>NC_091955.1:84921073-85248573 GCF_031021105.1 Erythrolamprus reginae | reverse complement strand
AGCAACATTCATTTAACAATGGTTTGAGATTATGACTGCCTTAGAAAAAGTGACGTCCTCAAATTTATGACCGTCGTACCACCTTCACATCATTGTCATGTGGATGCTTGGCAACCAGCTCAAAATTTACGATGGTTGCAGTCTCTTGCAATCATGTGTTTGCAATTTGTGACCTTCTCTGCTGGCTTTTGGTAAACAAGGTTCACTTAGCAACCAGAAGAGAAATGATAGTCAAATCATGTCCAGCCCTGTGGTGACTTCCTTAACAACTTGCACAACTTAATGGATAAACGTTTAGTCTCAGTTGTGGCTGTAAGTTGACAGCTACCTGTAAGGTCTATAATAGTTGTGCTCAGTAAGCTGCATTTTTGTTGCGATATACAGCAAATCCTCAATTTACAACAGTTCATTTAGTGACTGTTCAAAGTTACAACAATTCTGAAAAAAGTGATATGATCATTTTTCACACTTACAACATCCCCAACGGTCATGTGATTCAAAATTCGGATGCTGACATATTTATGACGGGATTATATGATCTGCTTTTGCAACCTTCTGACAAGCAAAGTCAATGATTTACTGAACAACTGTGTTACTAACTTAACTGCCCTGATTTACTCAATAATTCTGGAAATAAAGGATGCAAAAGGGGGGCAAAACTCAATTAACAACTGTTTCACTGAGCAACAGAAATTTGGGGCTGAATTGTGAATCGTATGTCGAGGACCTCATGTATCACTTAAGAGAGAAAACGCAAGAAAACTCTTCACAGACTGGTGATATATTTATATATGCTGCTGGAGTAGACAAGAATGCAATCGATTAAGCTCCATTACTATGTTTCTTTCATCCATCAAAGACTTGTGAGAACTTCATTTGTGGCCCAAATACCCACAGCTTCGGGACCGTTTATATTTTCAAAATTCTTCCCCATCGTTTTCTTCTTCCAAAGAATCCGTGCCAACTTCCTCGTAGTCTTTCTCCAACGCAGCTAAATCTTCCCGGGCCTCAGAAAACTCTCCTTCCTCCATGCCTTCGCCAACGTACCAGTGAACAAAGGCCCGCTTGGCATACATCAAATCAAACTTGTGGTCCAGCCTTGCCCAGGCTTCGGCGATGGCAGTGGTGTTGCTCAGCATGCAAACAGCCCGCTGCACTTGGGCAAGGTCGCCTCCGGGCACGATGGTTGGCGGCTGATAATTGATGCCCACCTGGAAAACAGAAGGAAAGATGAGATCGTTCAAAACTTTTGCCAGACCCATCCTTGAATACAGCTCATCTGTCTGGAACCCATACCACATCTCGGGCATCAACACCCTTGAAAACGTCCAAAGATATTTCACCAGAAGAGCCCTTCACTCCTCCACTCGAAACAGAATATCCTACGAAAATAGACTAACAATCCTGGGTCTAGAAAGCTTAGAACTACGGCGCCTAAAACACGATTTAAGTATTGCCCACAAGATCATATGCTGCAACGTCCTACCTGTCAATGGCTACTTCAGCTTCAACCGCAACAACACAAGAGCACGCAACAGATTCAAACTTAATATTAACCGCTCCAAACTTGACTGTAGAAAATATGACTCTAACAATCGAGTTGTCGAAGTGTGGAACTCATTACCGGACTCAATAGTGTCAACCCCTAACCCCCAACATTTCTCCCTTAGACTATCCACGATTGACCTCTCCAGGTTCCTAAGAGGCCAGTAAGGGGCGTACATAAGTGCACTAGTATGCCTTTCGTCCCCTGTCCAATTGTCTTTCCTTTATCTCATATCTCATATATATTTTCTTCCTTTTATATATCTTCTCTATTTTTACATATTATCTTTATATATATATTACTTCATGTCTATTCTCTTCCATATGTGTTGTGTATTGGACAAATGAATAAATAAATTAATAAAATAAATAAAATAAAATAAAATGGCCTGGAGAGCAGGGGTGAAATGCGCCTGGTTTGTTTGTGCTGAGTTCTCGGAGAGCCAGTCACAAAGGGAGCGTGAGGCTCCACAAGTATCGTAGAATGGAACTGGAAAAGGTGCAAAAAAAGGCAACAAGAATGATCAAGGGAATGGAGCACCTCCCTTATGAAACCAGGTTGCAACGTCTTGGTCTCTTCAGCCTTGAAAGACAGCGTTTAAGAGGTGACTTGATTGAAGTGTATAAAATCATGCATGGGATAGAAAAGGTGGATGGAGAAAAATTCTTTTCTCTATCACACAATACTAGGACGAGGGGGCACTCGGAATTCACTTCCAGAAGAGGTCGTGACAGCTGTCAGCCTTGATAGCTTCAATGCAGGATTAGACAGATTCATGGATGCCAAGTGTATCAGTGGCTATTGAAACGGATGTCCAAGTGCTGCCTCTATGTTGGTTGAGGCAGGCAGGATTCCCTTGAGTACCACTTGTTGGGGGTCAAGGGAAAAGGAGGGTCTTGCCTTCTCTTTCTGCTCAAGATCCCCATGGACAATTAGTGGGCCACTGTGTGACACAGAATGCTGGACTCGATGGGCTTTGGCCTGATTCAACATGGCTCTTCTTAGGTTCTTATGTTCTTATAGAATCGTAGAGTTGGAAGGGACCTCCAAGGTCATTGGGTCCAACCCCCTGCTCAATGCAATGTATTGACATCAAGCCAGTCACAAAGGAAGCATGAGGCTCCACCAGTACCATAGAATCATAGAATCATAGAGCTGGAAGGGACCTCCAGAGTCAATGTATCGGGTTGCTACCAGAACGGTGAAGGATGCCACACCAGGTGACTGGCGGGCAGGCACATGTGTCGGAGCAAGATTTGGCTTCTGCGCATGCGCAGGAAATAAAATATCATGAGAGGACGCGCCCAAGAGAGATTTTGGCAATTTTCAGCTATTTACTTTCACACATGCACGGAAGCAAAAAAACCCCCACCAAAATCTCATGCGCCCATGCGTCTTCTCGCATGCACACACAGAAGCCAAATCTTGCTCTGATGTACACATGTGCAAGTAACCCGGAAATGCGTGTACATCAGCACCTGTAGTGGTGATGAGTTGGAACCCCCACCTAGCCTCCACCCACCAGGATGCTACCATTTGGGTTCTTCTACCCCCTGTACATGTGCAGAAATGTGTATGGAATGCATGCACAGATATTAAAAAAAACCCAAATGGTTGCATCTGTCCCAAGGAATGTGGAGGTGGATGTGGGGGAAACATCCACAGGCTACAGGTCTATTTTGCTTCCGATAGAATCTCCTGATGAAGGCTCCTCTGACGAAGGAAGCGAGGGTAGCAGGGAAGGGTGGAGTTTGGCAGACAGCCCAGGATGAGATCAATCATCCTTATCATCCCTGGATTCTGAACAAGAACTTATGACAGATCCACGCATGCGTAGAGTGATGCTTAGGAGAGAACAACTGAAGGATTATTACAGGAGATAAGTGAGGCCACCTGTGGTTGGGTGGGGCTGCTGTAATTAGTGCTACAGATAAAAGAGCAGCGTGCTGGTTTAGCCTTGTGGAAGTTTATCTGATTCATAGTTTCGTCAAGATCCTGGTTTTACTGTTTCCCTGTTCAAGACTGTGTGTGGACTTTCTGGACTTTAGAATTGGACTCAATTTCCCAGTTACTGTGTGAGAAATTGGATTGCATTTAACCTGTGCCTTGTGTGTACCAGAAAATCCCTTTGACATTTAAAAAGGGAGCTGTTCCTGTTTTTCTGTTGATAAAAGACTTTTGGTTTTCCTTCTATCGTGTGGTGTGTGTCTTTTTGGACTAATTACCCTTTAATTACGGGCGGTTGGGACATGCAAGGAGAACAAATTTATATGGCTCTACTGGAAGCTAATCCCAATTTTAATAAAATTGGGTAGAATAGTTTATGATAAGTAAATTGATGCTACATACATTCAATAACTTACCTTGGGACATGGATTATACCCATTAGGTCAATGTGCATCTTTTTAAAGACAGAAGGAAGATATTAAATTATTTGCTCCTCACCTTGAAGCCAGTTGGACACCAGTCCACAAATTGGATTGTTCTCTTGGTCTTGATAGCAGCGATTGCGACATTGACATCTTTGGGCACCACATCTCCACGGTAGAGCATGCAGCAAGCCATGTACTTGCCATGTCGGGGGTCACATTTGACCATCTGATTGTTGGCCTCGAAACAGGAGCTGGTGATCTCGGCCACGGAGAGCTGCTCGTGGAAGGCCTTCTCAGAGGAGGTGATGGGGGCATAGGTGACCAAGGGGAAGTGGATGCGAGGGTAGGGCACCAGGTTGGTCTGGAATTCGGTCAGGTCCACATTGAGGGCCCCATCGAAGCGCAAAGAGGCAGTGATGGAAGAGACAATTTGACTGATGAGACGGTTCAGGTTGGTGTAGGTGGGGCGCTCAATGTCCAGATTACGGCGGCAGATGTCATATATGGCCTCATTGTCCACCATGAAGGCACAGTCGGAGTGTTCCAAGGTGGTGTGGGTGGTCAGGATAGAATTGTAGGGCTCCACCACTGCTGTGGACACTTGAGGGGCTGGATAGATAGCAAACTCCAGTTTGGATTTCTTGCCGTAATCCACCGACAAGCGTTCCATCAACAAGGAGGTGAAACCTGAGCCCGTGCCTCCTCCAAAACTGTGGAAAATCAGGAATCCTTGTAAACCTGAGCAGGAATCTGTCTACAAAAAAGTACAATCCAAGGTGAGCTACGTGTATCTCAACAATTCTTTTTAGCCCACTCAGTACAGTAGTACCTCTAGATACGAGCTGCTCCACATGCGAGTATTCCAAGATACGAGCCACGACGCGAGCGAAATTTCTGTTCGACACCCGAGCTCAAATTCAGGATACGAGCCGAGCTTCCACTAGGTGGCGCAAGAATCCTTGCTTCTGGTTATCTCGGCGCGAAAAACAAAGTCTAAAGGCATTCGTTCGAGATGCGAGTTGAACAACTTACGAGCTCGGGTCTGGAACGAATTAAACTCGTATGTCGAGGTACCACTGTATTTGCTACATGCAAAGAGGATTTCTACAATTCGAAATACAATCGGAGAGGGGCGGCACATGCCTATCGTTAGATTTCTAATTCTAGCCCTAGATCTGCATTGAATTTCTGCCTCAGAATTATGTCACATTTAATTTTCACGCAATGGGCTTACCAGCTTGCGAATACGATCCAGCACCATATCAATGCTCTCCTTTCCAATGGTGTAGTGGCCACGGGCATAGTTGTTAGCGGCATCCTCTTTGCCAGTGATTAGCTGCTCTGGGTGGAAAAGCTGGCGGTAGGCGCCAGCCCGCACTTCATCTGTTAAGACATGGAAAGATATTTTGATAAATGTAAGACAATTTTTGATCATAGTGATACGTTCCTTCCTAATTGACTTCTGACACCATCTTTATGACTTTAGTCATAGTAGTAGTTTAGTAAAGACAGTGTCAAATACGACTTTAGCAACTGAGTAGTTGTTGGGCGGAATTCACTACCAGAATCTGTAGTATCATCACCTAACCCCCAAAAAACCCTTAAAAAAACCCTTAGATTATCTACGGTTGACCTATCCAGATTCCTAAGAGGTCAGTAAGGGGTGAGTACAAGTGCACTAGAGTGCCTTCCGTCCCCTGTCCTATTGCTCTCCTATATCTCCTATACCTTCCTTCTATTCCTATATCTCTTCTTCTATTCTTTCATTGATATGTTCTATTACTATACCTTCTTTTCTATTCATTCATGGCCCTCATTGTGTATTGGACAAAATAAATAAATAAATAAAAATAAATAAAATTTTACCCTTAGACTATCCACTGTTGACCTCTCCCGATTCCTAAGAGGTCAGTAAGGAGCATGCACAAGTACACCAGAGTGCCTTTCATCCCCTGTCCTAATATTTCTCTCTTACTAGCATCATGTACATAAATATTGTTATTCTGCTCGAACTAATGGTACCTCCAGAACTGCGGAGGCGAGCCTAATTAGACGTTCCAGCTAAAAGCCTACCCCTGTGTACAATAATAGAATACAATAAATAAAGTTGTTGTTGTTATTATTATTATTATTATTATTATTATTATTATTATTTATTAGATTTGTATGCCGCCCCTCTCCGCAGACTCGGGGCAGCTCACAGCAGTAATAAAACAATATACAGGAACAAATCTAATATTAAAATTCTAAAATAACAAATATTAAAAGTCTAAAAACCCCATTATTTAAAAAGCATACACACAATCATACCATACATAAAACTACAGTGATCCCTCGGTTAGCGCGGGGGTTACGTTCCAAGACCTCCCGCGCTAACCGATTTCCGCGTTATACTGGATGCGGAAGTAAAAACACCATCTGCGCATGCGCGCCCTTTGTTCCATGGCCGCACATGCGCAGAAGGTGGAGCGACGCAAGTTCGGAGGCTGGCAATGCAATGGTGATTTTTCCGGGCTCCTCGCCGCTACCCACAGGGCAGCGCTGGCGGCAATGGCAACCCTCCCTCCTTCCCTCCTTCCCTTCTCTCCCTCCCTCCTTCCCTCCTTCCTTCCTCTCACCGGCTTTCTTGGGGCAGCGCTGGCGGCAATGGCAATGGCAACCCTCCCTCCTTCCCTTCTCTCCCTCCCAATCAGCAATCAGTATGACGTCATCGGGCGGGAAAAACCGTGGTGTAGGGAAAAAAACGCGGACTTATTTTTTAATTAATATTTTTTGAAAAACCGCGTTGCAGCGTTTCGCACTAATCGAGAACGCGCAAATCGAGGGATCACTGTACATAGGCAAGGGGAGATGTCTCATTTCCCCCATGCCTGATGGCAGAGATGGGTTTTAAGGAGTTTACGAAAGGCAAGGAGGGTGGGGGCAATCGTAATCTCCAGGGGGAGCTGGTTCCAGGTGGTCAGGGCCGCCACAGAGAAGGCTCTTCCCCTGGGTCCCGCCAGCCGACATTGTTTAGTCGACGGGACCCGGAGAAGGCCACCTCTGTAGGACCTAACCAGCCACTGGGATTCGTGCGGCTGAAGGCGGTCTCGAAGATATTATGACTGAAGAACTAAAATAGAACCTCAATTTGTTAAATTAGGAACATTAAAACAGGTATTTTCCAGCATTTCTGAAAAAGTGTACATAATTGAATTTCTTTCAACATATTCATGTGATGAAAAATATAGAATTAAACTATAATTCTCAGAGCATAATTATCGAACTGAATAATTTTCTTTGTATGAGATTAAAAATTACAGGCATTAATTTCTAGAGCATATGTGTGGGACTGGGACTGTAAATTGTGTTCCTGTAATCTTTAACTCTGCCATATAATTAATCAGAGTTACGTCAGTCAACTAATTTTAGAAACAAGAAAGGGCAGGATCCTCATTGGTCTACTTTTTTCTGCCAAGGAAGGAGAGGGAAGGCATACAGGGGTGGTGGTTTGCATCGGGTATCTAAATTACTTGATTGGTTGGATATTATTTTTTGATTTACTGTTTGATGTGATTCATTCACTCCTTCAGTTAATCCTCCAGTCCTAATTTAATCAACATCCCCCTCCTCAGTTAAGGTACAAAAAGGTTAGCTCTGTAAAAAATACCAGCAAGTGAGACGTTTCTCCCAGAATCCAATATTAAAAACATCTAAAACCCCACATTAAAACCATACAACACAATCATTTCATGCATTAACTATATATACCTGGGGGTATCTTAGTTGCCACATGCCTGGCGACATAGGTGGGTCTTTAGCAACTTATGAAAGGCAAGGAGGGTGGGGGCGGTTCTAATCTCTGGGGGGAGTTGATTCCAAAGGGACGGGGCCACCACAGAGAAGGCTCTCCCCCTGGGGCCCGCCAGCCAAACTACTGTTATGTCTGACAGTTAAACAAATCAAGTAATATGATTGGTTCCTAAGCGGCTGCAGGCAACAGCCACTGATTGGTCGAGATAAATGCCACCAAAAATAAACAAGTGTCTCGGTCTGGGCGCCATTTTAAAAAAGGTATAACTAGAAGAACGGTTTGTCAGCGTGAGTTGTTGGTTTTAGTAGTTGTTGGTTACTGGTTATTGTTACAGCTCTTGTACAGTAAATGCAAGTTAAGCTACAACGGACTCCGTGTCATTACTGACTTAACAGTCACCCTTCTAGAATACCTGATTTCTCCACTCCATCTCCCGCGCTGCAAATGTTCAATAATTCCCCTTCTATTTGCCACAACTTGTGATTTCACTGACCTACTACTGTGGGTTCCAGGTCCACCATAACAGCTCGTGGCACATGCTTCCCCGTGCGGGTTTCACTGAAGAACGTGGTGAAGGAGTCGTCGTTATTAAACTTGTTGGGTTCAGTCTGGAAGGTGCCGTCGGGCTGGATGGCGTGCTCCAGACAAAACAGCTCCCAGCATGCATTGCCAATCTGAACTCCAGCTTGTCCAACATGAACGGAGATGCATTCACGCTGTGAAGGGGGGGGGGGAAATAAAGACGATAAGAACAGACTAGATGGACCATGAGGTCTTTTTCTGCCGTCAATTTTCTATGTTTCTATGTGAGGGAGAAGACGGTCCTGTAAGTCATCTTGTCCTAAGCCATGTAGGGCTTTATAGGTAATAACCAACCCTTTAAATAGAGTTCAGAAATAAATCGGTAGCCAATGCAGCTCACCATGTTAGAGAAGACTTATCTAGACAGTGATTTAAAATTTCCAAGCATCAATATCTGTAACCAAAATGCTACTACTCAGGTAGAAGATTAAAAATGATGGCAGTCTTGGACAAGCTCCTATTTTGAAGAAGTACAGACAAATATTGACAAGAGTAACCATCACTCACAAAATCCAATGAAGACCAAGATTATTTTTTGGCCATAAAATCCTGCTAGTCTATTGGAGGATAACAGCAGTGAAGAGGAAAATGAACTATTTTTACACCGACCCAATATTTTATTGCGGTGATTAGTCTGTAAATATATATATTATGGGTGCTATTTCAATGGTAGAGTCAGTGGTTAAAGGACTGGGCCAGAAACTCTTGTGATCCTTCTCCCACTTTAGGGAGAAGAAAACTGGACAACCTCTTAACTCTAAGTAGCAGGCAATGGCAATCCACTTTCAAAGTCTGGGTTGACAACCAGCATATGTTTTTCCCCCAGCAAAAATAACAATAATGAAACAGTGAGCATTTTTTAGGATTTGTTAAACCTTCTCAGGTTTCATCTGTATGCAAAGAGCAGCTTTAATATCATACAGATTGTGATAAATTTCAATCCCATAATATAGAATAGAATAGAATTTTATTGGCCAAGTGTGATTGGATACACAAGGAATTTGTCTTGATGCATATACTCTCAGCATACATAAAAGAAAAAGATACATTTGTCAAGAATCATGTGGTACAACAATTAATTATTGTCATAGGGGTCAAATAAGCAATGAAGAAATAATCAATATTAATAAAAATCTTAGGATATGGCTTTGTTTTTATTTCTACCTGGGTCTTAACTTAGCTAAATGATATTACTGCATGAACTGTAACTTAAGAAGGTTGCCTTCTTTGGATTCCTTTAATTGACAGGAATGATTGACAGGAAGAGTGCTTTTCCCTCCCCATCCACATTATTATTATTATTATTATTATTATTATTATTATTATTATTATTATTATTACTTTGGTATTTCTATTTCACACATTTAACTTTAAGAGATTTTTTTTTTGAAAAATACTTTATTATTTACATTAAAAAAGATTAGGTATAAACACTACAACAATACAACATTTACACGGTGCATGAAATTACATAAGTTTTTATGCATAGGCATCCTTCAGAGAAAGAAAGAAAAGAGAGAAGAGAGAAGAAAGTGAAATGTGACAACAAAGGGAGTTACAACATACATACATATATAACTTTAAGAAATTAAATTAATCCTGAGTCATCATACATTTACTGGCTATAAAGATCAGGTTAAGTAATGCGAAATGAAGTTGGTTACAGTAAAAAAAATATAACTTTCTGTTTTGTTTCTTGCAAAACAAAACAGTTTAGCAATTTGTAGTCATCAAAGTTGGATGGGAGGAAGAGACCGAATGCCTGGAAATAGATGAACTCTCAAAGTTACCTAACAAAGAACGAATTACTTAATGGTTTTAGTTCAAGTTCTAGGCTACATCGTACAGTCACATACAGTCTGTCTGATGGTTATTGAATAGCACTAACCCTTTTATGGAGGGAAAATCTATTACTCTATGCTGGGATGTTTAAGTATAGATTGCGTGCTAAGCCAGAGTGATCCAAATCACACATGCTAAAATCGAGTTTCATATTATCCAACTTTTTTGTGGCACCTTACAACACATGAAGTTGTGTTGGTGGATTTTGGTGGTCATTTTGGATATTTTAAGGGTGGAAAGGATGGAAGTATAGTGGCTTGCTCTCATCCCTAAATATAATATCACCATAAAAGCTAAAAGAGGATACAGAAACCATGTCCAAGTCTCTTCCAGTTATGGAAGCACAAAACTGGACAGTCTCTGGCAATTTTCCATAGTAAGACAGACTTGAAACCTGTGATTCTTTAGAAGTTCTCCTACCTTGCTTTAGTGGAATGGGTGATCCCAGCCAGCATCGTCTGGGCAGATTAGGAATTTTGACTTTCCCACTTATTTTCAGAGTATAGAATGCCCTTTTTCTTGTTGCAATTAATCCTGGAGCTATTGTTAAACTCAGGTTTCCTGCTGACTTCTGCCATCTCCTGTTTATTCCCAGGTAAGCGTATTTAGGATTGCACTACTTCAGCTGATTATGGGATCTATGCTAGAAATACTAAAGTCTGACCAAGAGACAAAGTCTAACTTGTTTTGGGATTATAAACAATTTACAACTTTTTAGAGCCAGTGGCTGTGAATGTCTTCATTCTTGTTTCCCCTCTGTTTCTTTGGCTTACCATAATGCTTGGTCTGGTTCTGATCCTGGCTTCTTTTCTTGAACAGGAGCTAGAAGGCTTTGTTTTTGTTTTTCCTGTCTCTTCCCAATTCCTTCTGCCACCCGTTGAGCTGTAATGAAGGAGGAGACTGACACCAAACACCTGTTGTTGCCTCTCAGTGTCATAGAGCAGGGGAGAGAGGAGGTCATAATTCCCAACATGTTCACCCTCTGGACCAACTTACATCACCAGCCTCAGGGAGTCACAGCTGCAGCAGCTTCATTAAAGACCCAAAGGGACACACCTCCTAAAAATTCATTTTTTAATTATTATTTTTTTATTTTAAATTTTTATTAACCAATTAAAATTTTTAAAAAATGACATTGGTTGAAATTTTTAGGCTTACATTTCAGCAGTTTACCATTCTTTTTTCTATATACATTCTAAGTCAATTAAGTATATTTACTATAATTTATTGTTATTTAATTACCCAATTATCTTATCACTTAAGGCTAGACTGAATTTAGGCGTGATAAAGAAGAAAGGGGAAGGTAAAAGAAGAGGAAAGAAAGAAAAAGAAAGAAATACTATTGGTCAACTATTTCTGTTGACTCATGCATTCAAGCGAACTGTTTCTAGATGTATTTATGCAATTAGTGAATTCTTAAGTTGCAAATACATAGTTATTGTGCAGTGAGGTACATTTATTTAGAATAATATACAGTACACATATAAATATATGCAGAGGTGATATATGTCCTAAATCATAAAAATTCTTAATTATCCACTGGTGGGTTTAATCAGCCCAGCCATGAGAAATAGCGGTCTTTAAATAAATTAAGATTAGATCCGATATATTTATTATAGTCTTTTACCAGTCTTTCCAGTAAAATGTAACAATGTACAAAGGGGTCACTATCAGTGAACTGCTGGACAATACTACTTGGTCTGTTGTGTGGATGTTGGATGGTTCAGGTGGGAAATTGTGGAGGGTTGAGCATGTTCTTTCAGATTGTTATGTATGTTGAGATTGGTCTTTGGCGTCATACGACTTTCGTTGCATAGGTATACTGTATTTATTTGTTTATTTATTTATTAAAAGACATAGCTCAGCACAACAATTTGTTATTGCAAAATGAAGGAAAACAATAGAACAATAAAAACAAAATACAGTGGTACCTCTACTTAAGAACTTAATTCGTTCTGTGACCAGGTTCTTAAGTAGAAACATTCTTAAGTAGAAGCAATTTTTCCCATAGGAATCAATGTAAAAACAAATAATGCCTGCAAACCTATTAGGAAAGAAATAAAAGCTCAGAATTTGGGTGGGAGGAGGAGGAAGAAGAAGAGGAGGATGACAGTCGTTGCCGAAGAAAGAAGGTGAAGTGAGCGCTCCCTTTTGCCTTTCCACGCCCACACGCTCTGGGAGGCAACCTCGCACCAGGTGTTTGGAAGGCAGCGCGAGGGAGTCACCGCAGCAAAGTGGTTTATTCCCTCTCCAAGCGCCCAGAGAAAGAAAAACGCTCCGTTCGCTCTGGGCTACCAAAGTCTCCTTAAGCGCCACTGAAAGGCTCCTCTGGCAGCCCAGAAAAGCCCGAGATGGCCAGGATTAAAGGGGGAATGGCAGAAAAGCTGGCCGGCTTTCAGGCTGCTCTCAAATTTGCTGGGAAATTTTTCTGGGCTCGGGTTCTTAAGTAGGAAATGGTTCTTAAGTAGAGGCAAGAAAAATCTTGAGCATCTGGTTCTTATCTAGAAAAGTTCTTAAGTAGAGATATCACTGTACTTAATTAAAGATTTTGCACATATGTTGAACTCGATGGAGACATTTCACTATGTAATATGTGAGTATGGAGTTAGCAGTCCCCAAAAAACCCATAAAATTTATCTGTACGGCCTTCATATTTGGAAATGATTAGGACAGTGATGATGAACCTATGGTACATGTGCTGGAAGTGGCACACCTAGCCATCTCTCCGGGCATGCCAGCTGTCACCTGTGGCTCTTCTGAGTTCCTGCATGCATGGGGGAGCGCTGAAAATTGGAAGAGAAGTTTCCTGGAATGTATGCGCATTCTGGGAAGCTGAGTTTCCGGTTTCCAGCAAGTGCATGCACACCGGCCAATTGGTTTTTGCGCAAACATGCCACACTTGCGTCAGTAGTGAAGCAGAAATCCACATTAAATACCAATAATGTTTGGTAGGACTGCACATGTCAAGACTCTAAGCTTCATGGTTTGAAAATCCTTTAATCTTCTCACAAACCGATTCAGTTGTAGTTTATTCTATAAATGACAGTTAAACGTCCTATGCTTTAGTACAATGTACACACCCAATCAGTACATCTCTTGCATTGCATCTGTTGTTCAGTTTTTCAAGCTTGGCAACTTCAAAAGGTGGACTTCAACTCACAGAATTCCCCAGCCAGCCAACTAGTACCAGTACGGTAGTGGCCACCAAATTTGCACGTGACCGCTCTGATGACTGTCCTTTGGGTGCTGCCATCTTTTTTTATTTTTATTTTGCAAAATCTCGCAAGAGGATTGTGCATGAATTTTCGGCTATTTCTTTCCTTCCACGCATGTGCAGAAGCAAAAAGTTGCCAAAATCACACATACACGTGCGTCCCCTTGCAAGATTTCAGTGTACTGTATTTTTGCTTCCTGTGCATAAGCAAGATCACACTGGAGACCTGCACGCACACGAGACTCCCCAGGCTGCGCACAGCCTGGATGCTCAGGTGACCATGGGGAAGCTGCAGTGGTCATAAAAACAGACACGGGTCACTTTTTTTCAGTGCCGTTGTAACTTTGAAAGGTCAGTAAAGGAACAGTTATAAGTTGAGGACTACTTGTACAATTCCAAGCAACACTAGTTAAAATTGCTCATGTGGAGGGAGGTGAAAAGTCTAATTAAGCAACACCAGGAGGACCAAGGTTTCCCCAACACTAACTTACAGCCTTTACTCTGAACAGCTCTTGCACGACTTAATTTGCTTATGTTTCGCTAATTTGTATGGATGTTCTGTTGGTTAAGCCCCGTGCTATATGTACTTTGCTAAAGGCAATTTGAATGAAATATTGCTTTGCTTTGCAATAGATATTAGCTGAGTAAGTTTCTGATCTAGCAGCATATTATTTCCTCTTATCGTTGACTGTGTTGTTGACTGTGGTTGCTGGGGGATGAAGTTTAGCAACATCTAGTACAGGGTTTCCCAACTTACTTACCGTACTTTCTTTCTTTCTTTCTCTCTCTCTCTCTTTCTTTCTTTTTTCTTTCTTTTTCTTCTTCTGCATTTATTTATTTATTGTAGTTATTTGTTTGTTTGTTTAAGATAATGCAGGAAAGGGTCTTTTCTGTGGTGGCTCCGATGCTCTGGAACCAACTGCCTCCAGAGATTCATACTACCCCCACCTTACTGGTCTGGGGACGTTAGATTACCATCTTGACTCGGCTATGAGTGATTGAGAGAGATACATGTTTTAAAGGATTATTACCCTGTTTCCCTGAAAATAAGACAGCGTCTTATATTAGTTTTTGCTCCCAAAGATGTGCTCGTCTTATTTTCAGGGGGTGTCTTTATTTTTTTTTCGATGAAGAATTCACATTTTTTGTTGAACAAAAAAAATATAAACATTTATTATATACTGTACAGTAGTTGTCATCACAAACCATAACCAGACAAACTGAATCCTATCAAGAATTTCTTACTACGTACTACCGTAGCATTATTTCCATGTACAATTAATGGTATGGTACATTTACCAGTATTTACAGTTTGAACAGAAACGAAACATCTCCTACGTCTTAGTTTCAGGGGATGCCTGAAAGTAGGCAATTCTACGAAACCTATGTCTTACTTTTGGGGGTGACTTATTTTCGGGGAAACAGGTAATGTATTTAAATTGTCTTTTTATTGTTGTTTTTGACTGTAAGCCGTTCAGAGTGTATGTGGAATTGGGCGGTATATAATTTTACAAACAAACAAATAAACAAATAAATAAATAAATAGGTATAAGTATAAACAGGGGCATAAAAGAGAATGAGTCCAAATAAATGGGGAGAGTAGAACAGGAACAGAAGGCACGCTGGTGCACTTATGTACACCCCCTTGCAGGCCTCCTAGAAATATCTCCGAGACCGCCTTCTGCCGCACGAATCCCAGCGACCGATTAGGTCCCACAGAGTGGGCCTTCTCTGGGTCCCATCGACTAAACAATGTCGGTTGGCGGGCCCCAGGGGAAGAGCCTTCTCTGTGGTGGCCCCGACTCTCTGGAACCAGCTCCCCCCAGAGATTAGAACTGCCCCTACCCTCCTCGCCTTTCGCAAACTCCTTAAAACCCACCTTTGTCGTCAGGCATGGGGGAACTGAGATATTCTTTCCCCCTAGGCCCTTACAATTTATGTATGGTATGCTTGTGTGTATGTCTGTTTAATAATGGGGGTTTTAAATATTTTATATTGTAAATTATTAGATTTGTTATAAACTGTTTTTATTGTGTTGTGAGCCGCCCCGAGTCTACGGAAAGGGGCGGCATACAAATCTAATAAATAAATAAATAAAAATAAATAAATGTGGTGAGGTCCACGGTGGATGGTTTAAGGTTAAAGCTATGGAGGTTTGAGGAGGTAACAAGAGAGTCAGGTAGAGTATTCCAGGCATTGACCACTCTATTGCTGAAGTTGTATTTTCTGTAATTGAGTTTGGAGCAACTTTAAGATGTGTGAAAACTTTAAGATGTAAAGATGTCAACTCTCAGAATTCCCCAGCCCAGGGGTAGGCAAAGTTGGCTCTTCTTTGACTTGTGGACTTCAACTCCCAGAATTCCTGAGCCAATTCTGGGAGGAATTCTGGGAGTTGAAGTCCACAAATCATAGAAGAGCCAACTTTGCCTACCCCTACCCCAGCCAATGAGTGCTGTAGTTCATTCTACCCACCCCATATCCACCCCTTATATTAATTAATCACAGGCATTCAGGCTCAGGGTCTTGATTGATGTTGAGTGGTCCTGATGAAATTAAATTGCTAATGATCTTGTTATGTGACCGAGTGGTTGTCGCTCCGAGTCTCCAGAGAGGGGCGGCATACAAATCGAATAAATCTAATCTAAAAAATCTAATCATTCATTTAGGACTGTGCTAGAAGGATTTGTTTTTATTTCCCAGGAAGACCCATCAGCAGTGTTCCCTCTAATTTTTTTGGGGGGTGGGCGGAAAAGTATAGTGTCTGAGCGGCAGTCCCTTCGGGACTGGGCGGCACAGAAATAATAAATAAATCAATAAATAAATAAACAAACAAATAAACAAATAAATAAATAAAAAACCCACCCTGTTTTGTCTCAGAGAATTTCAAAATAAAATACTGTACTGTGTGTCTATAACAGTGAGCTCATAATAGGGCAACTCTATCAATATCAAAATGCCACTTAAATAGTTGAGCTAGTTTCAAACTAGATTTTGATTTTCTTTCTCTCTTCCTTACTCCCATTCTTTTTCTTTCTCTTTTCCTTCCTCTCTTTTTTCTATCTGTTTCTCTCTCTTCCTCTCTCTCTCCTTCCCTCTCACTCTTTCCCTCTCGGCTTCTGGGCAGGTTTGGAAAACTCTGAGTTGATGATGATTTTTAAGTGAGCGATTGCTCACTGCTCAGCTTAGAGGGAACTATGCCCATCAGTCAGATAGCAATAGCATTTAGACAGCCCTCTGTAAGCGGTTTACAGAGGAGTCAGCATATTGACCCCAACAATCTGGGTCCTCATTTTACCGACCTTGGAAGGATGGAAGGATGAGTCAACCTTCAGCCTACTGAGATTCGATCTGCCAAACTGCTGGCAGCCAGTGATCAGCAGAAGTAGCTTGCAGTACTGCACTCTAACCACTGCACCATCGAGGCTCCAGCAAGAACAGATGTCCTAGTTCCCCAAACCAGGGAAGAAGCTGGCTAGGAAGCTTCCAAAAGAACCCTAAGTTGGAGTCATGCATTGAATTAAGTCATGCTTTCTTGAGGCCTCGGATGATATGAGATGGCATCCATCATGGCTTAACGTTCTACAGGTTGTCCTGTATTTATGTCCAGTCACTTAGCTGCTGTTTGAAGTTCTAATGCACCTATCTGAAGGGTATTTATTACCCAGGTTCAAAGTCCCAACATTCACCCCATGTTCATACGATTACATTTCAAGTGCTTGGCAACAGGGCTTCATTTACAACCATTTGCTTATGATCAGATGACCATGTTTCAATAGAAGATTGACGGCAGAAAAAGACCTCATGGTCCCTCTAGTCTGCCCTTATACTATTTCCTGTATTTAGAATAGAATAGAATAGAATAGAATTTTATTGGCCAAGTGTGATTGGACACACAAGGAATTTTTATCTTAGGATGGATATATGTTTATCCCAGGCATGTTTAAATTCAGTTACTCTAGGGAAATCTACACCACCTATGTGCTTAAAACAAAGGCCGCAAAGCATGAAAGCCCCAGCTCTAACGCTGGCCCTATACACTCTTCTATTCCTCTTCTGTTCCAATTTCCTATCCCCCTTCCCTTTACATCTTTTTCCCTTCTTCCCCAACCCCCTCCCTTTTCTTCTTTCTCCTTCCCCACCTACATATACTATATAAGAAAATTATAAATGTTAGAATGTACATTATATATAGTCCCTTTGCCTTTCTGTACCCTGTTTTTAATGTATATATTCAATAAAAACTTTTATTAAAAAAAAAGACTAATCAAATAAAGTTGATATTGATTGATTGATTGATTGATTGATTGGGTTGACTACAACATGACTGTCAATAAATTGGAACTTGGTAGAAAGCCAAAAAAAAAAAATTCAGTTACTGTCCTCCTCCTCTTCTTCCTCCTCCTCCCACCCAAATTCCGAGCTTTTATTTCTTTCCTAATGGGTTTGCACACATTATTTGCTTTTACATTGATTCCTATGGGAAAAATTGCTTCTACTTAAGAACGTTTCTACTTAAGAACCTGGTCACGGGACGAATTAAGTTCTTATGTAGAGATACCACTGTATACCGCTTCACAGTGTTTTACAGCCCTCTCTAAGCAGTTTAGAGAATCAGCCTACTGCCCCCAACAATATGGATCCTCATTTTACCAACCTCAGAAGGATGGAAGGCTGAGTCAACCTTGAGCCTGGTGAGATTCGAACTGTCAAATTGCAAGCAGCTGGCAGTCAGCAGAAGTAGCCTGCAGTACCGCACTCTAACCACTGCGCTTAGTTCTTATTTAATCGGATCTGGTTGATATCACATAAACATGAACCCCTGACCAATAAATCTTTGTAGGCATGAATCGCGCTCTAGCCACCCAGATAACAAGTCTTCTTCTTAGAGGTCTACAAATGTTTCTTTTTTTAAAAAAAAGGAAAGAAAATTAGATCGGAGACAAGTTAGTGGGGAGAGAGAGGAGCAAACTGTTAAATTTCCTCGCTGCCAAAAACCGAATCAAAGGAATCGGTTGCCACTTCCTCATAATCTTTCTCCAAGGCCGACAGATCCTCTCGAGCTTCTACAAATTCTCCTTCTTCCATGCCTTCGCCAACATACCAATGTACAAACGCTCTCTTTGCAAACATGAGGTCAAATTTGTGGTTCAGCCGCGCCCAGGCTTCTGCAATGGCCGTGGTGTTGCTGAGCATGCAAACGGCACGTTCTACTTGGGCAAGATCTCCACCCGGAGTCACCGTAGGGGGCTGGTAATTGATGCCAACCTGGTGGGGAGGAAAAGAAGAAGAAAGCAAAAACAAAACAGTCTCTTTGAAACCCAGAAGAAAGGCAAAAGGGATGGAATGCCTGATTTTTGAACTAAGTCCATCATTGGTCCAAAATATCTTATGCCTATCTGTGTCCTTTTTTGAAACCACTACATCTGTATCATCGTTTTCCTCAATATGCCCATGTTACACCAACACTCCGCAGTCTGCATTGGTTGCCGATCGGTTTCCGGTCACAATTCAAAGTGTTGGTTATGACCTATAAAGCCCTTCATGGCACCGGACCAGTATATCTCCGGGGCCGCCTTCTGCCGCACGAATCTCAGCGACCAGTTAGGTCCCACAGAGTTGGCCTTCCCCGGGTTCCGTCGACTAAATAATGCCATTTGGCAGGACCCAGGGAAAGAGCCTTCTCTGTGGCGGCCCCGACCCTCTGGAACCAACTCCCCCCAGATATCAGAGTTGCCCCCACCCTCCTTGCCTTTCGCAAGCTCCTTAAAACCAAACCTCTGTCGTCAGGCATGGGGGAATTGAAATTTCCCTTCCCCCTAGGCTTATAGAATTTATACATTGTATGTTTGTATATATGAGTGGTTCTTTAAATTGGGGTTTTTTAGATTGTTTTTAATATTGGATTTGTTTACATTGTCTTTTTATATTGTTGTTAGCCGCCCCGAGTCTTTGGAGAGGGGCGGCATACAAATCTAATTATTAATAATAATAATGATGATGATGATGATGATGATTGGTTTATTAAATTAGGGTTTTTAAATTAACTTAAATATTAGATTTGTTTATATTGTCTTATTATTGTTGTTAGCCGCCCCGAGTCTACGGAGAGGGGCGGCATACAAATCTAATAAATAAATCTCTAGAGTTAAAACATTTTGTGTGCTGTATGGGGAGCTACCCTGTTTCCCCGAAAATAAGTCACCCCCGAAAGTAAGACGTAGATGTTTTGTTTTTCAGCATTCCCAAATGGAACATATATAACACTGCTGTCCATAAATTGCATCCCAAAACGCTGCATCAATCAGATTTAAAACACATCCGACACGCATCCAACATGCGGCTGGATGTTTGGATGCGTTTTTGCTGCAGCAGGATACAGGATACAATTCACTGGAAAAAAATAAGACATCCGCTGAAAATAAGACATAGCACATCTTTGGCAGCAAAATTTAATATAAGACGCTGTCTTATTTTCGGGAAAGCACAGTAGGAACTGAAAAACATCTTAGGTGAGAAACATCCATAAGTTCAATAAATCAATTTAATAAATCAAATGGCATCGGACTAGATTACTTGCAGGACGCCTCCTGGCACATGAATCCTAGCGTCCGGTTAGGCTCCAAAGAGTCAGCCTTCTCCAGGTCCCGTCAACTAGACAATGTCGCTTGTCGGGGCCTAGGGGAAGAGCCTTCTTTGTGGGGGTCCCAGCCCTCTGGAATCAGCTCCCCCTGGAGATTCCCAGCCTCCTCGCCTTCTGCAAGAATCTGTAAACCTATTTATCCCGCTAGGCTTGAGGTCACTAGACCCTAGCCTCTGGCCCATGAGTATGTGGTATGTTTGTGGTCTGAATCTGAACGAATGATTTTTAATGTTTCAAGCTCTTTAGAATATTTTTAGATTAGTTGTTTTATTAATTGGATTTCAGATGTTTTATTGTATACAATTTTTTGATATGTTGTTAGCCGCCCTGGGTCTACGGAGGGGGGCAGCACAAAACTCCAATAAATAAATAAATAAATAAATAAACACTGGCACAAAATCAGAGCCACTAGTTCTTCACTCTTGTCTACTCTTAGTTCTACTTCTACTGCTATCTACTAGTGGTAAAGAGAACCTGGCAGCTTTTAATTATTTGCTCCTCACCTTGAAGCCAGTTGGACACCAGTCCACAAACTGGATTGTTCTCTTGGTCTTGATAGCAGCGATTGCGACATTGACATCTTTGGGCACCACATCTCCACGGTAGAGCATGCAGCAAGCCATGTACTTGCCATGTCGGGGGTCACATTTGACCATCTGGTTGTTGGTCTCAAAACAGGAGCTGGTGATCTCAGCCACGGAGAGCTGCTCGTGGTAGGCCTTCTCAGAGGAGATGATGGGGGCATAGGTCACCAAGGGGAAGTGGATGCGAGGATAGGGCACCAGGTTGGTCTGGAATTCAGTCAGGTCCACATTGAGGGCCCCATCGAAGCGCAAGGAGGCAGTGATGGAGGAGACAATCTGGCTGATGAGACGGTTCAGGTTGGTGTAGGTGGGGCGCTCAATGTCCAGATTACGGCGGCAGATGTCATAGATGGCCTCATTGTCCACCATGAAGGCACAGTCGGAGTGTTCCAAGGTGGTGTGGGTAGTCAGGATAGAATTGTAGGGCTCCACCACCGCTGTGGACACTTGAGGGGCTGGATAGATAGCAAACTCCAGTTTGGATTTCTTGCCGTAATCCATGGACAAGTGTTCCATCAACAAGGAGGTGAAACCTGAGCCAGTGCCTCCTCCAAAACTATGAAAAATCAGGAATCCCTGCAGCCCCGAGCAGGTGTCTGCCTAAAAAATAACATCACAATTTAGATACTTGTTTTCTACATCCATAATTTTTTTTTTACATTTTTTAAATTCACCGACTGAATTTTAAAGCAGTGTCCTTGAAGAACTGGATATGTACTGCATATTGACTAAATTTAATCGCTCTACATCAGTAGAAATCCTGGAGATATGTTTCTATTCACTTTTCAAACACAACAAGGAGAAGCTGTTCCCTTTTTCAAACTAGAGGTCCGATAGTCTCACTTCAATTCAGCTGCATTCTATTTAGTGGGACTGAGATAAAAACAAGGCAATCTAGCAAACGTTGCTAGATGGAAAGAGACTCTCACCATTCCTTGATGTAGGGTCGAACCAAATGTGTGCAAGTCAGTAACTCTTGTATAGTTATTAGTCGGTCATCTCCCCCCTGCTATTTAATATCTACATGAAACCGCTGGTTGAGATCATCCAAGGGCATGGGGTGAGGTATCATCAGTACGCTGATGATACCCAGCTTTACATCTCCACCCCATGTCCAGTCAACGAAGCAGTGGAAGTGATGTGCCGATGTCTGGAGGCTGTTGGGGCCTGGATGGGTGTCAACAGACTCAAATTCAATCCTGATAAGACGGAGTGGATGTGGGTCCTGCCTCCGAAGGACAATTCCATCCGTCCGTCCATCACCCTGGGGGGGGAATTATTGACCCCCTCAGAGAGGGTCCGCAACTTGGGCGTCCTCCTTGATCTACAGCTCACATTAGAGAAACATCTTTCAGCTGTGGCGAGGGGGGCGTTTGCCCAGGTTCGCCTGTTGCACCAGTTGCGGCCCTATTTGGACCGGGAGTCACTGCTCACAGTCACTCATGCCTTCATCACCTCGAGGCTTGACTACTGTAATGCTCTCTACATGGGGCTACCTTTGAAAAGTGTACGGAAACTTCAGGTCGTGCATAATGCAGCTGCGAGAGCAATCATGGGCTTTCCCAGATATGCCCATGTTACACCAACACTCCGCAGTCTGCATTGGTTGCCGATCAGTTTACGGTCACAATTCAAAGTGTTGGTTATGACCTATAAAGCCCTTCATGGCACCGGACCAGATTATCTCAGGGACCGCCTTCTGCTTCACGAATCCCAGCGACCAGTTAGGTCCCACAGAGTGGGTCTTCTCCGGGTCCCGTCAACTAAACAATGTCGCTTGGCGGGACCGTGGGGAAGAGCCTTCTCTGTGGCGGTCCCTTGCCCTCTGGAACCAACTCCCCCCAGAGATTAGAATTGCCCCCACCCTCCTTGCCTTTCGTAAGCTTCTTAAAACCCACCTCTGCCGCCAGGCATGGGGGAACTGAGATACTCCTTCCCCCTAGGCCTTTACAATTTTATGCATGGTATGTCTGTATGTATGTTTGGTTTTATAATAAGGGTTTTAACTGTTTTAATATTGGATTGTTATATGCTGTTTTTATTACTGTTGTTAGCTGCCCCGAGTCTCCGGAGAGGGGCGGCATACAAATCCAATAAATAAATAAATATTATATCTTGACAAGGCTATGAAATTTTGGACAATCACAGGAGAACACTGTCGTATTCCTCGTATAGATCAACGGTCATATGGTTGGGCAAGCCCAGATATGACACAAAGCCACATATGGATACTCAGTTCACATTATGCTGTTAGCATAAGTTAGCATGGGGTTTTTGCCCAGTCCTTGCAAACACGGAGTTTCTGGGTAGGCCTGGGAAAGTTCAAGCCTGGGGCAAGATAACAGGAGGGACGTGCTGGCTGGCACCATCAAAACATATTCTTTGCCTGCTGCCAAGAAACTCCCTTGCACCTGCAACATTACCAGTGATATACAGTTCATTGTACACCAGTTACCACATCATGTAGAACTGTGCATGTACATAGCTGCAATAGAGTAGAAATAATATTGATTATAAGACAACAGGGTGGAAAATAAAGTTGACTTCATTCACTCCTATATGGTCTCTGTCTATTTTTGAACCCTTCTCTGCTCTTCAGAACACAAGGGGGGGAAAAAGTTGGTTGTTTTGATTTGTGCAGTCCGTATCTGGTTACCCTAACAGAAATGCCACTGGTGTGTGACGACTGCCTTCTGAGGGAACTGAACACTTTCCTTGGGTCATTTTCTAATTCATTTCCCCTTACCAGTTTTCGAATGCGATCCAGTGCCAACTCAATCCTGTCTTTACCAATGGTATAGTGGCCACGGGCATAGTTATTAGCTGCATCTTCTTTGCCCGTGATCAGCTGTTCTGGGTGGAAAAGCTGGCGATAGGTGCCAGCCCGCACTTCATCTGTAAGTTTTAAGAGGTACAGTTTTTAAAAAACTTGGTGCCCTAAAAAAGGAAGATCAGAGGCCTATACAGTAGTACCTCGTGATATGAACCCCTTGTCATACGGAGACGTCCTTCCTGGCCGGCTGAAACGTGACATCAAAGCTCCGCCCATGAAATTCCCTATTGGGATTCCCCACCTCTGTTTGAGCCTCCTGACCGGCTGACGGCTCTTCTGCAAAGGAGACAGCCGGGCAGTGGTGCTTCTTGACGGCGTCGAACCCGAACGCCGAACCCAAATTTTTGCCGAACTTCCGGGTTCAGCATTCGGGAGAGCACCGAGAAGCCCCCCGGCTGTTTCAAAAGGCGACAGCCAGGCGGCGGCACTTCTCAGCGGCCTCCCGAGCGCCGAACCTGAACTTTTGCCAAACTTCTGGGTTTGGGGTTTGGGAGAACACCAAGAAGCCCCCCCCCCCCCCCCCCGGCTGTTTCAAAAGGTGACAGCCGGGCAGCGGCATCCAACGGAATGCCGTTTTTGCGATTTTTTTTTTGTTTGCACTCATTAATTGATTTTACATTGTTTCCTATGGGAAACATTGTTTCGTCTTACGAACTTTTTGCCTTATGAACCTCCTCCCAGAACCAATTAAGTTTGTAAGACGAAGTATTACTGTATTTGAAAAAAATCATCTCTAGGAGCCAGGGATATATTTCAACATGGATAGCAATACTAATATGCCAGTGTTGTTATCTGCTAGTTGACTGCCATCCCAATTCCAGAGCCTCCAGAGACTGACATGAGTAAGGCAGAGGAACAGAGGGAGCCTATTTGCAATGCGCGCATGCGCAGAGCTGTCAGAGGGCAAGAACAGTTACAGAGGAGAAGGACTACTCGTGAGTACGTCTTGGAGATAATTGTCCCCTCTCATAAATGGAGCAAACGGAAAAGCTCATCTCATGAAGCAACTTCGTTCAACTCGTTATCATTTTAGCTTTGACTCCAGGTTTTGGAGTCAAGTTTCTTGTAAAATTTCTTGCTAATTGGCCTTTGGCAGTTTGTCAAGAAAGATGTGATTATCTGCCTCCCTCCACCTCCCCAAGACTGTTGTCAGACTTGTTATCATTGTTTGGGATTCAGTACGGCTGGGAATGATAATAATTCACACCCGTTAAAATAAAAAAGTTGTGTGCCACACTGTTTCTGCTATATTATTTGATCAGGAATCCTAGGTCAGAACAGCCAAGATAAGCTATGGATGAACACAATATAGCCATCTTTTGGTTGTGAGTATAAGAGTAAGAGGAGAATTTTCTATGAGATTCCCAAGATCCAACAGACATTTCCAGGTACAAAAATATAACGTATTTTGAACAATGTACTGTAAGATGAAATATATATTGACTACCAGAACTGCACAGTAGTAATATGTGTGTAAGTTAGTACAGTGGTACCTCTACTTAAGAACTTAATTGATTCCCTGACCACATTCTTAAGTAGAAAAGTTTGTAAATAAAAACAATTTTTCCCATAGGAATCAATGTAAAAGCAAATAATGCATGTAAACCCATTAGGAAAGAAATAAAATCTCAGAATTTGGGTGGAAAGAGGAGGAGGAAGAAGAGGAGGAGGACAGTCACTGCCCAGAGTGAAGGGAGCGCCCAGAGAAAGGAAAATGCTTCGTTTGCTCTGGGCTGCCAAAACCTCCTTAAGCAACACCGAAAGGCTCCTCTGGCAGCCCAGAAAAGCCCGAGATGGCCGAGATTAAAGGGTGAATGGCAGGAAACTGGCCGGGCGTTCGTGTTGCTCTCAAATTTCCTGGGAAATTTTTCCCACGCCAAGTAGTTTTGAAACTACAGCAGCCTGAAGATTGATGTAAATTCATTTTGGAGGGGTTTTTGGCGAAGTTTGAGCCTGAACCATGTAAAAAAGTAAGAGGACCAGGTACATGGGGTTTTGCCAGATTATAAAGCCTTACAAGGTGTGCATATTCTCCAAATATCTCCAATATACTACTGAAACTGCCACGTTTACAGCTTCTGGAAGATGGCCCAAAATGTCATTTTTACTGACTCAGCATTTTGCAACCCGTTACTTGAGGTCTCCTAGAGCAGTGTTTTTCAACCAGTGTGCCGTGGCACACTAGTGTGCCGCGAGACATGGTCAGGTGTGCCGCGAAGCTCAGAGAGATAGAAACCAAGAGAGAGAGAAAGCAAGAGAGAAAGAAAGCAAGAGAGAGAAAGAAAGCAAGAGAGAGAGAAAGAAAGCAAGAGAGAGAAAGAACGAGAGAAAGAATAAGAGAGAAAGAAAGCAAGAGAGAGAAAGAGAAAAAGAGAGAGAGAAAGAAAGCAAGAGAGGGAGGGAAGGAGGGAAGGCGAGAGAGAGAAAGACATAGAGGGACGTAGGGAGGGAGAGAGAAAGAGAGCAAAAAAGAGAGGAAGGAAGGAAGAGAAAGAGAGGGATGGAGAGAGAGAGAAAGAAAGAGGAAGGGAGAGAGGAAGGAAGGGAGAGAATGAGGGAGGGAGAAAGAAATAGAGTGAAGGGGAGGAAGAGAGAGAGATAATTTTCTTGTCCACACTTTTTTTAGCCAACCCCCCACCCACCCCGCTCAATGTGCCCCAGGGTTTCGTAAATGTAAAAAATGTGCCGTGGCTCAAAAAAGGTTGAAAATTACTGTCCTAGAGCTCCCAATTTTTAGTCTTTTGAATTAAAGTTTTGTACAGCATAGTTTTATATCATAAAGAAACTATGTGCCAAATTTAATCAAAATCTGAGATGGTAAGGTGGGGACGACTGGTCCACTTGACAGAATGACTCAATTTGACTTATAACTGTATATTCAAAATTTATATACATTTGTATCGATATCTCCACAGTGCTTTTATTTTATGTATTGCCCCCCCCCATTTATCTTCAATAAAGATTATATTTTCATAAAATTCAAAAAATATATTTGTCCACAAAAAGTCTACGAAATTTGATATGCAAGGCATGTTCCTTAATGATTGACTCACCCACTACCGTTTGCTCCAAGTCCACCATGATAGCCCGTGGCACATGCTTTCCAGTGCCTGTCTCTCTGAAGAAGGTAGCAAAGGAGTCGTCATTATTGAATTTGTTATTCTCAGCAAAGGTGCCATTTGGCTGGATCCCATGCTCCAGGCAGAAGAGTTCCCAGCATGCATTGCCAATCTGAACTCCAGCCTGACCAACATGAACAGAGATGCATTCACGCTGCGCGACACAAAAAGTATAGCATTTAGATGACACACATTATTTTGCACCCTTCGTCAAAAATCTCTGAAATTAACTTTTATTTATTTATTTATTTATTTATTTATTTATTTTGTCCAGTACACAATGAGGGTTTTAGTGGGTATATATCTATACAGTGATACCTTGTCTTACAAACTTAATTGGTTCCAGGACGAGGTTCTTAAGGTGAAAAGTTTGTAAGACGAAACAATGTTTCCCATAGGAATCAATGGAAAAGCGATTAATGCGTGCAAGCCCAAAGTCCACCCCTTTTGCCAGCCGAAGCACCCGTTTTTGCGCT
The DNA here is from genome assembly GCF_031021105.1 of Erythrolamprus reginae. Classification (NCBI taxonomy): domain Eukaryota; kingdom Metazoa; phylum Chordata; class Lepidosauria; order Squamata; family Dipsadidae; genus Erythrolamprus; species Erythrolamprus reginae. The sequence goes on along the minus strand of NC_091955.1, from coordinate 85,221,572 downwards.
GCTGGGATTCTCCTGAGGCTCCCCTCCATGGGAAACCCCACCTCCAGACTTCCGTTGCCAGCAAAGTGCTCATTTTTGTGATGCTGGGATTCCCCTGCAGCATCACAAAACATGGAAGTCCAGAGTGCTTCGCTGGCAACGGAAGTCTGGAGGCGGAGCATCCCAGTAGCGGTGGTGGGTTTGTAAGGTGAAAATAGTTCGTAAGAAGAGGCAAAAAAATCTTAAACCCCGGGTTTGTATCTCAAAAAGTTTGTATGACGAGGCGTTTGTAAGACGAGGTATCACTGTATACACATAGTAAAATACATGATGAAGGTTATAGAGGATATACTCATAGTAAAATATATCTAAGAAATAATAGAAAAGAAGGTATAGTAATAGAACATATCAATGAAAGAATAGAAGAAGAGATATAGGAATAGAAGAAAGGTATGTGTTCAGTTCTGGAGACCTCACCTACAAAAAGATATGGACAAAATTGAACGGGTCCAAAGACGGGCTACAAGAATGGTGGAAGGTCTTAAGCATAAAACATATCAGGAAAGACTTCATGAACTCAATCTGTATAGTCTGGAGGACAGAAGGAAAAGGGGGGACATGATCAAAACATTTAAATATGTCAAAGGATTAAATAAGGTCCAGGAGAGAAGTGTTTTTAATAGGAAAGTGAACACAAGAACAAGGGGACACAATCTGAAGTTAGTTGGGGGGAAAGATCAAAAGCAACATGAGAAAATATTATTTTACTGAAAAAGTAGTAGATCCTTGGAACAAACTTCCAGCAGACGTGGTAGATAAATCCACAGTAACTGAATTTAAACATGCCTGGGATAAACATATATCCATCCTAAGATAAAATACAGAAAATAGTATAAGGGCAGACTAGATGGACCATGAGGTCTTTTTCTGCCGTCAGACTTCTATGTTTCTAGGTATAGGGGATATAGGAGAGTAATAGGACAGGGGACGGAAGGCACTCTAGTGCACTTGTACTCGCCCCTTTAGTTTATGGTAGAAATCATGAGCAAATCATTAGTTGTATCAAGGAAATGCAATTAGAAGATTCCTGCTTTTGGAGATCTAGTATCAAAATACTTTAGTATATCATGCATCCTAACTTGTAGGGTTGAAAAAGAACAGCCATTATTTACTTTTCTTCGGGCAATAACTTATTTTGGACTGGGCTGTCCATAAGGCTTATTAAAATAACTTGCACAATTAAGCTAAATTAACTAGCTTAGAAAAGGCTAGATAAGGTTTTAGTGTCCAAATATAACCACGTGTACAATCTGAGCAAAACTACAAGTGGACACATGTGATATGACTGATTGCTGGGTATGATGATATTGTGATGGGTCCTGAAAACACAAATAAGTGAATTTACATGCCATCCTTATCTTTGGTTTGCTTAACTACCGTTTAGTTGAATAAGCCATCATTGGTTCAATTCAAACAACATATTATGTTAATATATATTATTAACCCACCTCTGTCGTCAGGCATGGGGGAATTGAAATTTCCCTTCCCCTAGGCTTATAGAATTTATACATGGTATGCTTGTATGTATGAGTGGTTATTTAAATTGGGGTTTTTTAGATTGTTTTTAATATTAGATTTGTTTACATTGTCTTTTTATATTGTTGTTAGCCGCCCCGAGTCTTCGGAGAGGGGCGCCATACAAATCTAATAAATACAAATACAAATACATATTAAACTATAATGAATGCAATGTTTTGCTCTTTGAACAATTAGTAAAATTCAGTCCCTGGGATTTGAAAATCATGGGGGGTTTTTATTTATTTGTTCGATTTCTAGGCTGCCCTTCTCCTGAGTTTATGCCAGCTAACACGATCATAGGCTTCCAGTAAAAATCAATTCAAGGTCATGTGTCTCACACAAAAACAAGAATTATGTTGTCAGTGAAGAACATACCTAAATCTGAACCCTGTTTTAAAATTTCCCTACATTGTTCTTTGTATTGAATTGAAATCCTTATTTTGGTGACGTAAACCTGCTGTTCGGACCTGTTTCCTTCGGTGAATCTCCACGCTGGGCGGAAGCTAAATGTCAATCAAAACAAACAAACTCTCTTGCCTCATCATCTCCGAGATAGCATCCTCCAGATGCCTTGGTCTCCCATCATCCCTAGCTAAGAAGCTGGATGGGTGTCTCTGAGGCTGGGAACAAGGGCAATGCAATCCAGTTGTGGAAGAGTTACCCAATCAGCATTCTAGTTCTTTAGAACCTCTCTATATCCCATTCTTCACCTGGACTGATTCTCTAGCATCCCATCTACTCCATTTCTTTAGGCACAGTCAAGGGTAGAGGACAAGTGGAGGATGCTTCTCTTTCCCTGACCCAGCTGAGCTTCCTGGGCACTTGGGTGCTTCCCTGCTTACCATGACTCTTTCAGTGGTGCTCACGCCCCTTCCAGACTAGTACAGCAGCTATGGATGTTGATGCTCCCACTGCTGTATTGCTTCTAAGCAGCTTGGCAACAAGGAGCACAGTCCATGCATGGTACCTCCAGGAAGTGTCCTTCAGCATCATAGTGCCGGAGGAGGTCACAATTACCCCTTGGCAACTTCCCTGCTCTCCTGCCCATTGACATCAATGAACAGTCACCCAGTCTTTGGAGGTGGGTTTCAATAGGATCTGCCTGCACTGACTCCAAATCTCAACCCAAAAATGCTCTGTCCTACACATTGGCAAAAAGAATCAGAACACCAAATACAAGCTGAATAAACAAAACCTTGCAGACAACCCTCACTCCATAAAAGATCTTAGAATACTCATATCAAATGACCTAAGTGCCAAAGCCCACTGCAACAACATTGTCAAAAAGGATTCAAGAGTTGTTAACCTAATCCTACGTAGCTTCTGCTCCGGTAATCTCACACTACTAACCAGAGCATACAAAACTTTCACCAGACCAATCCTTGAATACAGCTCATCTGGAACCCACACCGCATTTCGGACATAAACACTCTAGAAAATGTCCAGAGATACTTTACTAGAAGAGCCCACCACTCCTCCACTCACAACAGAATAGCCTACACAACTAGGCTTACAATCCTAGGTTTAGAAAGCTTAGCACTATGTTGCCTTAAATACCGCCTAAGCATAGCCCACAAAATTATCATCTACAACGTCCTTCCTGTCAATGACTACTTCAGCTTCAACCACAACAAGTGCACACAATAGATTCAAACTCAAACCGTTCTAAACTCGACTGCAGGAAATAAAACTTTAGTAACCGAGTAGTTGATGCATGGAACTCACTACCTGACTCTGTAGTATCAACACCTAACCTCTAAAACATTACCCTTAGACTATCCACTGTTGACATCTCCCAATTCCTAAAAGGTCAGTAAGGGGCGTGCATAAGTGCACCAGAGTGCCTTCCATCCCCTGTCCTAATGTTTCTCTCTTACTAGTATCATGTACTGTATATAAATATTGTTATATCTTTGTATACCACCAATACGTACGGGACAAAACGAATAAAATAAATAAATAATAAATAAATAAATTGATTTAAAAAGTGCAATTGTATCTTCTCCATCTTCCATTTGTTTTTTGAAATCATCCAAGTACTGTACTGACTTTTGTAGACAAAAATGGAATAAAAACATTCCATCTTCTCCTTACACTTTATGGATTCCAATAAAAACATAACGAGAATCCCATGGTTCAAAAATACCATTCCTGGTGATTTCTCTTATTTGAACAAAACGTAGAATAGAATAGAATATTATTGGCCAAGTGTGATTGGACACACGAGGAATTTGTCTTGGTGCATATGCTCTCAGCATACATAAAAGAAAAAGATACATTTGTCAAGAATCATGTGGTACAACACTTAATGAAGATTAAAACATAAAAATATTTCTCACGATCACTGAATGCTGGTCTCATTTTCATCCACAATGCATTCTAGGACAAAGATCCTGAATAGTGATGGGTGAACTGAACCCGCATAATTCGGGTCCATACCGAATTTTGCAATGTTCGGTATGCCAAACACGAACCCGAATTTTTTTCAAACTTCAGGCAAAGTTCGGGGTCATGTTCGGCGTTCGGAGCTTTGACGTCACCGGCAGGTTGCTAAGGACGCCAAGGTGATCACTTCCTGGATTCCATGGAATCCAGGAAGTGGTCACCTTGGCTTCCTTAGCAACCTGCCGGTGATGTCAAAGTTCCGCCCCCAGAATCTCTTTGTGGGAGGGATTCCCCGTTCGAGTTCGGTTCAGGTTCGGCTGAATTTTGCGTAAAGTTCATCCGAACTTGCCGAACCCGAACACCGTTGGGTTCGCCCATCACTAATTCTGAACTTGGGAGCCCATCATTGTATGGGTTGGGGACGCTTAGAAGCTTTGAATGCTTCCTGATATTTGACCTTCCTGATTAGCAGATTGCAGTTTAGATTTATTTCTGCTAGGAGATTGTGAGTTAATTTGACTGGTCATTGTGTAAATAAAGGTGGGGGAACTATGTGAACTGAATTATTCACTGTTAACAAAAAAACCTCTTTGGAATCTTTGAGTATATTAGTTTCAGATGCATAATTTGTGAGATGGGCAGCATGTAAAATTAATTGATTAGTTCACAGGCAAGGCAGTGGATAGTGGAAGGTGAGCTCCAAGCTTTCTTTTCAAGCCATGATTGACCCCAATTTGGACTTCTACATTCAGATGTAGAATTACAGATTAACATAGTTGGAAGAGACCTTGTAGGTCATCTAGTAGTCTAATCCACCCACCCCCAGCTCAAGCAGGGTCACACTGTTTTCCAGGGCACTAGAGGGCCAAACCAGAAGCAATGGATGGAAGCCCACCAAGGGGAGATTCAACCTGGAAATAAGGAAGAACTTTCTGACGGTGTGAGCAATCAACCAGTGGAACGGCTTGCCAGCAGAGGTTGTGAACGACCCATCACTTGACATATTCAAAAAGAGATTGGACTGTCATCTGACTGGAATGGTGTAGGATCTGCTTGAACAGGGGGTTGGACTAGATGAACTGCAAGGTCCCTTTCAATTCAAATAATAAAATATCTTTAGCTTATAAACTAGAGTATGCTGCTGCCTACAAGGTGTTCTGGCGGTGTGTGACAACCGCCCGTAATTACAGGGTAATTAGTCCAAACAGACACACACACGATTGAATGCAAAAGAAATGTTCTTTATCAACAGAAGAGAAGAAAAAACTCCCTTTTAAACTTCAAAGGGATTTCTTGTACAAACAATGCAGTTTAAATGCAAAACAGTTTCTAACCCAGTAACTGGGAAATTGAGTCCACTAATGTTCTCCAAACAGTGATAAACACTCACACTCAGTCTTGAATACAAACAGGAAACAACAATCCATGGTCTTGACGAAACTATGATCCGATAATCCTCCACAAAGGCCAAACTAGCACATTGCTCTTTTATTTATTTATTTATTTATTCAATTTTTATGCCGCCCTTCTCCTTAGACTCAGGGCGGCTTACAACATGTTAGCAATAGCACTTTTTTAACAGAGCTAGACTATTGCCCCCACAATCTGGGTCCTCATTTTACCCACCTTGGAAGGATGGAAGGCTGAGTCAACCTTTATCAGCAGCTCTAATTACTGGAGCCCCACCCAAACACAGGTGGCCTCTCTTATCTCCTGTAATATTTCTTAAGTTGTTCTCTCCTATGCATAACTCTACGCATACGTGGATCAGTCGTACATTCCTCCTCTGAATCCAAAGAAGATAAGGAAGGAAGATTGATCTCCTCCTGGGCTGTCAGCCAAGTCCCCCTCTTCCATGTCACCCACACTTACTTCGGCAGAGGATACTTCGCTGGCAGACTTTGTCGGGAGCAAAACAGGCCTGTGGCATGTGGATGTTTCCCCACATCCACATTCCTTGGGGCAGGAGCTGGGCCAGAGCTAACCACAACACAAGGGAGGGCATGTGTGGTCAAAATAGAACACAGTTTATCTATTGCAATTGCGTAGACGAAGACAAAACAAAAACTGGAGTACAGATCAGCGTTATAGAAGAAGAAAAATAATAATTTATTTCATTTATTAGATTTCTTTTTTTAAAAAAATTATTTAAACTTTTATTATTTTTTAAAAAGTCATCATTGTTCTTACAGATCTAATACCATTTGTTATCACATCATCATAACAATTCCTTTCATTGTGTTATAAGCAAACCAAATACAAATCATTATATTAAGATAAAACAGAATGTTAATATTTCCAAGTCTTTTGCATATACACCTATACTCTATATTGTCAGGTTTTTTTAAAATTGCGGATCCATCTATACCGTTTTCCCATCTCTCTTTAGTTTCTTTATTTCTTACTCCTTTAATTTTCATTTGTCTATTGCAGTACATCTAAAAATGTACTGTAGTACCTCTAGATACGAGCTGCTCCACATGCGAGTATTCCAAGTTACGAGCCGCGACGCGAGTGAAATTTCTGTTCGACACCCGAGCTCAAACTTGGGACACGAGCCGAGCTTCCACTAGGTGGTGCAAGAATCTCCTTGCTTCTGGTTATCTCGGCACGAAAAACAAAGTCTAAAGGCATTCGTTCGAGATGCGAGTTGATCGACTTACGAGCTCGGGTCTGGAACGAATTAAACTCGTATGTCGAGGTACCACTGTATTAGATTTCTAAGTCTGTCTTACCGCAGCATTCATTTTGACTCCAGGCAGCATTCAGTATTCAGAACAAATGCCTGAAGCGCAAAAGCGTACATCAGCATTCTTTGCAAACAGATGTTTTGTCTCTTGAGTAAAATTAAAATGTAGCTTTCTAATGCATGGGAATACTTTTGCAGTCAATACAGATACAAGCCAGTTTGCTTTAGTGGTTAAGGCACTGGTCTAAAACAAAAGCAAGGAACTTTGAGTTTAATCCTGCCTTACACATGGAAGACAGTTGGCTGACCTTGGACCAGTCACTCCCTCACAGCCCTAGGAAACAGAAGACAAGGTCAAAATGGTTCTGAAAATATTGCCGAGAAAACCCCTGGCATTCATCCATGTGGCTGCCTAAAATCAAGACTGATTTGAAAGCAAGAAAAATAAAACATTATAAGTGTGTATCTTGCCTTGGTAGCATTCCATTCTTCTTTGTCTATTTTCTCTTTGGTAGAAAAGATGAAAGATAACAAATAAAATCAAAACACTTTTCAAAACATTAAATAGACATTAAATGTGGACAGCAACTAGTTTAAACAACATGCAAATTTATCCCACCCCTGAAAGTGATTGTTTACTATAATAATAATAACAGAGTTGGAAGGGACCTTGGAGGTCTTCTAGTCCAACCCCCTGCTTAGGCAGGAAACCCTACACTACTTCAGACAAATGGTTATCCAACATCTTCTTTAAAACGTCCAATGTTGGAGCATTCACAACTTCTGGAGGCAAGCTGTTCCACTGATTAAGTGTTCTAACTGTTAGGAGATTTCTCCTTAGTTCCAAGTTACTTCCCTCCTTATTTAGTTTCCACCCATTGCTTCTTGTTCTACCCTCAGGTGCTTTGGAAAATAGGTTGACTCCCTCTTCTTTGTGGCAACTCCTGATTGCTAACCCTTATAAAATAATGAGCAAAGTTACTAAAAGCATTCTGGTTCTTCCTTAAATAAAGACCTGCACAGAAGATCACAAGAATCTGCTATTGCTCATTAGCAAGAACTTTTTAAAAAAAAGTTACATTTATATGCTAGCCATCTTCCTGATAAAGATGGTTCTGGGTTTCACTACCAAATCAGGAAAAGGCCCAGAGCTTTTGGTGGGTAAAGGGGTAAAAGGAAAATTTGGATTAAGATGATTAATCATTTTATATCTTGTTCGCTGCCTTGACAGCTCAGTCATGAAAGTTAAAGAGAGAACCTCTTAACCTGATATGGCTTCTCTACTTTATCTGGAATCACTTCCTCTTCTTTGAGCAAAAACACTCATACATTTTAAATGGAATCTGCACCAACTGTTTGCTCTCCAGATTGCTGAAAACCCACCTATGTTGCCAGGCATGGGGTAATTGAGGTATCCCCTTGCTAATATGGTTTATGTATGGTATGATTGAGTTGTATGGCTATTTTAATGATATGGGTTTTTAGATGTCTTTTTAAGTATTGGACTTGTTTACATTGTTCACTATTGTTGTGAGCCGCTCCGAGTCTTCGAAGGGGGGCGGCATACAAATCTAATAAAAAATTATTATTATTATTATTATTATTATTATTATTATTATTATGTCAGTACAACACAGCAAACGAGATCACTATGCTAGATTTCGTATTCTGTGTTGTACTGACATAATAATAATAATAATAATAATTATTATTATTATTATTATTATTATCTGATGAATGAGAGCAAAGGGATTGTTGCTCATCCCATCTGGAGGTAGCTAGTGTGATGCAATGTTGTGGACCGATCACCATGAGAGAGGGGTGTACTGTATTCCAAAGCAGGGGTCTCCAACCTTGGCAACTTTATGACTTGTGGACTTGAAACCCACAAGTCTTAAAGTTGCCAAGGTTGGAGATCCCTGTTTTACAGGAATACGAGGCACTTCAGTTCATATAGTGTGTGTGAGACAAAGAAGCTGAGACGTCACCTCCTTAATAGTTCTCAGAGAATATACACTGCTCAAAAAAATAAAGGGAACACCCAAATAACACATCCTAGATCTGAATGAATGGGATATTCTCATTGAATATTTTGTTCTGTACAAAGCTGAATGTGCTGACAACAAAATGAAATTGTATGTCAATCAGCGTTGCTTCCTAAGTGGACAGTTTGATTTCACAGAACTTTGATTTATTTGGACTAAACATGAGCCAACAATGTGCAGCAGCAGCTGAAAAAGCCAACACAATCCTAAGCTGCATCAGCAGGGGAATACACTCCAAGACCAGGAAGTCTTAATACCACTCTACTACGCCCTGGTCCGACCACACCTGGAGTACTGTATTCAGTTCTGGTCACCCCACTTCAAAAGAGACATTGAAATTCTGGAGAAGGTGCAAAAAAGAGCCACCAAGATGATTAAGGGACTGGAAACCAAGACTTACGAAGAGAGACTGAGGGAACTGGGCATGGATAGCCTAGAGAAAAGGAGGGCCAGAGCGGACATGATAGCAGTCTACAGGTATATGAGGGGATGTCACAGAGAGGAGGGGATCACTTTATTCTCCAAGGCACCAGAGGGCCAGACGAGGAACAACGGCTGGAAGCTGACCAAGGAGATTCAACATGGAGATAAGGAGGAACTTCCTGACGGTCAGAGCGATCAACCAATGGAACAACCTACCAGCGGACGTTGTGAACTCCAACACTCTGGACATTTTTAAGAGAAGATTGAACTGCCACTTGACTGGTGTGCTATAGGGTTCCTGCTTGGGCAGGGGATTGAACTCGATGGCCTTCATGGTCCCTTTCAACTCTAACAATAAATAAATACAGTAGTCCCTCACCTATCGCTGGTGTTACGTTCCAGACCTGGCCGCGATAAGTGAAATCCACGATGGGCAATTTATCGACTGATAGTACTTATTTAAGTATTTATATTGTAATTGTTTGGTAAGTTTTCATTGTTTGAAGTGTTTATAAACCCTTCCCACACAGTATTTATTTTAGATACAGTATTTAAATACAGTATTTACAATTTTAGATATTATTTTTTTTTGAAAAACCTGCTGATCGAGTTCAGCGGGCTGTTTAAATCTGCCGATCGACTTCCTCAGAAACCCGCGATGAAGTGAAGCCGCAGTAGGTGAAGCGCGGTATAGCGAGGGACTACTGTATTCTGTTGCTTAAGTGTTCCCTTTATTTTTTTGAGCAGTATAGTTGATGTAGAATGCTTTAGTCTAGCAAGATGCTGTCTACAAGTGTGAAACAATAAAGAAATATTTGGAAAAAAATCAACAGGTGTCTTTCTTGGTTTGGAAGGTTTCACAGCCAGGTAAGAGAAGAGAAGAACAATTTCTGCGTGACAAATGGAGGGGAGAGGCAGGTATAGCTTTTTCCAGATAGAAAAAATGTTTAATGTCTCCTTGTCAAAGTGAAAGAGTCAATGTTTACTTGGAAGCAAATGTCACTCAGTTAAAATGAACATGCTTCTAAACAGGAATGAGCACAAAAAGCACATTCCAATACAGGAGACACCTCTTCATAATGGACTCTGGTAATTTCATCCATCCGTATCTATTGTGAGAAGACATTCTTGTTCTTGGAGGAAACTCCTGTAGTTTTATGCTCAGCAAAACCTTCAGTGTTGGCTTGGGAGCATTTCATGGTATCCGTAGATGACAATAGAGCAAGTTAGTCTTGAACAGGAGGCCTTCTACTTGGAGGAAATAAAGCCAAACGAGCTTGATTGAAAAGTTGGGTCAACCTGTAGAGGAAGGGTAGAGAAGTAGGGGATGCTAGGAGGGAGGGGAAAGAGAGTAGGAGAGAAAAAAAATTAATGCTATATGCTAATTTCCTTGTGGCTACAATATACAGTGGTCCCTCGATTTTCGCGGGTTCAAACTTCGCGAAACAGCTATACCACGGTTTTTCAAAAATATTAATTAAAAAATACTTTGCGGGTTTTTTCCCTATGCTACGGTTTTTCCCACCCGATGATGTCATACGTCATCGCCAAACTTTCGTCCACCTTTAATAAATATTTTTTTAAAAAATTTCCAGCCCTAACCAAGGGATAAAATAATATGCTGAATCTGACCAGACTAAGGCTACTAGCCAGATGAATACCTGGTGTTCTGCCGGCGTGTCTCAACCACCCGTAATTACAGGGTAATTAGTCCAGGAAGACACACACCACAAGATAAAAGGAAAACCCAAAAGTTTTTATAAACAGAAAACCAGAAACAGCTCCCTTTTTAAATGTCAAAGGGATTTTCTGGTACACACAAGGCACAGGTTAAATGCAGTCCAATTGCTCACCCAATAATTGGGAAATTGAGTCCAATTCTAAAGTTCAGAGAGTCCACACACAATCTTGAACAGCACAAAACCCACAATCTTGACGAAACAATGAATCTGATAAACTGCCATGAGGCTAAAACACCAGGCTGCACTTTTATCTGTAGCACTAATTACAGCAGCCCCACCCAACCACAGGTGGCCTCATTTTCTCTTGTAATAATCCTTCAGTTGTTGTCTCCTATGCATCACTCTACGCATGCGTGGATGTGTCATTAATTCTTGTTCAGAATCCAGGGGTGATACAGATGACTGATCTCCTCCTGGGCTGTCTGCCAAACTCCCCTCTTCCCTGTCACTCACACTTCCTTGGTCAGAGGAGACTTCGTCAGCAGATTCTACTGGGGGCAAAACAGGCCTGCGGCATGTGGATGTCTCCCCTACATCCACCTCTACATTGCTTGGGGCAGGAGCTGGGCCAGAGCTAACCACAACACCTGATAGGTAGATTTTCCCCATTCCCCCCCCCCCCAAACTAAGGTACATCTTATACTCCAGTGTGTCTTTGAAAAATACATTATTTCTCTAGATGCTTCGTTTTCCTCCGTCCCCTACCTGGGTCAAGTCTCACTACAATGAGACACAACAGGAGGGCCACCAAAAGTGCCTTTTTGAAGGGGATGGAACTGAAATGGCTTGCCAAAGACTCCAGCACTCTTCTCAGCTGGACCAAGAGGGTCAACATCCTTTGCGATGCTGAACCTGTAGCACAAGAGAAAGAAAATTCACAATGGAGAATGACAAGGGCCAAGGACACCAAAACTGAGCTTTCTCATTTCATTAAAAAAAAAAAAAAGATGAATGACTTTATATATTTTCTTGGTGGTTTTAATGGAGATTCTTTAAAAATGAACTGTTATTCAGTGTATTATTTATATAACCTAGATTTATTATAATAAATAAATTATATTTAGGACATTCAAAGTCGAACAAAATGGGTAAAAGCATTTGCTTTACTCAATTCATTCTAAAATATCTCAAAAGACTGGCTCAATATCTATCTTGTTCATTGTTTTTAAACAACTGCATAATTCTGCTTTAACAGGCACACAAAGTTAATTTCTTCAAAGTACTTCAAACATTACTTGGTGAATTAGACACAAATAATCATAGTTAATCAAATTAAGAAGGTGGGCTCATATTCTGAAATAAGGTGTAATCTTATTGCACCTTATTACATGCTAATTAATTTGCTGTAATAGGACAACCTTATTGCCCCCTATTTACACTAGCCCTGTAGATTATAAATTACAGCGTTCCTGTTTGGAGCTCAGATAACATGTTACACTTTAAAATGACTGTATTGTGTGGCTGTTGCGATTATTTGTTCACCTAGTCTAATACATTACATACATTGTCTTTTTATATTGTTGTTAGCCGCCCCGAGTCTTCGGAGAGGGGCGGTATACAAATCTAATAAATACAAATACAAAAATACAAATATTAGCTCCTCTTAGTGACAGTAATACTTTATGATTCCACTCTGGGATCTTTCCATTTCCTTTAACTAAAATTGTAAAGGACTCAATATACAATGTTTCATCATTCAATTGTACATCTCTGAGCTAAGGTGGATGGAATCTACTGTAGACCTGTTTTTGCTTTTGCTGTAGTTTCAATCTGCTTCAAGGGAAAAGTTTTTAGGAATCAAAGGCAGATAAATTAAATCTATTATGACAATCAGCACATCCAGCTGTTGTGAAATATGAAGAGCCAATCTATGTGATTATTATTATTATTATTATTATTATTATTATTATTATTATTATTATTTATTAGATTTGTATGCCGCCCCTCTCCATAGACTCGATGCCGCCCCTCTCCATAGACTCACAACAATAACAAAGACAATGTAAGAACAAATCTAATAATTTAAAAAACACTAAAAACCCCATTATTAAAAGCAACCATACACACAAACATACCATGTATAAACTGTATAGGCCTGGGGGAGATGTCTCAGTTCCCCCATGCCTGACGGCAGAGATGGGTCTTAAGAACTTTACAAAAGACAAGGAGGGTGGGGGAGCTGGTTCCAGAGGGTCGGGGCCGCCACAGAGAAGGCTCTTCTCCTGGGTCCCGCCAAACGACATTGTTTAGTCGACGGGACCCGGAGAAGGCCAACTCTGTGGGACCTAACCGGTCGCTGGGATTCGTGCGGCAGATGCAAAGGGAGAGAGAAGACTATGGATCTTTTCTCTCCTTGGACCTGTCCAACAATTTTATCAAGAGAACTCTCTGCTTATGCAATCAATCATTCAGATGAATAAGGCTCCTGCCTTGAGCAGGGGTTGGACTGAAACAGGGGTCTCCAACCTTTTGCTTTGCTGGCTGAGGAATTCTGGGAGTTGAAGTCCACAAGTCTTCAAGTTGCCAAGGTTGGAGACGCCTGGACCAGAAGACTGCCGAGGCTCCTTCCAGCAATATGATTCTGTGTTCTGCTGTATGTATCTAAGGAAACGGGACTACCAGAACACAACAGCCAAATTCTACCACTGAATGCTGAGGCTTTAACCAAGCTGCTACCATTGCTTTAGGCGGAAGCTCAATGCTCATTACAGGCAATGCTGCAAATGATTTCACAAGACCAGACAGAATGTTTTGACATTCCATCTGTTGTGGTTAGCTCTGGCCCAGCTCCTGCCCCAAGGACTGTGGATGTGGTGGAGACATCCACATGCTGCAGGCCTGTTTTGCCCCCGGTGGAATCTGCTGATGAAGGCTCCTCTGACCAAGAAGACATGAGTGACAGGGAGGAGGAGAGTGTGGCAGACAGCTCAGAAGGAGATCAATTATCTAGCTCCTCCTTGGATTCAGAACAAGAGTTAATGATACAGCCACGCATGCGGAGAGCGATGCATAGGCAACAACAACTGAGAGATTATTATCAAAGAAAATGAGGCCACCTGTGGTTGGGTGGGGCTGTGGTAATTAGTGAGGCTGCTATAAAGAGCAGCCTGTGGGTTTGGCCATTGTGGAGGATTATCCGATCGTTGTGTTTCGTGACTGCTTTACTGACTTTGACCTTTTGTGTGCTGATTTTTCCCCGCTTGGAAACTAAACCAGAGCAAAGTGTGTTTCACTTTGTGAAAGAAGAAGGACTGTGAATTGCCTCACAGCTGCAAGCTAAGTATCACAGAACTGATAAGGGACTTGTACCAATTACCAGTCTGTTTGGAGACAAGTGCTCTTTGCTATCCCAAAAGAGGGCTTAGGTTAAGTGAATTTTCATTATAAAGAACATTGTTTGGAATTTTCAAACGTGTGTGTGTCTGAAATTGTATCTGCATTTTTGGGAGGATTCTACCAGAGAGCTCGACAGAACACCATCTATAAGAATCCTACCCAACTGCAGCTTCCATGACATCTTAGGGTGCTCCTCAGGGATTGGAGATGCTTCTTCTTTCTCTCGCCACTGGTGTTTGTTCTCTTGAAGGGTTTTGTGCATGTCTTCTCGCTGCTCCGGGCTCAAAGCTTTGCTACCTTGGATCAGCTTCTCTGCCTCTAAAAAGCGTCCGAGTGGCGAGAGCACATGGATAAGATAAAGCTGAGCCAAGAGGCCATAACTTGACAAGTTCTGATTGGATGGGCAGTATAACCAATCCCCACCAACATCTAACATCACATGAGGTTCTTCCACTTTGCTATGGAGGAGGATGCTGAAAGAGAATATATTGATAACACTTTAAGTCATGTTTAACACATTCACATTTCAGTTGGACAGTCCTTAGACATTCAAAAGTGGCATATACATATCTATCGACAACCTACTAACAACATAACTCACAAGTACAGTGATACCTTGTCTTACAAACGCCTCATCTTACAAACTGTTCGAGATACAAACCCAGGGTTTAAGATTTTTTTGCCTCTTCTTAAAAACTATTTTCACCTTACAAACCCACCGCTGTTGATGGGATGCCCCACCTCTGGACTTCCGTTGCCAGCTAAGCACCCGTTTTTGCACTGCTGGGTTTCCCCTGAGGATCCCCTCTGTGGGAAACCCCACCTCTGGACTTCTGTGTTTTTGCGATGCTGCAGGGGAATCCCAGCAGGGGAATCCCAGCATCGCAAAAAACAGGCGCTTCACTGGCAAAGGAGGTCCGGAGGTGGGGTTTCCCAGTGAGGGGAGCCTCAGTGAAATTGCAGCATCGCAGAAACACCAAGGTCTGGAGGTGGGGTTTCGAGGACTTCCATGTTTTTGCGATGCTGCAATTTTGCTGAGGTTCCCCTCGCTGGGAAACCCCACCTCCGGACTTCCGTTCCCAGCGAAGCGCTCATTTTTGCGATGCTGGGATTCCCCTACAGTATCGCAAAAACACAGAAGTCCGGAGGTGGGTTTTCCTATGGAGGGGAGCCTCAGGGGAATCCCAGCAGAGCAAAAACGGGTGCTTCGGCTGGCAAAAGGGGTAAATTTTGGGCTTGCACGCATTAATCGCTTTTCCATTGATTCCTATGGGAAACATTGTTTCGTCTTACAAACTTTTCACCTTAAGAACCTCATCCTGGAACCAATTAAGTTTGTAAGACAAGGTATCTTTAACACACAAACATAATAAATATAACCAAAACTAAGTTGTCAAAATATATACGCCTGCTATTTAGCAGGTACTACCCCGCCTCCCTTACCCCATCTAAAACTTCTACTATATCATCTATCTCTTAACACATATATAAAACTACTACTTTATCCTTAAATGAACATACTTCATAGATATGAGATTAAGTAATTATGAATATTGAATACAATGTAAATATCTATAGATAAATGCTTGAAATGAATATACAACAACTGATATATGTTATTATGTAAAAAGATATCTTGTTTTGCAACCCTCTTATCCTTTTTGTATTCCCATTTCCCTTCCCCATTCTTAATAAATTAATAATATATATATATATATATATATATATATATATATATATATATATATATATATATATATATATATATATTTTAAAAAGTGGCATATACAAAATACCAGCAAGATGTAACATCTATGGACCTCAATGTTTGCAATGGACTGCACTCATTAGACCTCCTAACTTTTGTTTTTAATTAAGACATGGGAAAGTTAGCAAAGTGAAGGATTTGCCTCCAGCAGAATCTATATTTCCAGCAGTTCTTAAAGTTTAATAAGGATTCTCAGAATATTGAAATTAATAAAAAGGCTTAGTTTGGCCATTCACCTATCAGGAAAAAAGTGAGAGAGTTGTGCTTTTCATAAGAAGTTAGAAGATCCTGGAGTTCAGCTAAAAGAATTACCATATGTCAGGGTTCCAGGAAGCATCCTCAACAAAATAAAACCCCGAGGCTGAAAGTTCCTCAAAGCTCCAATTTATTAGAAATGTCATGTTGGCACATCTGGGCAAACCCTAAACTGAAAGCTTCCAGGGTTTCCCCACCCAGTTGAAAGTCCACAACCCTGCCCCACACCCACAAGGTCATCACATGGTCCAACCTAATCTTCCCATTCAACAGGATACAATCTCCAGGAAATCCCAAACAGGCACAGGCAAATGCCCTTGAATAAGGCCTGTTGTTATGACTACGTTTTCTACCAGTTCAACCAAAAAAGCCCTCCCAATTTCACAGGCTAAAATGTGTGTCAGTCAGGAAGCAAAAATGAAAAAATAGCTTCCAAAACTGACAAATTATTCTATATAGGTGTAGGTGTGTACGGGAGATAACTTTTTGCAAGACTTATTACTTAGGCAAAGGGAAGCAAAACTATAGAGTAGAGTAGAGTAGAGTAGAGTAGAGTAGAGTAGAGTAGAGTAGAGTAGAGTAGAATCGAATAGAATTCTTTATTGGCCAAGTGTGATTGGACACACAAGGAATTTGTTTTGGTGCATATGCTCTAGGTGTACATAAAAGACCGACTATTATTATTTATTACTTTCACCTGTTAAGAAGCAATTGTATGAGGGCTTATTTTCTGAGTGTCCAAAGCTGTTCTCAACGATAGATAGATAGATAGATAGATAGATAGATAGATAGATAGATAGATAGATAGATAGATAGATAGATAGATAGATAGATAGAATAGATGATAGATAGATAGATAGATAGATAGATAGATAGATAGATAAGATAGATGATTGATAGATAGATAGATAGATAGATAGATAGATAGATAGATAGATAGATAGATAAGATAGATGATAGATAGATGGATAGATGGATAGATGGATAGATAGATAAGATAGATGATAGACAGACAGACAGACAGACAGATAGTATTTCTATGCCTCCCAACTCCAGAAACAGAAGGATTCTGGTCGGCTTACAACAGGATATAAAACACATCTAAGAACATCATAAAAGTTTAAGATAAAAACAGTTTAAAAATCATATACATACATATCATTCAAGACCGGACTCGTAAAATTGTCAATATGTGTCAAAATGCCCAAATATTCCTATGTAATAACATAAAGATAGTAAAACCTTTTCCTGCCATGAACCACATCTCAATGAAAATAATTTGGCACAAGCCAATAAAGCTTTTCTCCTTTCTTTCTTTCTTTCTTTCTTTCTTTCTTTCTTTTTCTTTCTTTCTTTCCGGATGTTTCCCACCTCCTTATTTCTAAAGCTCCATCTTACTATCTTTTCTTCCTTTGAGAGGCTAGGTTTCGCTTTGCCTGGAACATGGACTGTACTGGTTGGCCATAAGCCAATCATATCTTTTCAGCTCACCCCACCTTATAAGCTCATTATGACCCTGAAAATGAGGTAGCCTTGTATAAACCATCCTGAGCTGCAATCCGACCAATAAAAAATAATAATTGAAAACTCTCCAGTGTATTTGGCCAAGCATGCCACTGCAAAATAGCTTAAGGCAGTACAGTTTTACTTTTGTTGCTAAAACAATTTACGTGTTTGCTCTCAGAAAGTTAACATCTAGTACCGCAATGATTAGAGGTTTCTTTAAAATTGGAATTGCATCCTTACTGAAGATTAAAACTGTCTTAGTGAGCATAGAAAAATCTAGTCTCAATTCATTCCTGATTAAAGCAATATTGATCTAAAGCAATGGTTCTCCGCTTTTCTAATGCTCTGACCCCTTAATACAGTTCCTCGTGTTGTGGTGACCCCCAACCATAAGTCTAGCACCAATTCTCCCAACAGAGCTTTAAGCTGATTGGCAGGAAAGTCAGAGGGACGCCCCCACTGTAAACGCCTGATTGGTCGGATTGCAAAAATATGTTCCAAGGGCCAGAATAGAAGTTTTAGTTCCTAACACCATGGGAACTGTGTCTTTTAAAATGGTCTTAAGTAACACCTGTGAAATGGTCGTTCAACCCCCAAATGGGTCCCGACCAAAAGCATGACAGAATTGTAGCCTATGATTAAACTAGAACTCAGGAGGAACATGCCTGGAAAGAACCCATTATTCTAGAGTAAGATTAAATTGTAAACATTCTTGATATTTAACTTATTTTAGGTGGTGTTGTGTTTGGGCCTGGGCCAGCCGTTGCTCCCACAGATGGGAGAGACGTGGCACAAAGTGAATGCGAAAGCCTGGCTGACAGCCAGGAAGACGTGGCAGACAGCCAGGACGAGGCCACTGGTACGCAGGATTCAGCAGACAGCCCAGGGGATTTGGCATGGAGTCCCTCAGACAGTCTTTTGTCCCTGGGTTCTTCTGCAGATCGATATATCGATCTGCGTAGCCGAAGAGCTTTTCATAGAAGGGATCGCTTTAAGGAGTATTACAAGTCATTATAGGAGCACCTGGGCTGGGTGTGGTTCTTATACTGAGGGCTGGGTGTGGTTCCCTTAATGAGGGCTAAAGGGATAAAATGGAACAAAGGTCAAGGCAAACTGTGGCTGTTTATCTGTGTTATTTTGTGGTTCCTGCTCTGAAGTTTCTGTTCTGTGCCGTTGGAGTTTTCAACCCAGCTTTTTCAGAAAAGTGGGGGTGAAAACTCTGGGACTTGCTGTTTGCTCCAAAGATTCAAAAGGACTCCTGAAACGTCTTTGCTCATTCCAGGTTGTCTTTGTTTGTTTTTTCCTGTGTTTTTGTATGCGGCTGAAGTAAGCCTTGCACTCTCATTGTTTTCGGACACTAAGAACTGTTTCCGAGTAACCCTTTTTTGTTTATCTAATACAAGTTTGCTGATTAGCAGAGCACGTGTGTGTTTGATTTCTTTTCCTTGGACTGTTACGCATTGCCTGAGCCAGTCAGGCAGAACAGGTGGGAGCTATTTACACAACCTAATATTCCTCCTTGGGATGGAGCAGTATCTGATTTGCCATTCAGACGCAGAAAATGGGGACTCACCAGAGCTCCAGAATTTTGGGAGGCCAACCTTCAGGTTTGTGGTAGTACTGAAGAATCCATGGGAGGACCTCCCTCCATCGATCCATTTCTGCCAACGCTTGGATGCCAACAATACACAAGGAGCATTTCAGATCTTCAGAGCTAGATCTGGAAGTCAGATAATATTGTATGTGTACATTGGTGGACGATTTTTAAAAAGTAGGAAAAACTGCAGTTCTATAAGCAATCCAACTGCATATCCAATCTCTGCTCCAATTCTAAAGATAGACCAGATTCAAATAATCCACTAAACTACAGTTTGCTTAACCAACCACATTAGGGTTTATTGCATAAAACTCAATCATTAAGATTCATTTTCTAGTTTGCAAATCTGCTAACAAAAAAATTTACTTCTGTATTGAGTGTGTGCTTGGTTTAGATTTGGCAATACAAGCAAGAAGTCTTTGACTTATGACCAGCTGCTTAGCAACTGCTCAAAATTAAGACTGACTCCCACCTGGTACTTACCACCTGGTTCTGAAGTTCCAACAGCATCACATCTTGCAATTATATGATTGGGAGCTCAGCTACCAGTCTGCATATACAACTGTTTGCACCATCCTGTAGTCATGTGACTGCTTTAGGACTTTTTGCCAAAAACCTGCATGTATTTCCGGTTTTGACAAAAATGCCCCATAACTAGCAATGGGTTCACTTTACAACTGCTGCAAAAAAGTCTCAGTTGGCTCAGTCATGTGCGTGACCCACATTATGACTGGCATGTCTCCATTACAATCATAAGTCGAGGATTACCTTTATTGTTGCTGTTTCACTGTTTTTTTTCCCACTTAACATTTTTTGCGGTTATTGTTTTGCTGTTACTGTATACATTTATAAATTACTTTGCGAGCTTTTTATACAGGTCGAAAGACCTGGGAGACACCCTATCCCAAAATTAAACAATGTGTCCACCATTCACTTTTTAGTGTCCATACATGTTACCTCTCCTTCATTCTTAAGAATTCTGTTCTATTCTATTTTTATATTCTATTGCCTCTCCTCTCTCCCCTCTTTTCTCTTTTCTTTCTCTTTTTCCTCTATTCTCTATTATTCTCTATTACTATATTATATTACATTATATTAATTATATTCTATTTTCTATTCTATTCTATTCTATTGCCTCTCCCCTGTCCTCTTCTCTTTTCTATTATCTATTCCATTCTCTAATAAAATGTATGGATAAAGTAGTCCAACATGATCTAAAGCAGTGGTTCTCAACCTTTCTAATGCCATGACCCCTTAATACAGTTCCTCATGTTAGGCTGACCCCCAACCATAAGTCTAGCGCCAATTCTCCCAACAGAGCTTTAAGCTGATTGGGAGGAAGGTCAGAGGGACACCCCCATTGGAAACGCCTGATTGGTCAGATTGTAAAAAAATATGTTCCAAGGTGCCAGAATAGAAGCTTTAGTTCCAACACCATGGGAAATTTGTCTTTTCCCATAGTCGTAGGTGACCCCTGTGAAACGGTTGTTCAACCCCCAAAGGGGTCTTAACCCCCAGGTTTAGAGCCACTGATCTAAAAGAATGCTTGATGTTAAGAACAATCAATACGCAGACGGTTCTGAATTCTCACTCTTCATTCCATTTGGCACCTACCCGTCAGAATCGCCATCATTTTCCAAAAGGCTCTGACAGCCTTTCTCACATCTGTCAACTGCTGTAGCAAAGTCCCGATCCAAAACCAGGAGTTCGGCCGCTTCCTCTAATAAGGAAACTGCTCGGGATGCCGCTGGACAGAGAAGGCTGGGCTCACTGCTTCTTAACAGGCCCCTCGCCCTAGTAATGGCAGACAACATTGCCGGCGAATCGTTCTTCATTATAGCATGATCCTCAAAGTCAACTCTGATGGAAGCCTGGGAAAATTTTAGACAACAGGGCGTTGATCAGTTTTGGAATTTGTTTTGGCTTGTCCTAATACGCTTCCATGCCTAACTTCAGCCCGGTTCATGCAATTAGTTGCTAGCTACAAGGAGGAGGAGTACCTGACTCTGTGGTTTCTTCCCCAAACCCCAAAATCTTCAACTTAGTTTATTTTATTTATTTATTCGATTTTTATGCCGCCCTTCTTCTTAGACTCAGGGCGGCTTACAACATGTTAGCAATAGCACTTTTTAACAGAGCCAGCATATTGCCCCCACAATCCGGGTCCTCATTTTACCCACCTTATTTATGGCATGCTTGTGTTGTATCGTTTTAATGATGGGTTTTAGATGTTTTTTTAAATATTAGACTTGTTATATTGCTACTATTGTTGTGATCCGCCCTGAGTCTGCAGAGAGGAGCAGTATACAAATATTATTATTATTATTATTATTATTATTATTATTATTATTATTATTCTACAGCCAACCTTTCCCCATTTCTAAGAGATTTGTAAGGGGCATGCATAAGCCCACCACTGTGCCTACCATCCCTGTCCTACTTTTATCGTTACTTTTTAGTTATGTTTTTACAAATTACTACTATCCTATACATGTTTGACAAATAAATAAATAAAATAAATGATTGCAACAGCTAGTACTGTATCCTCCTAAAACATTTCACCTTGCATAACTACACCACTGTACCTACCATCCCTGTCCTACTGTCCTATTATCCTTTTTTATCATTACTTTCTACTTATGTTATGTTAATACAAACTACAATTCTATACTTGTTTGACAAATAAATGAAATGAAATAAAATCCCTGTCCTACTTTTATTGTTACTTTTTCTTATGCTTTTACAAATGACTAGTATACATGTTTGACAAATAAATAAAATAAACAAATGATTGCAACAGCTAGTACTATATTCTAGTAAAAGATTTCACCTTGCAGTCGTCAGTACCCAAGAGGAAAAAGGGCGAGCAGCGATAACCATCTGTGGGCAAAGCGAAAGACCAGTTAGGATGATTTACTAGCTCTTGTAAATCCTTCTCCCAAACCTTTTGCAAAAGCAACTAAAATGCGCTTGCTTGCTTTCTTCACCGCCGGCTGCAAAGGAAGTCCCAGCGCCCGTCTCTGTTCCCCGGGACTCACAAAGCGCATCTTCTGCACCAAAGTCCAGGTGCCTTCTGTTTTCGGTTGCAAAAAATTGGAGGAGCACGGACGGAAAAAGCCAGCAGGGAGATTCCGGACTACAAAGACCAGAAGGCTCCTTTTCACAGGAAGCAGTTTTTAAAAAAAAAAACTGGGAGGAGCAGGAAGCGGGGCGGGGATTCTTGCCGTAAGGGGAAACCTTAGTTTGTCTTTTATTTTGTGGTCTTTGTTGCGTTTTGTAAATGCAGCGTGAGGGAGGATTCAGTATGTTTGCCTTTTTTAAAGCAGGAGTCACTAATCTTAGCAACTTTAAGACTTGTAGGATGTCTAGCCACTTCTCTACAAGTGATTGTATCTCATGATAATTTATCTCTTTCAATATGATTTATTACTCAGGTACTTCCAGACTCCTGATTTTTGCCCATAATAGGCTAGTACAGTGATCCCTCATTTTTCGCGGGGGAGGCGTTCCAAGACCACCCGTGAAAAACGAATTTCTGTGAAATGGAGGAAAGATTTTTTTAAATGTATTTAACAAGTATTTGGACTTTTAAAACCCATCCTTTGCATTAAACAGTCATTCTATAATGTTTCTCAGCTGGAACTACATGTGATATCCTATCAGTTTACTTTAATAGAGTACAGTAGTACTGTAGAAGAATTGTATGGATTTTTAATGGGTTTAAATTTTTCAATGGATTTAATGGATTTAAGCCCTTTTTGAAAACCCATGAAGTAGCGAATCCGCGAAAGATGAACCCGTGAAGTAGCAAAGGATTACTGCTTTTCTCTCACAGTGGTTCTCAAGCTGGGGATCGGGACCCCTTTTGGGTTCAATTGACCGTTTCACAGGGGTTGCCTAAGACCAGGGGGGAAGACAAATTTCCCATGGTATTAGGAACTAAAGCTTCTATTCTGGTGCCTTGGAACCAGGGGGGCTACTGCCCGGGACGGGGAAGCGCAGTGCGGTAGCGAAAATGGAGCTCCACCCCAGAGCACCCAATTTGCACAGAAAGATATTGAAAAAAAACGCAGGGCATCCTGCATAAGCCACACCCACAGTGTGGTAGTAAAAATTTTGGTAGCCCTTCACTGCTTGGAACCTATTTTTACAATCTGACCAATCATGAGTTTACAGTGGGCATGTCCCTCTGACCTTCCTGCCAATCAGCTTAAAGCTCTGTTGGGAGAATTGGGGCTAGACTTATGGTTGGGGGTCAATAATGAGGAACATTATTAAGGGGTTGCGGCATTAGGAAGGTTGAGAACCACTGCCTTAAAAGCTGGGGGGGATGCAATCAATTTTTAAGACAAATGCAGGATGCGTAGCCACTCCTCTGCAAGTGAGTTGTATCTCATAATAGTTTATGGCTTTCAATATGATTTATTAGTCAGGAAAGGTGCTTCCAGACTCCTGATTTTTGGCTATAGTAGGCTAGTATTGTTTTTCTCTTACAATGAGTAGAAGATGAATTTCTTTTTTCTGGTCACAAGGTGTCACTCCAATCATGCTTTTTATTCAAAGACTAAATGTGAAAATAAAAATAAGATTTGATAAAATAATGCACCCTACACTGAGTAGCATGGATCATATATGGGGGGGTTTCCATAGCACACCAGCCTGAATCCTGCTTTGGCCACATTATGCCAACCCCCAGGTCTCTGAAGAAGATACTAATGCTGGGAAAGATGGAAGGAAAGAGGAGATGATGACAACTATCAGCAAGGTGGATAGATTCATTTACAGTGATGGGAACCTTTAGACTTGAAATAGGTTAGGGGTAAATCACCATGGAGAAAATCTATGTGGTTGCTAGGAGTCTAAAATGACCAGATGGCACATCATCAATTAAGATTATATATTGTATTTGGTTTTATTTCAATAAAGACCACACCTTTTTCCAAATATGGAATTTAAGTGCTTATGATAAAACAAGAAAGGGTTTATGATAAACAAGAAATTTAGCAGAATGTTAATTTCACAGTACAATGATACCTTGTCTTACCAACTTAATTGGTTCCAGGACGAGGTTCTTAAGGTGAAAAGTTTGTAAAATGAAACATTGTTTCCCATAGGAATCAATGGAAAAACGATTAATGCGTGCAAGCCCAAAATTCACCCCTTTTGCCAGCATTGCAAAAACGAGCGCTTTGCTGGCAACGGGGGTCCGGAGGTGGGGTTTCCCAGCGAAGGGAGCATCAGTGAAATCGCAGCATC
Organism: Erythrolamprus reginae; assembly: GCF_031021105.1. Lineage (NCBI taxonomy): Eukaryota > Metazoa > Chordata > Lepidosauria > Squamata > Dipsadidae > Erythrolamprus > Erythrolamprus reginae. The sequence continues at coordinate 85,197,013 of NC_091955.1, read as the reverse complement.
GCAAAAACACCAAAGTCCTCGAAACCCCACCTCTGGGCCTCTGTGTTTTTGTGATGCTGCGATTTCACTGAGGCTCCCCACGCTGGGAAACCCCACCTCTGGACTTCCGTTGCCAGTGAAGCGCCCGTTTTTGCATTGCTGGGATTTCCCTGCAGCAACACAAAAACACAGAAGTCCGGAGGTGGTGTTTCCCATGGAGGGGAGCCTCAGGGGAATCACAGCAGCGCAAAATCTAGTGCTTCACTGGCAACGGAAGTCCGGAGGCAGAGCATCCCAGCGGCAGCGGTGGGTTTGTAAGGTGAAAATAGTTTGTAAGAAGAGGCAAAAAAATCTTAAACCCCGGGTTTGTATCTCGAAAAGTTTGTATCACTAGGTGTTTGTAAGACGAGGTATCACTGTAATGTATCCAATCTACAGCTGCATTATAATGCCTTCTGACTCTAATTCAGTGTCAGCTATATCCTGAATTGGAGCTAATAAATCAGTGCAAGAGATCAGAAAAGTGGTTAGCTGAGAACTACCATTACATTTCCCTTGATGTATTATGACAGATGCATGACTTATACTAGCCTGTGCCCAGTTTAAATTCACTAATTTGGAAAAATATCTAAATAGCAATACTGCAGTTCAGCATAAATTAATCACAATTTTAAAGATTGTATACCCTGGCAAGAAAGCAAGCCCCATTTAGGCACTGCCTGGCCTAAATAGCAATAGCACTTAGACTTATAAACTACAGTGATACCTCTACTTAATTTGTTTTGTGACCAAGTTCTTAAGTAGAAAAGTTTGTAAGAAGAAGCAATTTTTCCCATAGGAATCAAAGTAAAAACAAATAATGCGTGCAATTGGGGAAACCACATGGAGGGTGGAGGCCCTGTTTCCTCCCAGGAGATTCCTAGAGAAGCCCCACGGAGGCTTTCCCCCTCCTTTTCTGGCCCTGTTTCCTCCCAGGAGATTCCTAGAGAGTCCCCACAGAGGCTTCTCTTTGCCTTTTCCGGTTACAGTTTCAGAGGCTCAGGTTTGTAAGTGGAAAATTGTTCTTGAGAAGAGGCCAAAAAAAATCTTGAACACCCGGTTCTTATCTAGAAAAGTTCCCAAGTAGTGGTGTTCTTAGGTAGAGATACCCCTGTACTTCATATATTGTCCCCAACAATCTAGGTCCTCATTTTACCGACCTCAGAAGAAGAGAACACTGAATCAATCTTATGCTGGTCAGAATTAAACTCTTGACAGTCAGCAGAATTATCCTACAATATCACACGCTAAGCAAATAATGCAAAAAAAGGCCATTGCCTCAGGCATAACCTGCAGCCTCATTAGCTATAGAGATATTGCTAAAAAATAAAGTATTTACTGTACAAGTACAGTATAGATTCCTGTGAACAGCTGTACCAACAACAGCGTCCTTTTTGTGAGACTGGACACAGCATGCTCTCAAAACCCCAAATATACCTTTAAGGGCATTTTGCATGTCGTTTCTCATTCAATCCACCTAAAAGGAAACATCCTTAAACCACATCAGTTGCAGAGAGACAAAGCTATTGCATGTCTTAAATTTTCCCACTGGGATCAATCATTGCCAGTGTAAAAGAAGAATTTTGTGTAACTGACAGATTGGCATTCAATATTTTGAATGCAAGTTCATTTCATCAAAGGCTCTGACTCACCTTAATTGTAGCACAATCAATTCAATTTAAAATGTTCTGAATTAGGGCTATTGAAGGGATTAATGACAGTTTCTGTCGTGTCAGATAATTGTTTTGCACTAATACAATAAATACTTCCAGGAATGCAGACTTTCCCGTTTCCTCTTTTGTCCTACAGAGTGCAGTGTGGGACCTCACAAAACCAGTCTCTTGATTTTCGTATCACCTAGACTAGAAATCTAATATTCAAGTCTGAAATAGGAGCAGGTGAACATTATCATCAGCACAACCGCATGGTAAGCAACACCAGGCCAGATGTTCCTTTTGAAAAGACAAAAGATCCCTGGGAATCCAAGGTTGATCCAAGATCCAAGAATGAGCTAAGCTAAGGAGACCCACTTAGAATAAAGTACAGTGGTACCTCTACTTACGAACTTAATTCGTTCCGTGACCAGGTTCTTAAGTAGAAAAGTTTGTGAGAAGAAGCAATTTTTCCCGTAGGAATCAATGTAAAAGCAAATAATGTGTGCGATTGGGGAACACACAGGGAGGGTGGAGAACCGGTTTCCTCCCAGGAGATTCCTAGAGAGACCACATGGAGGCTTCTCCCCGCTTCCGGCCCTGTTTCCTCCCAGGAGATTCCTAGAGAGGCCCCACAGACGCTTCTCCCCACCTTTTCCGGCCCTGTTTCCTCCCTGGAGATTCCTAGAAAGGCCCACGGAGGCTTCTCCCTGCCTTTTCTCATTACAGTTTTGGAGGCTAGGGTTTGTAAGTGGAAAATGGTTCTTGAGAAGAGGCAAAAAAATCTTGAATACCTGGTTTTTGCATCAGTGTAGGTGGTTAAAGGTTAGTTTAATGCAGGTAGAATTGGTTCATATTTGAATTGTGAATGAAGACAATATCACAAAGAGCCATTTGGAAAAGTATTTCCTGGGGAAAATTTGCATTTCAGTTAGATCGAAATAAGGAAGCTATCCAAGAGACAGATTTGATCTACCTATTTTTTTTTAATTGAAGCCCTTTCAATAATTAAAGTAATATTTGGGGAGGGCGATTAAATTCCCAGAGAATAATAGCGTGAATTGCATTACATTATATTTTATTTTAATCAGAATTCAGTCAAATATAGATATTTGTTTGAGCTTTGCTCATTTTTCAGCTCCAGCAATACTGATTTTGTAATGGATCTCCACACTATACAAAGTTGGCAGGAAACCCAACTTTAATCTGAATTTAAACCATAAACCTTTGCACTTTTATCTATCTGACAGCATGGGTGAAGTGGCCTTGTAATTTATTTTTTTTAACTGGAAGACTGGCAGAGCTTGAGGGTGGTAACTCGGAGCAACTACAAAAGGGTTAATGAAAGCTTGCCTTGCAAAAGCTTGCAGTTTTCTCCTAGTTGCTAGGAGACTGTTGCCCAAATCTCCAGGATGGATCAGCTAATTAAAGATCACCGTGGGGATGAAATGCTTCTGCCTTTGTATCCCATTGGCCAATACAACTGTCATTCCAAGTTCTACGTGAGGCATAGCTGAATTGATTTCAGGAATCTTGGGTTCAAATATATATCTATAAATTATATATAAATTAAATATAGATAATATTGCAGCCACCTGTTTGAAACTCGGAAAACCTCAGGCTTCTATTCAGTGGAACAGATGATTTTTAAAATTTATTTATTTATTTATTTATTTATTTATCCAATACACAATACTGTACATATTGAAGAGGATAGATATATAAAGAAAAGATATAAAAGTAGAGGAGAAGATATATGAAAGGAAGAAAAGATATATGATATATGAGGTAAGGAGAGACAATTGGACAGCGGACGAAAGGCACACTGGTGCACTTATGTACGCCCCTTACTGACCTCTTAGGAACCTGGAGAGGTCAATCGTGGATAGTCTAAGGGAGAAATGTTGGGGGTTAGGGGTTGACACTACTGAGTCCGGTAATGAGTTCCACGTTTCGACAACTCGATTGCTAAAGTCATATTTTTTACAGTCAAGCTTGTATGCTTGACTGTCTTCGGAGAGGGGCGGCATACAAATCTAAGTAATAAATAAATAAATAATAAATAAATAATAAATGCGGTGATATCCTTTTATCGCCACATATTTCAGAAATCATCTGTTAGATGTTCAATAGATGCAACAGAGGGTGAATTGGACCATCTACATTTGTAAAAATAATATTTCATATTTACTTAAGCTATTGCAAACAAGAAATTGATGCTAAATTTTTGAAAGTGAGTTGAATTTCAAAATCATTTCTTTATTGTTAAGCTACACATTAGCCGTATAGTCTTTTTTAGGTTACTGTGTGCTTCTCTGTGATTAAATTAATAGAATTCATAATAGAAATGTATTGGAATCCATTTTTCACTACAAAACTTTTGTGGGGGGGATGTATTGGCTAGAATACATCATGCTTGTTGGGAAATTTTAGAAGCTGAAATCCACACATCTTAAACTGTCTGGAACCCATACCACATCTCGGACATCAACACCCTTGAAAATGTCCAGAGATACTTCACCAGAAGAGCCCTTCACTCCTCCACTCGAAACAGAATACCCTACGAAAGCAGACTATCAATCCTAGGTCTAGAAAGCTTAGAACTACGTCGCCTAAAACACGATCTAAGTATTGCCCAAAAGATCATATGCTGCAACGTTCTACCTGTCAATGACTATTTCAGCTTCAATCGCAACAACACAAGAGCACGCAACAGATTCAAACTTAATATTAACCGCTCCAAACTTGACTGTAAAAAATATGACTTCAGCAACTGAGTTGTCGAAGCATGACTCAGTAGTGTCAACCTCTAACCCCCAACATTTTTCCCTTAGACTATCCATGATTGACCTCTCCAGGTTCCTTAGAGGTCAGTAAGGGGCGTGCATAAGTGCACCAGTGTGCCTTCCGTCCCCCGTCCAATTGTCTCTCCTTATCTCATTTATCTTTTCTTCCTTTCAAATATGTTCACCTATACTTTTATATCTTTTCTTCTATTCTTTTCTTTATATTATTACATATCTATTCTCTTCAATGTGTATTATGTATTGGACAAAACAAACAAACAAACTTGCCAAGGTTAAAAAAGACCGGACTAGATCTCTTTCATCTCAAAAAGTCCTAGAGTTGGACCAAGCAGGAATTTGATTTCTAATTAATTATCTCTGGGCACTTACTTATCTCTCAACGCTGGAAAAACAGAAGGAAGTCAGGACAGTATAAAAAATGCTCCTGATTATCGTCCTCATTCATTCAGGTGTAAGTTACATCTAAACTCAGAAGTATAACTTTTAACCTACCTGTAGACAAGACCATTTATATTCAGAAGAAGATAACTTTTTCGCAGTTAATACATTTTCAGATAAATTGTATTTAAATAGATTTTTGTTCCTTTTTTGCTTGCAATAAAGATTTCACCTGCAGTTGAATTTAGCATACCAGTTGATTTTGCCTGATTATTTTTACTCACACTTCTTTTATTGCTGAGTGGATTAATATTAGGTCTAGGTTATGGTTAGGATTATCAATCAACTTCTATGAATTTATGCACTTACACCATAACCGCAGGAATGTTGCACCAATTTTTTGCCTCCCAAGGACAATTCTATCTGTCCGTCCATCACCCCGGGGGGGGAGTTACTGACCCCCTCAGAGAGGGTCCGCAAATTGGGCGTCCTCCTTGATCCACAGCTCACATTAGAGAAACATCTTTCAGCTGTGGCGAGGGGAGCGTTTGCCCAGGTTCGCCTGGTGCACCAGTTGCGGCCCTATTTGGACCAGGAGACACTGCTCACAGTCACTCATGCCCTCATCACCTCGAGGTTTGACTACTGTAATGCTCTCTACATGGGGCTACCTTTGAAAAGTGTTCATAAACTTCAGATCGTGCAGAATGCAGCTGTGAGAGCATTCATGGGCTTTCCCAAATATGCCCATGTTACACCAACACTCCGCAGTCTGCATTGGTTGCCGATCAGTTTCCGGTCACAATTCAAAGTGTTGGTTATGACCTATAAAGCCCTTCATGGCACCGGACCAGATTATCTCAGGGACCGCCTTCTGCTGCACGAATCCCATCGACCAGTTAGGTCTCACAGAGTGGGCCTTCTCCGCGTACCGTCAACTAAACAATGTCGTTTGGCAAGACCCAGGGGAAGAGCCTTCTCTGTGGCGGCCCCGGCCCTTGGGAACCAACTCCCCCCAGAGATTAGAATTGCCCCCACCCTCCTTGCCTTTCGTAAGCTTCTTAAAACCCACCTCTGCTGTCAGGCATGGGGGAACTGAGATATTCTTTCCCCCTAGGCCTTACAATTTACGCATGGTATGTTTGTATGTATGTTTGGTTTTATAATAAGGTTTTTTTTAGTTGTTTAGTATTGGATTGTTACATGCTGTTTTTTTATCACTGTTGTTAGCAGCCCCGAGTCTGCGGAGAAGGGTGGCATACAAATCCAATAAATAAATAAATAAATAATTTTCATCTGTGGCAGCCACCAACTTTTCCAGTCTGAGAATTTCCAACCAGAGGTGAGCAAAGAAGGGAACAAACCCCTCAAAACATTTAAAGAAACCCCTCTTTGTATGTTTAAGGATTAGAAACTTTTGAAAAGTAAAAATGTATGGGTGAGATTCTTAATTCAATGTCCGAAACACAACCTAAACGCTGCAGCTTGATTACTCTTTGTGACTTGAGTGAAATTGGAGAAGGTGCAAGAGAAATGTTGGCAGGTCATCTGAGGACCACCAACTCCTAGGACCATGGCTCTGAATAATCTAGAGGTGCTGACTCCTTTCTGGAACACCTCCAGCCTTCCTGCTCAATGGATCCTCACTCCCAAAGACAAGGGACACTTAACATTCCTCTTTGTACATTGGTTCTCTTTATCAACAAGCCCTAAATGGCCCCTCTTCTGGGACAGCTGCGTTGTGTTGCTGCAGCTCTGAGCACGTGTTGAAGTGTGGTTGCCATTAATAGCATCAAGGCAAACTGATCGCATAGAAGCAACCCATGAAGACGTCCGGAAGTAAAATGAAATGTATGCTGAATAACGAAAGCAGACTTTGTTGGGGTTTTTTGCAAAAAATAAAACACACGAGCAAGAAATCGATTTAAACTAAATGTCAACCGTTTCAAACTTGATTGCAAAAAATACGACTTCAGCAACAGAGTAATCAACGCCTGGAATGCACTACCTGACTCTGGTTTCTACTCCTAACCCCAAAACCTTTAACCTTAGACTATCTACAGTTGACCTCTCCCCCTTTCTAAGAGGTCTGTAAGGGGCGTGCATAAGCGCACCACTGTGCCTACCGTCCCTGTCCTATTGTCTTCTTTTGTTACTTTTTATCATTACTTATCTAATGTTTTATTTGTAGAAATTACCACCTTATAATTGTTTGACTAAATGAATGAATGAATGAATGAATGTTTAGTTTAGTTTAGTTTAATCAGATTTGTATGCCGCCCCTCTCCGCAGACTCGGGGCGGCTCACAGCAACAGCAATACAAGACATGAATGAATGAATGAATGAATGAATGAATGAATGAATGAATGAATGAATGAATGAATGAATGAATGTTCTGTCGAGCTCTCTGGTAGAATCCTCCCGAAAATGCACAGATACAATTTTAGACACACACACATTTGAAAATTCAAAACAACGTTCTTTATACCGAAAAATGCAAATAAACGAAGCACTCTTTTTTGTATAGCAAAGAGCACTCGTCTCCAAACAAACTGGTAATTTGTACAAGTCCCTTATCAGTTCTGTGATACTTAGCTTGCAGCTGTGAGGCAATTCACAGTCCTTCTTCTTTCACAAAGTGACACACACTTTGCTCTGGTTTAGTTTCAAAGCGGGGGAAAATCAGCACACAAAGGTCAAAGTCAGCAAAGCAGACACGAAACACAAGGATCAGATAATCCTCCACAATGGCCAAACCCACAGGCTGCTATTTATAGCAGCTTCACTAATTACCACAGCCCCACCCAACCACAGGTGGCCTCATTTTCTTTGATAATAATCTCTCAGTTGTTGCTGCCTATGCATCGCTCTCCGCATGTGTGGCTGTATCATTAACTCTTGTTCTGAATCCAAGGAGGAGCTAGATAATTGATCTCCTTCTGAGCTGTCTGCCCCACTCTCCTCCTCCCTGTCACTCATGTCTTCTTGGTCAGAGGAGCCTTCATCATCAGATTCCACTGGGAGCAAAACAGGCCTGCAGCATGTGAATATCTCCCCCACATCCACAGTCCTTGGGGCAGGAGCTGGGCCAGAGCTAACCACAACAAATAAATAGATAGGTAGATAGATAGGTAGATAGATAGGTAGATGGATGGATGGATGGATGGATGGATGGATGATGGATGGATGGATGGATAGATAGATAGATACAGATAGATAGATAGATAGATAGATAGATAGATAGATAGATAGATAGATAGATAGATAGATAGATACGAGTGATATGACATAAAGGGAAAAACAGGCGGGTAATTAAAGTACAAAACCAGGCAAGCGTTTGAAGGATTCTGCCACTCCATTAGATACGGCGACCTTTTGCGCAGGGAGTTATGATGATGAGGCGGCTGATGAGAATGACGCCTGCAATTAGCTGCTGTCGCGTTAATGTCCTCCTTCTGACTGATGGAGCACAGGAGGCCTCTCATGCCATTAACTGCTCCGGCAATACGTCAAGGTTGCCAATTGCTGCCAAGGGGAATGGAAACGGCACGATTTATTTTATTTTATTTATTGGATTTGTATGCAGGTGGAAAGAAGCCACAGGTCACCACGCCTGCAGAAAAAACGGGAGTTGAAGAGTGCCAAAAGGATCTGAAAAGGGACATTTCTATAATGAATTGAAAGCCTCATAATTTCTCTTGGAAGGTACCTGGAGAAATCAGGCTTGCAATGCAAGTAGTCCTCAACTTGCAACCATCGATTTAATGACCGTTCAAAATTACAAAGGCACTGGGAAAAAGTAACTTATGACCATTTTTCACAGTTATGACCATTTTAACATCCTCATGGTCACATGATCAAAATTGGGATGCTTTGGCAACTGGTTCACATTGGTGATGTATCTACAACTACAGTGATTAATTTAATAATTGTGGCAAGAAAGGTCGTAAAATGGGACAAAATTCCCTTAACAACTTTCTTGCTTAGCAACAGATATTTTGGGTTCAGTTGTGGTCATAAGTCGAGGATTACCTGTATGGCATTAGGTGTTCTTAACCACATATTTCTAATGTTTTCACACATAACTTTGCTTAGGCCTACAAGGTAATCCTTGATTTATGACTGGCTGGTTAGCGACAATTTAAAGATACAACAGAACCCCCAAAATGGTACTTATGACCTAGATTTGAAGTGATAATGCCCCTACACCTCCCAGTCACAACATCATATTTTTGGCACTTGGCAACAGATCAAATTATCTCTCTATCCAAGCTGAGGATAAAATGTCTGTAAAAAGACATGAAAGTCTTTGATTTGGGATCATTCATTTAATGATTGTTTAAAGTCAGATGACCAAAATTCAGGCATCATATTTACAATGGTTGCAGTGGTGGTGCAGTGGTTAGAGTGCAGCACTGCAGGCTACTTCAGCTACCTGCTAGCTGTAGTTCAGCAGTTCAAATCTCAGCACCAGCTCAAAGTTGACTCAGTCTTCCATCCTTCCAAGGTGGGTAAAACGAGGACCTAGATTGTTGGGGGCAAGAGGCTGATGCTGTAAACCATTTGCAGAGAGCTGTAAAAGCACTATGAAGCGGTATATAAGTCTAAATGCTATTGCTATATGATTGCCATTTGCAAGCTTCCCCAGCAGCTTCTTACAAGCAAAATCACTGGGAGAAAATAGGATCTGTTTAACAATCACAGCAAAATAAATAATTACATTGGCACTGTTCTGTCTGGGTTCCCCCAGACCTCAACACCAACTGGAAAAAACAGCCAGACACTCTGGTAAAAGCCAAAAGTATTTTATAGCTGGAAAAAATAAACACAGAGGAAAACCTGTTCTTCCCAACAGACAGGCTATAATACGTTACAGCAGAGTCCTGATGTTCAGACAATACAGCAAGCTTCTTGTTGGCACCCCCCCCCCAAGGTTTCAATAGTCAAAGGCACAAACCAGGATTCCAAGACGCCAAAGTTCACAGTCAGGTCCCAAGACTCTCCAAGATAAAACTCCACAAGCCAGGAAGGGTGGGTCTGCCTTTTAGCCTTTCCAAAGAGCACCACACCCAAACCCAGCTGTTGCCTCTTTAATGCTGAAAGTACTTAGCCAATTGCTCCCTTCTCTGAGTAGCTCTTCTCTGTCGCAGATCAATTATGGCTTGTGCATTTTCCTCTAAGGAATCCAGGCTGCTTGCTGGGGAGAGCTGCCCCTGGTGGGACTCTGGCTGTCCTCCCTCTTCTTCAGCCTGGGATTCCTCCTCCTCGTCTGCCTGCACCTCCTGTTCCTCAGCCTCTCCCTCTGAGCTGGAAACCGACAGAAGATCAGCCGTTCCCTGAGGGGCCTCAGACGGAACCACAACAGGCACAAATCAATGACTGCATCACTTAGCAATGGACTTTCTGGTCCCAGTTGTGGTGGAACGTTGTGGACTACTTATAACGAAGCCGGACAACATAAGCTGCACTTTAGATTAAAATTAAAAGTTCTATTTAGGCAACTGTTGGAGTTGTCCTCTGGCTACTGAGATCTATGAACTATATAAATGTATAGCAACTTGGAACTGAAGAGCTATTGATTGTCTCAGGAAAACATTGCTTTCTAATAACTCTCAAGGGTCCAGAATCATTCTCTGCATTTTCCCCCAAGATAGTCAGCAAAGAAGCTCTGAAGGTTTTCTTTTATTTTACTGAGAAGGCTCTCCGGGGATTAGATTCATTCAAAGCAAAAGTTTTAAAAATCCATGTTCAGAGAAGATTTCAGTAAACCGGTAAGAAGAAGCTCTTAAATTTCCCAGAAGTCTTAAGCATATATTGTGAAGGAGACAAACAACAACAAAGTCCATTAAATAAGAACTTCTTAATTTCTATTTAGCCATCAAAACTTATTTTAATGATAATTGCATCATTGATTTTCATCTCCAGTGTTTTTGTTTGCTTGTAATGGATTATAGTTTAGTTATTTATTTAAACTCATTCATTGTTGTTTATTTAATAAATTATAGTTAAACAAATCATGGCTTAGTATAATGTCTGGATCTAATTGAAAAATCACCTTGGATAAGGTGAGCACCTTCAAAACTGGTATTTAGCTACTGTATTTCCAAACTGACATCCTTAAATATTTTTCAATTTCTAGAATTCTCTGCTAGCAAAAACAGTTTTATTAGCAGAGGTTTTGCTACTAATAATAAGTTTATTGCCAGATAGAGTATATTGAAGTGTAATAAGCTTTACTATATATTAATCTCTGATTATCACATTGTTGAACAAAGCCCAGTAAAAAAATAGTTACCAGCCAAAATATTGATGGAAATTTTCAAGCATCCAGAACATTGTTGTCCCAAAGATACTTTTTCCGAAAGGCAATTGGACTTTCTTTGTTTTTCCCCCTTTTGAAACGTTCCACTTCTTATCCACAAAGTTTCTTCAGTTCTGAGAAGCGAAACATTAAAAAAAAACAACCCAAGAAAATCTAGTTGCCTTTTGGGGGGAAAAAACCACCTTTGAGACACAGTTAGCAGCATAAAATATGTGTGTTTGTGTTTGTCTGTCTCTCTCTCTCCCTCTCCCTTTCTCTCTCTCTCTCTCTCTCTGTATGTGTATGTGTGTATGTGCGCACATGTAAAACATAAATACATTAATGGAATAAGCATGATAGTAATTGAGTTACGATCCCAGTTGAGCCCAAAATTTATGTCGCTAAGTAAAACACTTGTTATGTCAGTTTTACCCCATTTTATGACTTTTATTGCCAAAGTTGTTAAGTGAATGATTGCATTCAGTTAGTTACACAGTTATTACGTGAATTCCCCATTGACTTTGCTTGTCAGAAGTTCGCAAAAGCTGATCACATGACTTCAGGACATTGCAACTATTATAAATACAAACTAAGTTGGCAAGCATCTGTATTTTGATCATGGCACCATGAAGATATCACAACAGTTATAAGAGTGAGAAACAGTCATGTCACTTTTTCAGGGCTGTTGTAGCTTTGAACAGTGACTAAATGAACTGTTATAAGTCAAGGGCTATGTGTATACAATTGTATTTTTGTATTTTTGTATTTATTGGATTTGTATGCCGCCCCTCTCCGCAGACTCGGGGCGGCTAACAACAGTGGTAAAACAACATGAACAATCCAATTAATAAAAACAACTAAAAAACCCTTATTATAAAAAAACCCAAACATACACACAAACATACCATGCATAATTTGTAGTAGCCTAGGGGGAAAGGATAACTTAACTCCCCCATGCCTGGCGACAAAGGTGGGTCTTAAGTAATTTGCAAAAGACAAGGAGGGTGGGGGCCGTTCTAATCTCTGGGGGGATTTGGTTCCAGAGGGCTGGGGCCGCCACAGAGAAGGCTCTTCCCCTGGGGCCCGCCAAACGACATTGTTTGGTCGACGGGACCCAGAGAAGGCCAACTCTGTGGGACCTTATCGGCCGCTGGGATTCGTGCGATAGAAGGCGGTTCCGGATGTATTCTGGCCCAATGCCATGTAGGGCTTTAAAGGTCATTACCTACACTTTGAATTGTGACCGGAAACCGATCAGCAGCCAGTGCAGGCCTCAGAGTGTTGCAAAAACTTGGGCGAATCTAGGAAGCCCCACGATGGCTCTCGTGGTCACATTCTGCATGATCTGAAGTTTCCGAACACTTTATAGTGGCTTGGTGCATACAATTGCATCTGATGGCCTGGTGAAAACCTGGCATCTCTCCTTGCCTTAGTATCAAAAATCTGGACCAAAAGAATGACTTTAGGTGATAAACATACTAATTAGAAACCTATTGCATAAATAATTTCCCCTTCTTTAGCATCTTTCTGGGATTAAAAAAAAGGCAGGTGATGAGAATATTGAATGATCTTATTTCAGATTACTGTACAATAAAAGAGTTTTACTTTCTTAATCTGTCAGGACCCTGTTAAAGGGAGGGGGGTTTAAAGTAAGGAGAAACTATACTGGCACGCTCTCCAATGAGGAAAACACAGTTCAGTGCTAAGGAGCTTATACAGCCAAGATGCAATCAGCAGTCCAAGCAGTTCAAATTTATGAGCCAATATCTTTTTTCAATGGACAATGGGTTCTTTATTAGCGTGGAAATGGCCTAATATCAAAATGTACACAAATATTAGAGAGGTATGTATAGAACTGCATTATTGTAATCTAATGCTACCAAAGAATCTCACTACTGTCTAGATATGCAAATAATTATGCATAAATTATGCCTGCATGGCACCGGGCCAGATTATCTCCGGGAACGCCTTCTGCCGCATGAATCCCAGCGACCAGTTAGGTCCCACAGAGTTGGCCTTCTCCGGGTCCCGTCAACTAAACAATGTCATTTGGCGGGACCCAGGGGAAGAGCCTTCTCTGTGGCGGCCCCGGCCCTCTGGAACCAACTCCCCCCAGAGATTAGAATAGCCCCTACCCTCCTTGCCTTTCGTAAGCTCCTTAAAACCCACCTCTGCCGTCAGGCATGGGGGAACTGAGATATTCTTTCCCCCTAGGCTTCTACAATTTATGCATGGTATGTTTGTATGTATGATTGGTTTTATAACAAGGGTTTTTAGCTGTTTTAGTATTGGATTGTCACATGCTGTTTTTATCCACTGTTGTTAGCCGCCCCGAGTCCACGGAGATGGGTGGCATACAAATCCCATAAATAAATAAATAAAATATTCTTCTATTATCGGTGTTCTTCCTTGTCTTTCCTCTAGTCTTTAGATTTTAGTCTTTAGATGGTTCCATTGTAAACAAACAGGTGTTTTAATATTTTCATTAAGGAATTTTTGTGGATGTTCTAAAACTACACAAAATTGAGTAGTGGCAGAAAAAAATGGTGTTCTGGAAATTGATTTTTTTTTTAAAAAAAAAAGGCATATATGAATGGAAACATCTCTTGTAGCCTCTCCCCATAACATACGCTACACAAATGTGCATCCTACCTTTCTATCTGCATCATTCTGCCATAGGGACCACATACTGGTTGTCATGGCAACAGTGACGACCAGAAGCCTGCTGCATCATCACGCCATCTCTAGAAGACCCTAATAAGATGCTCACTGAAAGAGATGCGCATTGAAAATAGCAGATCATTTTCACCTAAGTTTGCTCTTTTCTCCATTTCTCCAAACGGGATTGAAGAAAGGAAATAGTATCTGTAAGTTTTCCAAAACAAAGCAAAATAATAATTTAAAAAAAACTGTGCAGAGCCGGAGGCGCCGGAGAACAAAAAAAGGAATTTATGATGCTGGAGATTTACCAAGTCGGAGGCTGTTAAAACTACAGCACGAGCATGTTAGTTAATGACAAGGTTTTAACCAAGGGAAAGATGAAAAGGACAGCTTCATTCTTGTCCTGTAAGTATATATCTTTCTTATATATGTTCTAATAGATGTTATTTGCCTTGTTGGAAGGGAAGTGTTGTTTTTAATGTAGCAAAACAATGCAAATAATGCCCTTTGTTAACTGTCTCAAACAAGATATTCCAAGGGGTGGATTGAGGCATATGATCAGTGTTGCCAACTAACTGAATATGCCTTGGAGGTCGTTGCTCTCATGTGTCTGTTGTTCTGGTGTAAATGTAAATGATGCTTTAGGGACTATGTTTTTTTCATAAATCCACTTTTGAAGTTTTGGTTTTGCTGTTGTTCACATTTCAGTGTTTAATAGAAAAACCAAACAAACCCAGAATGAGGAAGTCATCTAGGGATGTTCACTTATTCACATAAGCACTTATTACTCTAAAAGGATCCCTTAAAAGAGCAATTTAAGCCAAAATGCAGATTCCTGGAGGCTAGTAATCTAAATTACAACAGAGGGATAAATAAGAGGGAAAATACTAAGAAGTACAGGGACCACAACGAATACGTAACATGGCAGATATACACAAATCTTATTAGTGCAATCCTTTACATGCTAGCTGTGATTTAAAGCTTATCATTTCTATTCGAATCAGACCCTTAATATCTGCATTTTAGATAATGGCTCCACAATGTATTTATTTGATTGTTTGTTTGTTTGTTTTGTCGAGTGCTTATTGGTGGTATACAAAGATATAACACTATTTATATACATGATACTAGTAAAAGAGAAATATTAGGACAGGGGATGGTAGGCACGCTGATGCATTTTTGCACGCACCTTATTGACCTCTTAGGAATCAGGAGAGGTCAACAGTGGATAACCTAAAGGTAACGTTTTGGGGGTTAGGTGATAATACTAGAGTCTGGTAGTGAGTTCCATGCATCAACTACTCGGTTACTAAAGTCATATTTCCTGCAGTCAAGTTTAGAGCGGTTTACTTTAAGTTTGTATCTGTTGTGTACTCGTGTGTTGTTGTGGTTGAAGCTGAAGTAGTTGTTGACAGGAAGGACGTTGTAGCAGATGATTTTATGGGCTATGCTTAGGTGGTGTTTAAAGCAACGTAGTTCTAAGCTTTCTAAACCTAGGATTGTAAGTCTAGTTGCGTAGGGCAGTGTTTCCCAACCTTGGCAACTTGAAGATATTTGGACTTCAACTCCCAGAATTCCACAGCCAGCAAATGCTGGCTGGGGAATTCTGGGAGTTGAAGTCCAGATATCTTCAAATTGCCAAGGTTGGGAAACACTGACGTAGGGTATGTATAGGGTATGTATTACAAAATAATGAGTGAACACAGCAGTGTTTATATCGAGGTACATGTGAATACAATTTTATTAAACATACGCTTACTACAGCATGAAGGTGAAATATTGCAGATCTCCGTCCAGGGAGAGATGGTTTCAAAGATTGTATGAAAGCAAAATTGCTCTGATGCACTTATAATTGTTAATTCGTACCAGACAGGACAGGTTCCTCAGCCATGGAAGTTCATGAGTTGACTTTGAGCAAGTTGTTGTCTCTCATCCCACCTTACCGTACAGGGTTATAGTGGAGGAAAAGCTTAGAGGAGAGATTGTTATGTTATATTTTAGATGAATCTTGTTACAGCTTCAGCAACAGTTGGGAAACGAGAGCCAGATCGTGTTTGTTTGTTTGTTTGTTTGTTTATTTTGTCCAATACACAATGAGAGTTTTAATGGGTATATATCTATATACACATAGTAAAATACATGATGAAGGTTATAGAGGAGATACTCATAGTAAAATATATCTAGGAAATAATAGAAAAGAAGATATAGTAATAGAACATATCAATGAAAGAATAGAAGAAGAGATATAGGAATAGAAGAAAGGTATAGGAGATATAGGAGAGCAATAGGACAGGGGACGGAAGGCACTCTAGTGCACTTGTACTCGCCCCTTACTGACCTCTTAGGAATCTGGATAGGTCAACCGTAGATAATCTAAGGGTAAAGTGTTGGGGGTTTGGGGATGATACTATGGAGTCTGGTAATGAGTTCAACGCTTCAACAACTCGGTTACTGAAGTCATATTTTTTATAGTCAAGTTTGGAGCGGTTAATATTAAGTTTAAATCTGTTGTGTGCTCTTGTGTTGTTGTGGTTGAAGCTGAAGTAGTCGCCGACAGACAGGCCGACAAGCAGGATGTGAAGCATATGATCTTGTGGGCAATACTTAGATCTTGTTTAAGGCGTCTTAGTTCTAAACTTTCTGGGCCCAGGATTGAAAGTCTAGTCTCGTAGGGTATTCTATTTCGAATGGAGGAGTGAGGGCTCTTCTGGTGAAGTATCTTTGGACATTTTCAAGGGTGTTAATGTCTGAGATGCAATATGGGTTCCAAACAGATGAGCTGTATTCGAGGATGGGTCTTTAAGAGTTCCTCTAAATTAAAACTATCTACTTGTCAATGCCTCTGCAGTAGGGTGTCAAAATACAGAATCCCATGCAGGAGAGGGAATTTCAGCAAGTGTAGATTAGATTGCATGCTTACCCTTCTGTTGCATTCAGCAAGAGAAGCCAAAGGCATTTTGTTAATTGGGAAGAATTAGGAGCTTCTTTTCCTACCCAGATTTAGAAGCCTCCTTGGCAATGGGCAAAAATTCTTCTCTGTTTGCGACAGTTGCAAGTTGGCTTGGGGAATGCAGAAGGGGTTGTGTTACCTTCTGCTCTTCTAGTACGCAGTGTCCCCTTTCATCACAACATCTACAATCTGAGGTTAGTTGGGGGGGGGAGATCAGAAGCAACGTGAGAAAATATTATTTTACTGAAAGAGTAGTAGATGCTTGGAACAAACTTCCAGCAGACGTGGTTGGTAAATCCACAGTAACTGAATTTAAACATGCCCGGGGTAAACATATATCCATCCTAAGATAAAATACAGGAAATAGTATAACGGCAGACTAGATGGAAAAAAACTCTACTCCCTGCAGCAAAAAAAAGTACATTCCCCAGGGTCAAGCACCTCCCCTGGCATCGCTTCACACACACACATGGGTGGCCCGCCCCACTGTTTGAGAAACATTGCGATAAGCCAATTGTTATGTATCCATGTAAATGGCGTATGTAAATAGTTATATGCTAACCAGTTCATTTGCATACCCGGCTGCTGATTGGCTAACCAAACGGCTGTCAAAGCCGCGCCTACACTAAGCAAGCCCTTTAAATAAGGAAACCACGCCGCGCGCCTTGTTACTTTTCCACTACAATTTAATGGTATCCATTCTGTTTTTTAATTAGTAACGCCGGCCGATTCCTAATAAAATGAATCAGGCCAGATCGTGTTTTGTTGTTGTTCCGATCAAACACCAATGTTATGTTCTTTGTCCAAATTTAGCGCTTGTTCTTTTCCCTAGAATAAGAACTTGAGAATGATACTCAATGTGGTGGCATTAGACGTGGTTATTATAAGGCAGTGATGGCGAACCTTTTTTCCCTCAGGTGCCAAAAGAGTGTGGGCGCACGCTATCGTGATTGCCAGAGTGCCCACACCTATAATTCAATGCCTGGGGAGGGCAAAAACAGCTTCCTCCACCCCACCGATGTCCTCTGGAGACTGGAAAGGGCCTATTTCCCAACTTCTGGTGGGCCCAGTAGGCTCTTGTTTCACCCTTCCCAGACTTCCTTGGCGCTGGGGGAGGATAAAAACGCCCCCCCTTCATCCCCCCGGAGGCTCTCTGGAAGCCAAAAACGCCCTACCAGAGCCTCTGTGTGAGCTGAAAGTCAGCTGACCAGCACACACATGCACATTGGAGCTGAGCTAGGGCAACAGCTTGTTTGTCAGTAGATATGGCTCCGTGTGCCACCTGTGGCACCCGTGCCATAGGTTTTCCATCACTTTTATAAGTTTAAGTTTAAGTTTTATTAGATTTGTATGCCGCCCCTCTCCGAAGACTCGGGGCGACTCACAACAACAGCAATACAATATACAAAATACAAATCCAACATAAGTTAAAAGCAATTTAAAACCCATAGATATTAAAAAAAAACAATCATTACTATACAATCACACCATTCTCCTATATTACAGTCAGAAAAAGATGGTGCTGGGGGCAAGATAGTTATTCCCCCCATGCCTGGCGACATAGAATAGAATAGAATAGAATTTTTATTGGACAAGTGTGATTGGACACACAAGGAATTTGTCTTGGTGCATATGCTCTCAGCGTACATAAAATAAAATATACATTTGTCAAGAATCATATGGTACAACACTTAATGATTGTCATAGGGGTCAAATAAGCAATGAAGAAGCAATATTAATAAAAATCTTAGGATATAAGCAACAAGTTACAGTCATACAGTCAACATGGGAGGAAATGGGTGAAAGGAATGATGAGAAAAACTAGTAGAATAGAAGTGCAGATTTAGTAGAAAGTCTGACAGTGTTGAGGGAATTATTTGTTTAGTAGAGTGATGGCGTTCGGAAAAAAACTTCTTGTGTCTAGTTGTCTTGGTGTGCAGTGCTCTGTAGCGACATTTTGAGGGTAGGAGTTGAAACAATTTGTGTCCAGGATGTGAGGGGTCAGTAAATATTTTCCCCGCCCTCTTTTTGACTCGTGCAGTATACAGGTCCTCAATGGAAGGCAGGTTGGCAGCAATTGTTTTTTCTGCAGTTCTGATTATCCTCTGAAGTCTGTGTCGATAGGTCTTCAACATCTTACGGAAGGCAGGAAGAGTAGGGGCAATTCGAATCTCCGAGGGGAATTGATTCCAGAAGGCCACAGAGAAGGCTCTTGCCCTGGGTCCCGGCAAACGGCATTGTTTAGTCGACGAGAAGGCCAACTCTGTGGGATCTGATTGGCCGCTGGGATTCGTGCGGCAGAAGGCGGTCCCGGCAGTATTCTGGTCCGATGCCATGTAAGGCTATTAAGTTGTGGCTGTACTCTGCTAGCTAACAAGAGATTGGGATGGACTGAAGAAGTTTTGAGAGGAAAACAGAATCTCTCCCAACAAAGAGAGAACAAAGCTGATTTTGGAGAGGGAAAACACCGGCTCAGATGATCCTATTTAATCATGTATCACATTATCTACAAGAAAACAACCAAGCTTGGAAAGCGAAGGATTGGCTGGCTCAATTAGATGGGCAAAGGAAAATGTACGCGCACAGCTCCTCACGATGCTAATGGAAGTCACGAGATGAAATTCTCTCAGCCCCATGAGGCAAAGCCACCCCCTCAGCGTTCAAGCAGCATAAAGACGTGTCTGTGTATTTGCTGGCATGACCACAAGCCTAGCATGAAAGAATAATAGACATCAGAAATGTACATGAATTATTTGTACATCTTGCCCATCCCCACAGAAACCACCCGAGGGACACACTCTGGTGTCTCCTCCAGAAAACACAGCCTCCAGTAAACAAACACACACAGAGGAGGGAAACTCTGTTGAGAGCATTCTACAGTTCAACAACAGAGACTCTTGGAGGGTAGTTCTGATTGAATTCTCCTAGCCGCCATTCTTCACCACCGTCTTGTTAATAATGTCAACCCCTAACCCCCAACATTTCTCCCTTAGACTATCCACGATTGACCTCTCCAGCTTCCTAAGAGGTCAGTAAGGGGTGTGCATAAGTGCACTAGTGTGCCTTTCGTCCCCTGTCCAATTGTCCTTTGTCTCATATATCATAAAGCCCTTCATGGCACCGGACCAGATTATCTCAGGGACCGCCTTCTGCTGCACGAATCCCAGCGACCAGTTAGGTCCCACAGAGTGGGTCTTCTCCACGTCCCGTCAACTAAACAATGCCGCTTGGTGGGACCCAGGGGAAGAGCCTTCTCTGTGGCGGCCCCGGCCCTCTGGAACCAACTCCCCCCAGAGATTAGAATTGCCCCCACCCTCCTTGCCTTTCGTAAGCTACTTAAAACCCACCTCTGCTGCCAGGCATGGGGGAATTGAGATACTCTTTCCCCCTAAGCCTTTACAATTTTATGCATGGTATGTCTGTATGTATGTTTGGTTTTTAATCGTTTTTAGTATTGGATTATTATTGTACGCTATTTTATTATTGCTGTTAGCCACCCTGAGTCTTCGGAGAGGGGCGGCATACAAATCCAATAAAAAAAAATATATATATATATATATATATATATATATATATATATATATATATTCTTCCTTTCATATATCTTCTCCTCTATTTTTAAATATTTCCTTCTATCCTTTTCTTTATATATATTACAACATGTCTATTCTCTTCTATATGTATTGTTTATTGGACAAAATAAATAATAAAATAAAATAAAATAAATAATAAATATTTTGTAGCTAATTGTTCTTCTAGGGCAGGGGGTCCCCAAACTTGGCAACTTTGAGACTTGTGGACTTTGATTCCCAGAATTCTGAGAGCTGAAGTCCACCAGTCTTAAAGTTGCCAAGTTTGAAGATCTCTGCTTTAGGGGGCTTAGTTGTCCTGTTTAATTGCAGAATCTCTATTTCAGTAATGGCAAACCTATGACACGGATGCCAAAGGTGGCATTATTATTATTATTATTATTATTATTATTATTATTATTATTATTATTTATTAGATTTGTATGCCGCCCCTCTCCGTAGACTCGGGGCGGCTTACAGCAATGATAAAAACAATATATAATGACAAACCTAATAGTTAGAATCTAAAATAACAATAATACATTTAAAAAGTCTAAAAAACAAGAAACCCCAATATATATATATATATATATATATATATTTTAAAAAAACATACATACAGTCATATCATACACAAAGAACTACATAGGCAGGGGGAGATGTTTCTGTTCACGCCTGACGACAGAGGTGGGTTTTAAGCAGTTTATGAAAGGCAAGGAGGGTGGGGGCAGTTCTAATCTCTGGAGGGAGCTGATTCCAGAGGGTCAGAGCCGCCACAGAGAAGGCTCTTCCTCTGGGTCCCGCCAAATGACATTGTTTAGTAGACGGGACCCGGAGGAGACCAACTCTGTGGGACCTAACCGGTCGCTGGGATTCGTGTGGCAGAAGGCGGTCTTGTAGATACCCTGGTCCGGTGCCATGAAGGGCATGTGGAGCTATATCTGCTGGCATACGAGCCATTGCCCTAGCTTAGCCCCAACTTGCATGTGGGTGCCGGCCAGCTGATTTTTGGCTTGCACAGAGGCTCTGGGAGGACATTTTTGGCTTCCAGAGGGCTTCCAGGGGATTGGGGGAGTGTGTGTTTACCTTCCCCTGGCTCCTGGGAAGCCTTTGGAGCCTGGGAAGGGAGAAACACGAGCCTACTGGGACCACCTACTGGGAAACAGGCTGTTTTGGACCTCCAGAGAGCTTCTTGGAGGTGGGAGAAGCTGTTTTCATCCTCCCCAGGCATTGAATTATGGATGTAGGCACTCGCGCATGTGCGACAGCGGCTGTGCATGCTTTTTCAGCACCCGAGGGAAAATATGTTCGCCATCACTGCTCTATTTGATCCCTTAGACCAGTGATGGCGAACCTTTTCAGGCTTGGGTACCAAAAAGATTTGTGTGTGTGTGATAGTGTGCACCTGTGCGCACACACACATAATGCAATGCTCTGTGCATGCACACACACACCTGTGCTGCACCTCCCCAATTCATACACACGGGTCTCATTGAAGCTTCCGGACTTCCAGTAGTCCTGTTGGGCTGTGTTTTGCTTTCCCCAGGGTTCAGGAAAGTCTGCTTAAGCCTGGGAGTGGTGAAATATGGCCCAACGGGCCAATTGGAAGTTTGGAAATGAAACAGAAGTGGAGCTGAGACCACACTTGGAGTACTGTGTACAATTCTGGTCACCGCACCTCAAGAAGGATATAATGGAACTGGAAAAGGTGCAAAACAGGGCAACAAGTATGATCAAGGAAATGGAGCACCTCCCTTATGATACCAGGTTGCAACGCCTTGGTCTCTTCAGCCTTGAAAGATGGCAT
Organism: Erythrolamprus reginae; assembly: GCF_031021105.1. Lineage (NCBI taxonomy): Eukaryota > Metazoa > Chordata > Lepidosauria > Squamata > Dipsadidae > Erythrolamprus > Erythrolamprus reginae. The sequence continues at coordinate 85,174,869 of NC_091955.1, read as the reverse complement.
TTAAGAAGTGACTTGATTGATGTGTATGAAATCATGCATGGGATAGAAAAGGTGGATAGAGAAAAATTATTTTCTCTATCACACAATACTAGGACAAGAGAGCTCTCCCTAAAGCTCATAGGTAAGAAAGTGAGGACAAGAGAGAAACATTATTTCACCCAGAGGGTCATTGGTTTATGGAATTCACTTCCAGAAGAGGTCGTGACTGCTGTCAGCCTTGAGAGCTTCAAGGCAGGATTAGACAGATTCATGGAGGCCAAGTGTATCGGTGGTTATTGAAACGGATGTCTATGTGCAGCCTCTATGTTGGTTGAGGCAGGCAGGATTCCCTTGGGTCCCATTTGTTGGGGGTCAAGGGAAAGGGAGGGTTTTGCCTTCTCTTTCTGCTCAAGATCCCCATGGACAATTGGTGGGCCACTGTGGGACACAGAATGCTGGACTCGATGGGCTTTGGCTTGATTCAGCATGGCTCTTCTTATGTTCTGCCTACTCCTTACCTCCGGATAGATGTAACCAGGCCTCACACATCTTGGCCCATTTCTTCTGCAGCCAGGAACCCAGAGGAAGAGCCTTCTCTGTGGCGGCTCCCTCCAGAGATTAGAACTGCCCCCACCCTCCTTGCCTTTCGTAAACTCCTTAAAACCCACCTCTATCTTCAGGCGTGGGGGAACTGAAACATCTCCCCCTGCCTATGTAGTTTTTTATATATGATATGACTGTATGTATGTTTTTTATATACTGTATTGGGGTTTCCTGTTTTTTTAGACTTTTTAAATGTATTATTGTTATTTTAGACTCTATTAGATTTGTTATTATATATTGTTTTTATCATTGCTGTAAGCCGCCCCGAGTCTACGGAGAGGGGCGGCACACAAATCTAATAAATAATAATAATAATAATAATAATAATAATGATTCCTGAATGCTTCCCACACCTCTCCCTAGAGCAGGGAGATATTTTGGAATACAGTATAACCAGTAATGGGTTCTAAAACCCGTTGCTACTAGTTTGCACCCATGGTCGCATGCTTGTGCAACTCTTTTGGCCATGTGCAGAAGCATCCTGGGCGGGTGGGCGCCCACCCCCACCGGTTTGCAGAACTGGGCTGAACTGGGAGTATAAATAGGAGTATACATGCCTTAGGCATGAATCCAAGTGGGTGACCTTGGGCTAGTCACTTTCTCTGGGCCCTAGGAAGGAGGCAATGGCCAAGTACTTCTGAAAAAAAATGCTAAGAAAACTGCAGGGGCTTACCCAGGGGTTTTTAATAATAATAATTAATAATAATAATTTATTGGATTTGTATGCCGCCCCTCTCCGTAGACTCGGGGCGGCTAACAACAATGATAAAAACAGCATGTGACAATCCAATAATAAAACAGCTAAAAACCCTTATTTATACAAACCAAACATACACATAAACATGCCGTGCATAACTTGTAATGGCCTAGGGGGAAGGAATATCTCAACTCCCCCATGCCTGGCGGAATAAATGAGTCTTGAGTAGTTAACGAAAGACAGGGAGGGTGGGGGCAATTCTAATCTCTGTGGAGGAGTTGGTTCCAGAGGGCCAGGGCCGCCACAGAGAAGGCTCTTCCCCTGGGGCCCGCCAAACGACATTGTTTAGTCGACGGGACCCAGAGAAGGGCCACTCTGTGGGACCTTATCGGTCGCTGGGATTCGTGCGGTAGCAGGCTGTTCCGGAGGTAATCTGGTCCAATGCCATGTAGGGCTTTAAAGGTCATGACCAACACTTTGAATTGTGACCGGAAACTGATCGGCAGCCAATGCAAGCCACGGAGTGTTGAAGAAACATGGGCAAATCTTGGAAGACACACGATGGCTCTTGCGGCTGTGTTTAAACATTGGGCATGAGTAAAAGGAAGAAAAGTATTCATAATCATGACTTTCTCAATCAGCCTCTCCAGATTCACACAACACTCTGAATCATAAACATACAATATGGGCAAATGCCTCAAAATGTAGAACGGTTCATTTTAGTGTATTGTGTTAACAGAACCACAAAACTATTTTACAACTTGATGTCTTCTAAATGAACTTCACCTTCAGTACTTCCCAGCATTTGCCATAATGTCTGCCAATAACTGGGAATTGAAGTTTTGATGCATCTGGAAGATATTAGGTTGGAGGAAGTTAGGGGCAGAAACCATTAATTCCTTTGCTAAAAAGGATTAAAGTTTACCTAAACCCCCAGGTGACTCTTTTTAAGTAGCTAATTGCATGGCTCCTTTAAAACAGCAGAAAGGAAAACGTGACTTCCTTTGTGAAACAAGGTTAGAGATACCTTTGGAAGCTAGGAGTACCTTAGAAAAGAAACTGAAGTTCATTGTAAACTGAATTTAAAATATTATTATCTTATTGTATCTATTTTTACTTAGAAGATTTTTTAAACTATTGTTGGATCGTCACTTCCATTGAAAAGGTAACTGTTTTTCTTTAAAACCCATAATAATGCTTGTTTAAATTTTGTTAAAAATCTTTATTGTAATTTAGTATCTTTGCTTAAAGGTTTCCTTTTATCCTTTTTGCTACTGGTCAGCTGAAATAGGTAGCTCAGTCTATTGTAAAATCTCAACTAGTATGCTAATGTTGTATGAATACCTGCAGTCAGTTTGATTAATTTAAATAAAACCATGATCAGCTAAAATAATTGAATATTTTTTTTAGTTCTACATTGATACCATTGTGTGGAATAGCCCACTCACACCTCCCCTGGATAAAAGTTATTCTTACTTAACTGTAAGTTTCAACTGTCTGTTTTTAAAATATTTTTTATATGATAAGACAGGGTCCACTTTTCTGCTCTATCAGAATATACAGTAACCATGAATATTTTTCGGTTAACCAGGGGAATAAGAGATGAACCAATGAATTTATGAGATTAAAAATATTTTATGTTGCTTTCCTGTCTATAACACAAGGAATATTTGTTGTGTTACCTGGAAACACCCTTTCCCCTCTCCCTCCAGCCTCTTAAAATACAAATTTTAATAAATATAGTCAGGAGGAATTTTGGCTATTACAATAGGTTATGAAAATGAGAGCATAAATAGGATACTGTAAGAGAAGCAGGCAAATGAGTACAGTATATCTAGGAGAAAAACATACTTGTGTAATTTTAAAAAATGACCAGATTACAACAATTTTTCCAATCCAGAAATTAAGCGCATAAATCATGCATCTTAAAGTTGTAAATATGTTAACAAGTTACATAGAATAAATCTAAACATTAAACTGTGAAACCGGACAGAGATGAATAAATATTATTCTGAACAAAGAACTGAATCTGATGAAAACAAGGGAGGGGGATTATGCAAATAAATAACATCTGGTTCTATTTATGTTTCCAAAATAAAAAATATGGTTCAAAAATGAGCAGGGGTTTAGTTATTGTTTTCCTTAGCCTCTATCTGCATGGTAGGTGGAATGACTGACTCAAATATAGATTTGTAATGTTTGTAGAGCAGAAGGAATTTCAGCAAGTGTGTCTATGGCAGTGTTTCCCAACCTTGGCAACTTGAAGATATTTGGACTTCAACTCCCAGAATTCCCCAGCCAGCGAATGCTGGCTGGGGAATTCTGGGAGTTGAAGTCCAGATATCTTCAAGTTGCCAAGGTTGGGAAACACTGGTCTATGGTATGTATGTATGGGTAATTGTTATTCCCACAGCCCAGAGTTTTGCTCTTTGTAATATGGTTTAAGCCTCTAAATCAAGGTTTCTCAGCCTTGGCAACTTTAAGATGTGTGGACTTTAATTCCCAAAATTCTCAAAACCGCCATATTGGCTGAGGAAATCTGGGAATTGATATCCATATATATCTTTACATTGTCACGGTTAAGAAACACTGCTCTGTACATAAGTTATATTTCCTTTCATTTGATTCTCCTTTTTAATTAGTTTTTTTAATATTAAAATGTCATTTTAGTCAGTGGGATTTCCTTATTGTAATCTGACATATGCATCCTACCAATGAATCATTCGTATCTTCCTGTTTTTGAATATGGCTTAGAGTATAATGACTCACTCGCTTCATAACAAATATCCTAAAAAGCTATTTTAAATGTTCAGCTTGCTTTTCAGGACAAATAAAAAATTCTCAGCCTTTCTGATCACTATCGTGACAACAGGGCAAAACACGTGAATAACTTTTCCTAGATGATTTAGTATTTTCTAATTTTGATTTTTATTGATGAATTTTGATGAGTGCTTAACTTTAGTTGAAAAAAAAACCTAAACAGACTACAGTATAGATTTGTATTGTTCAGAGCCAATACAATTTGAAGGAGAAATATTAGTACACATTGGGGCTGGTGGCAAAATATTTGCTAAAAGTCACTGGGGGGTCAGATGGGTGCAGATATTAAATAAACAAAATTGGAGGTTTGAAGTACTTCAAGTAAAATTAGGGCAGGGCTTCTATATCATAGCTGACATACTCATTTTTTTAAATCTTGTGGATATTTTTATTGAAGACAGTCTAGCTCTCTGCCTTCAATATCTCTGACACGGGGCAATATTGGAGACAAGATCAACAGAATATGGGCCAAAATTGTTTCAGTATTCGAGGCCTTGGAAGGCCTTCATGGCACCGGACCAGATTATCTCAGGGACCGCCTTCTGCTGCACAAATCCCAGCGACCAGTTAGGTCCCACAGAGTGGGTCTTCTCCGGGTCCTGTCAACTAAACAATGTCGCTTGGCGGGACCCAGGGGAAGAGCCTTCTCTGTGGCAGCCCCTGCCCTCTGGAACCAACTCCCCCCAGAGATTAGAATTGCCCCCACCATCCTTGCCTTTCGTAAGCTTCTTAAAACCCACCTCTGCCGCCAGGCATGGGGGAACTGAGATACTCTTTCCCCCTAGGCCTTTACAATTTTATGCATAGTATGTCTGTATGTATGTTTGGTTTTATAATAAGGGTTTTAACTGTTTTAATATTGGATTGTTATATGCAGTTTTTATTACTGTTGTTAGCCACTCCGAGTCTACGGAGAGGGGCGGCATACAAATCCAATAAATAAATAAATAAATCATGGAAAAAGTGGAAGGAAGAGAGAATTTGGGATGCACTTTGGAAAGGAGGGTTACTAAAAGAGGGCAAAAATGTTTTCTTGGATTTCAGTTGCATAGATTTGTAAAATGACAAGCAAACAAGAATTAAACACCCTGCTTTATAGATCTGGCAGCTGGCCTTAGCTTCTTTGTAGAAGTTGAAATACACTGTTCTATACATTGTGCAAAGCATTCATTTCCTTAAAGCAGCAGTTCTCAACCTTTCTAATTTAGCAACCCCTTAATACAGTTCCTCATGTTATGGTGACCCCCAACCATAAGTCTAGCGCCAATTCTCCCAACAGAGCTTTAAGCTGATTGGCATGAAAGTCAGAGGGACACCCCCACTGTAAACGCCTGATTGGTTGGATTGTAAAAATATGTTCCCAGGTGCCAGAGTAGAAGCTTTAGTTCCTAACACCATAGGAAATTTGTCCTTTCCCATAGTCTTAGGTCCCGACCCTCAGATTGAGAAGCACTGCTTTAAAGTGTCAAAATAATCACTTCTAATTGGAAGATAGTAACGATTTAAAGCTAGCTACATATAGACCAAGTGAACAGATCTTGCTCTGATAGACATATGTCCACCTACATATACATAGAAACAGCCATAATTATGTAGGGTAGAAGGTTCCAAGCCCAACAGATAGAGGCTGTAGAATGGAAGTCAAGCTTTCCTAACATCACTCTTCCAATGTGATGGACTACTACACCTGCCAATAATTTCCAAACTATGTAATTCATGCTTTTGGTGGTAATGGATTATGGGAATTGTTTTCCAGCCCATGGAGAGGCTACCCTATTCAACCACAACACTCACTGGGTGACATTTTACTAAGGACTCTGTTTCAGCTCAATTAATTATACGTGGTTGGAATAAGGATAAAATAAGGGGAAACTCTACTGCATGTTTCTTGAATTCCTAAAAAAAAGTTAAATTAATAATTACTAAAGAAATAAACAGCCTGATATCTGCTGTGGGCGAAAAGTTTCAGATCTCATAGGTCAATATCAACAAGGTCATCAGATAATTGTTGAGCAGTTTTGAAGTTAACGCCAGCAAGAAACCACTGGAACAAAGAAAGATACAGGGCTATATATAGCATGAATTTTAATCAAATTAAATTTAATTCTGGTATATAGGTATTTTAGATACCAAAAACTTTATCTTTTTTTCATTGTTCCTACAAAAACTTAATGTATATTTTGAAAACAAACCAAAACTTGTCAGAGCATGGAAATATTAAGTACATTTCAGAAACTCAGTCTGACATTAGATTCAAATAATGCATCAGAGCATAATGTTTGTTTGTCATTGACCAATATTTTGTTTAAACCCACCTATTTTGCTGATTAAAACATGCATTAGGGCCAGAGGTGGTATTCACATGCTCAAATGTGAGTCTGTGTGCACACTCACTTCAGTCGTGCGTGTGCCTTCTGCACATGTGCTTTGCTCACACTCATACCTTGCACACATTTGTGTGGCTTCAAATTGTGCCTAAACAGTGTTGTGGTTAGCTCTGGCCCAGCTCCTGCCCCAAGGACTGTGGATGTAGGGGAGACATCCACATGCTGCAGGCCTGTTTTGCCCCCCCCCCCCGGTGGAATCTGCTGATGAAGGCTCCTCTGACTAAGAAGACATGAGTGACAGGGAGGAGGAGAGTGTGGCAGACAGCTCAGAAGGAGATCAATTGTCTAGCTCCTCCTTGGATTCAGAACAAGAGTTAATGATACAGCCATGCATGCGGAGAGCAATGCATAGGCAACAACAACTGAGAGATTATTATCAAAGAAAATGAGGCCACCTGTGGTTGGGTGGGGCTGTGGTGATAAATAGCAGCCTGTGGGTTTGGCCATTGTGGAGGATTATCTGATCCTTGTGTTTCGTGACTGCTTTATTGACTTTGACCTTTTGTGTGCTGATTTTTCCCTGCTTTGAAACTAAACCAGAGCAAAGTGTGTGTCACTTTGTGAAAGAAGAAGGACTGTGAATTGCCTCACAGCTGCAAGCTAAGTATCACAGAACTGATAAGGGACTTGTACAAATTACCAGTTTGTTTGGAGACGAGTGCTCTTTGCTATACCAAAAGAGGGCTTAGGTTAAGTGAATTTTCCTTATAAAGAACGTTGTTTTGAATTTTCAAACGTGTGTGTTTCTGAAATTTGTACCTGTGAATTTTTGGGAGGAGTCTACCAGAGAGCCCGATAGAACAAATAGGATGGCATAGCGCCACCCACAGGTCGCCACTCCCGGTTTACCCGAACAGGCTGAATACCAACTTTGATTATGGTTTAATGCAGGGGTGGCTCAGGAATTTTGGGACTTGAAGTCCAAAGGTCATAAAGTTGCCATAATTGCCTGCCTCTGGCTTAGTGTATTCATACCCAAGTTGTGGTAGTTTATTCAGTAAAGCACAGTTTGCTACCCAATGATTGTCCGAATATGTACTCAATCTTTGGCTTAAGATGTTGCATAAATTCAGAACAAATTTTATACCTGATAGTGTCAAACTTATAGAAGCATTTTAAGTTATAACCAAAAGAACTTTAAAAAGCCCCAAAAACCTTCCTGTGTTCTTTTCTTGCTCCATAGAGAACTTCAATCTGATTAAATCTTATTTTAGCATTTTGATCCCTATAGTTTATCAGCTAGGCAGTACTGCTTGTTTCTTAAGAGACAGTGATATATATATATGTTTCTCAATTAAAATAATGAAGGGCTCTTTTGGGAGTAGTATAAAAATAAACGAAATATTAAGACTAAAATGAATGGGCATAGGTTGTAAAGATAGAGTTTATAATTGATGTGACTTGCAATAAAACGTTGGAATTTTATTTTACTGTTCAGCCGTGCTCCTTTCCATTCTAGCCCCCAACTCCACCACAGGCCAATCAACAGATTGTAGCCACTGATCATAATCTCTCCCAAGTTTGTTTGTTGGTGGTGGTGGGGAGGTTCTAAAAATATTTGCTGCCTCCTTCAGATCTGATACCTCTCTGTTTTGAATAGGTGGTTTATTTTTAGTTATATGAGCAAGGCATTGGCCATGCCAAGATCAGAAACACAAAACGGATCATTAGATAGGTCTTCTTAGGCCAGAAGTTGACAATTGGAGGGAACTAAGATCTCTTTGGATGCAAAGTTACCATATTTTTCAGAATAGAAGACACACCAGAGTATAGAATACCCTACGAGACTAGACTTTCAATCCTGGGCCTAGAAAGTTTAGAACTAAGACGCCTTAAACAAGATCTAAGTATTGCCCACAAGATCATATGCTGCAACGTCCTGCCTGTCGGCGACTACTTCAGCTTCAACCACAACAACACAAGAGCACACAACAGATTTAAACTTAATATTAACCGCTCCAAACTTGACTGTAAAAATTATGACTTCAGTAACCGAGTTGTCAAAGCGTGGAACTCATTACCGGACTCCAAAGTGTCATCCTCAAACCCCCAACACTTTACCCTTAGATTATCTATGATTGACCTATCCAGATTCCTAAGAGGTCAGTAAGGGGCAAGTACAAGTGCACTAGAGTGCCTTCCGTCCCCTGTCCTATTGCTCTCCTATATCTCCTATACCCTTCTTCTATTCCTATATCTCATCTTCTATTATTTCATTGATATGTTCTATTACTATATCTTCTTTTCTATTCTGTCATAGATATATTTTGCTATGAGTATCTTCTCGATAACCTTCATCATGTATTTTACTATGTGTATATAGATATATACCCACTAAAACCCTCATTGTGCATTGGACAAAATAAATAAATAAATGAATGAATGAATGAATGAATGAATGAATGAATGAATGAATGAATAAATAAATAAATAAATAAATAAATAAAAATAAGATGCACCTTAGTTTTGGAGGAGGAAAATAGGAGGAAAAATCTACCTACCAGGTATTCATCTGCTAGCATCCTTAGTCTGGTCAGCTTCAGCACATTATTTTATATCTTGGTTAGAGCTGAAAAAAATATTTGGAGGAAGTAGCATTGAAAACAAGCCTACAAAGACTTATGGATGGGAAAAAACCCTTCTTCGGAGGGCAATGAAAAAAATCTTGCAAGCCAGGAAGATGGTTAGCAGCTCATTAGGGCTGGGGAAAAAAGGCTTTGAAAAACCGACATTCGGAGTATAAGATGCACCCAAATTTTCAGCCTCTTTTAGGTGGTGGTAGTGGGAAGGTACCGAAAAATACGGTAAGCTGCCTAAACAGAATGGTTGCATTGCTTTTAGGTGACCAAATTATAAAATGATGTCTCCTTAAAGCAGGGGTGTGGAACTCAATTTCATTGAGGGCCACATCACGGTTGTGTTTGACCTTGGGGGCTGGATGGCTGTGGCCAGCTCGACAGCATCTGTGTTGGGGGTGCCTGTAAATAACACCTCTAACTGACCCCTCCTCCATCTATTCTCTGCCTCCTAAGTCCCAACTGATTGGGAGGAAATGAGGATTTTGCAGTATAACCGCCCTCTGGAGTGAGGAGGGAATGGAAATTATACAGTATCCTTGCCCTGGAGTGGGATGGGAATGGAGATTTTGCAGTATCCTTCCCCTGCTATATCCACCAAGCCATGGCCACAGAACCGGTAGTAAAAAAAAATTGAATCCCACCACCGCATGGAATCCCTTAAAATAGGGAATGTCTTGAAAATACTTGGTGATTTTACAGATTATAGATTGTTAAGCATTATGCTTAGCTTTGATTTCTTCATAATTGCAAATGCTAATATGAAGATATGAGCTGGAAGTCATAGCAGTTTATTATTGCTTTGAAGGTCATTCCATTTTTCTTCCAGAAATGTTTCACATTTTCCCAGAGAGGTTTATTATTGCGGCAGAGGCGGAGTAACGACACAGACACAGAGAGCTGGATCTAAACTGGGTCATTTTTATTAATTAAATTTGCATAATTTATTCATTAAATTAGCATAAATTTAACTAAAACCTAACAAGGACCCGCAGGGTCAAACAATTACTTCCGTGGCGGAAAATGACGTCAGAAAAACTTCCGGGGAAACTTATGGGTGTAGCTCCATGCTGATCCAGGTGAAGGGCCCCACCCTCACCTGGATCCCAGCCATGCACCTGCATGTGGGAAGTCTCGCCGTCTAACCCCTATAAGGGGATAGAAATGGGCGGGACCCAAAGACAGGTTCCCCCCAATTGCTCAGATCGAGCTAAAGGCACCATGAGCCTTTGGAGAGAACCTGTCAATCATCCCCAAAGATGCCCAACAGAGAACACGCAGTTGCTAAACACCACCCAATTTTCCGCCTCCAACCTGCCAACCCAAATGACCAAAGGTAAGCCAATTAGACTAATCGGGGGGCGAAGCAGCCCCTAACCGTCCATCCATCACCACAGTGTGGAATAGGAGGAAAAACGGTCGCAGAAAATACCGAGACCGCCAAAAATTCCTATTTGGCCCCCTAAGGGCGACCCACAGTGGCAGATAGGGAGGGAGGGTGGGTGTTCGCTGCTCATCGTCGTCGGGGCGAAAAGGAAGCCCCAAGCCTGCGCAGCCTCTTATATAGGGCTGGCAGGCTCCGCCCCCCGACGACGTCATCAGCCAGGGCCAATGCCCAAAGATGACCGGGATCTCGCGAAATCTCGTGAGATCCCGGCCCCCAAAATGGCGGCTGCGCCGAGGGCCGTGTCTCCCTGGCCCTGCAGCAAATCCGGGCCGGGGTTGACTCACCGGCCGCGCATTTTTGCAGATTAGCAAACCCATTCCTTCTGAAGCATGTTATCGCTACAGAAAACGGGCATTAGTGAAATCATGAACCTCAAAAATGAATTGGTTTCTCTCCCAATTCATTCTTAAAATTTAATACAACGGGTATATCAAGAATTCAGGGGAATTGCCCAGGAAAATGTAAACAAACTCTGATTTGGATGTTGAAAACAGAGGGATTCCCACAAATAAAAGGATTACAATCTGTCGTTGAAGGGACCCTTGTTAGTCTTAACACAATAATCCATTATGCTGTGTGTTTATCATTTGACAGCAGTAAGTTGTTGTCTTTCTCCTTCGTTGTTGGGGGTTTGTTTTCTCCCTTCACTGAAAAGATATATGTAAAAGAGAGAGCGCAATGTGGTGTTTATGAGCAAGAAAAGGCTGGACCAAGCAGGGAGCCTGAGGACAACTACGTTGGTTCATAAGAGAAAGGAAAGTCTGTGACTGGACGAGGCATTTATTAGGCTGTTGGAGAATTCTAAATCTTGTGCATTGTGTGGCAGTTGAATTGTAGCTGAACAAGAGTGCCAACCGGCTCATTGGTGCAAATTTATCGGCTAATGTTCAGAAACCAAGGGTGTAATCGTAAAAAGAAATAAAAAACTAAGGGTAAATTATGGCAGTTTATATAACAATGTAAACTGGTAGAGATTATTCTGGTCTTTTCTGGAAGATGAATGCATTTATTGATGTCAGCTCAGAACAGTGATTTTCAACCTTTTTTGAGCCGCGGGTTTTTTACATTTACAAAACCCTGGTGCACATTGAGCGGGGCGGGGGCGGGGGGGGGGGCTAAAAAAAATTTGGACAAAAAAATTCTCTCTCTCCTTTCCTCCCTTTCGCTCTATTTCTCTCTCCCTCTTTCTCTCCCTTCCTTCCTCTTTCTTTCTCTCTCCATCCCTCTTTCTTTCTCTTCCTTTCTTCCTCTTTTTTGCTCTCTTTCTCTCTCCCTCCCTCCCTACCTCTCATGTCTTTCTCTCTCTCTCCTTCCCTCCCTCTCTTTCTCTCTCTCTCTTTCTCTCTCTCTTTCTCTCTCTCTTTCTTTCTTTCTCTTGTTCTCTTTCTCTCTCATTCTCTTTCTCTCTCACTCGCTCTTTCTTTCTTTTGCTTTCTCTCTCTCTCTCTCTCTTGCTTTTTCTCTTTCTTTCTCTCTCTCTTGCTTTCTTTTTCTTTCTCTCTCTCTTGCTTTCTTTGTCTCTCTGAGCTTCGCGGCACACCTGACCATGTCTCACGGCACGCTAGTGTGCCACGGCACACTGGTTGAAAAACACTGGCTTAGAAGACTCACCACAGTGGGGAATGGTGTGTGTGTGCGTGTAAACCCCTGTTGGAGAAAAGGTTTACTTCTCAATCATATTTTTAATTTGGCTTTATTTAGCTGAATATATTTGTTCTACTTTTGTTTCCAAGAAAAATAAGGGGCCAAATGTGTGACATTCCCCTATTGCATAAACTCATGTAATCCCAAGAAATAGGTCATGCTGACATTTAGTGATGGTTTAAAATAAGTCAATGAAAGAGTGAAGTTATCTTTCAGTCCTGCTTTTATTCTGTAATGTACCCTGGGTTCACCACACAGTCAGGATCAGAGTACCATGTGTTTGGGTAATTTATAATTTAGCATACTAGATGAATCAAGCCATACTAGATGAATCATATAGTTATTTGAGGAAGGGTATCATGTGAACCAGGTAGTGGTTGCAGAGGTGGTTCAGAAAACCGGGCTGATAGCGTGAGGTTACGCCCACCGCCCCAACAGCATCACTTTCTGGTTTTTAAAAAAACTTTAAAAAGCCTTTTTTCCTGGCCGGTTCACCTGAAAGAAAGAGAGAAAGAGGAAGGGAGAAAGAAAGAGAGAGGTGTTAGAAGGGGAAAAAAACTAGAACTCACTCTTCAGCCAGGAGATCGCTTGGTAGAGAAGAAAAATGAATGCTGTCACTTTAAATCAGGACTCTCCAAAGAGTCCTGATTTAAAGTGGCTGGCTGAGAAATTCTGGGAATTGAAATACAGTGTTCCCTCGATTTCCGCGGGGGATGCGTTCCGAGACCGCCCGCGAAAGTCGAATTTCCGTGAAGTAGAGATGCGGCAGTAAATACACCATTTTTGGCTATGAACAGTATCACAAGCCTTCCTTTAACACTTTAAACCCCTAAATTACCATTTCCCATTCCCTTAACAACCATTTACTCACCATTATTACTGGTACTCACCATTGAATAAGACACTTAGTGATCCTGATATTTATAAACATAATTATTTATTAACAATAATTATATTTTTTGTTATTTATTTGCAAAAATTATTATTTTGGTGATGACATATGACGTCATTGGGTGGGGAAAACCATGATACAGTATAGGAAAAAAACCACGAAGTATTTTTTAATTAATATTTTTTGAAAAACCGTGGTATAGGCTATTCGCGAAGTTCGAACCCGTGAAAATCGAGGGAACACTGTACATAAACTTTGGGTTCGAAGATTCCTGTTTAAATTGAAAAGGCTTCTGAAGCTGCTCCGAAGGAGGTTTTTAATTGCCGAAGCTAAGTGTCATTCAGCAGTGGATAAAAGGAAGGATTCTTATATGGTTCTATGCTTTTGAAGTTTTGGAGTTTGTGCAATATGGGCTTTGTGTTTCTAAAAGGGTTTGGGTGATTGTGGCTAAATGACTTTCGTTTTGTGTCAGGTCTTAATGATGGGGCTGCTTATTCTGATTCTACTACTGCGTTTTGTTAGCTGCCAAATCTTGCTATGGGGAAATTTCAAAATATCCCATCTTGAATGGGCTTTCTAAGGCAGTGTTTCCCAACCTTGGCAACTTGAAGATATTTGGACTTCAACTCCCAGAATTCCCCAGCCAGGGAATTCTGGAAGTTGAAGTCCAAATATCTTCAAGTTGCCAAGGTTGGGAAACACTGTTCTAAGGATCTGTTTGCTTGCTCGTGTGAATGAAGCCAAAACGTCAGGCTTCCACTTTCTATACCAGTGTTTTTCAACCAGTGTGCCGTGGCACACTAGTGTGCCGTGAGGCACGGTCAGGTGTGCCGCGAAGCTCAGAGAGAGAATGAAAATGAGAGAGAGAGAGAAAGAAAGAAAGAAAGAAAGAGAGAGAGAGAAATAAAGAAAGAGAGAAAGAAAGCAAGAGGGAGAAAGAAAGAAAGCAAGAGAGAGAAAGAAAATGAGAGATAGAAAGAAAGAGAAATAGAGAGAAAAAGCAAGAAAGAGAGAGAGAAAGAGAGAGAGAGAAAGAAAAAGAGAGAGAAAGAAAAAGAGAGAGAAAGAGAAAGAAGGTGGGAGAGAGAAAGACAGGTAGGGAGGGAGAGAAAGAGAGCCGCCCCGAGTTTTTGGAGAGGGGCGGCATATAAATCCAATAAATCTAATCTAATCTAATATAATCTAATCTAAAAAAGAGGAAGGAAGGAAGAGAGAAAGAAAGGGATGGAGAAAGAGAAAAAAGAAAGGGAGAGAAAGAGGGAGGGAGAGGGTAATAGAGCGAAAGGGAGGAAGAGAGAGAGAATTTTTTTGTCCAAACTTTTTTACCACCCCCCCCCCCCCGCTCAATGTGCCCCATGGTTTTGTAAATGTAAAAAATGTGCCGCGGCTCAAAAAAGGTTGAAAATCACTGTTCTATACGGTCAGTATCTCTATTGGGCAGGAATGTGGAATGAGCTTCAGGCAGGTTCTTTGTTAGCAGTTTGATTTTTTCGTGTTTTTCTGCGAGCCTTTTATTATGAGTAATATTTTATTTTGGGGGGGGGGTGCTTCCCTCAAAATAGAAAGAAAGGGAAAGAAAGAAGGAAGGAAAGGAAGACGGACCACAAACCTGACTGGCACTAGACATAGCTTCAGAGGATGCTTTGAAATAGCAAAGGCTGGAAGGGACTTCGGAGGTCATCTAGTCCAGCCCCGTGCTCCCTGGCAAAATGGACTAAAATGGCCACACCCACCCAGTCACATGACCATGTGGTCACACCCACATGAAGCCATGCCCACCTGACCTCCAAGCCACAACCACAAAATAAACCACACCCACAGAACTGATAGTGAAAAAAAATTTCACATTTAAACTCCTCATGTGAATACAGACAAATATGCACTTTTAAAATTGGGATGTATGAATTCAGATGTCATATGAACCCAATCATTATTGAAGACCTAATACGTTTAACACCAAACAATCATAATGGTTGAATTCACAGAATACAATGAAACAAATAATAAATTACATTATGACTTTATGTGATCCAGTTTTAGGCTTCTACTTTCAGTCGGAGCCACTGGAAATTTTTAGCACGGGTACAAAACAATCTGAACTTCTCTGGCACACTGGGATAAAAGTTGGTGGATTTGTTTCTGAGAAACTAGAAATTAGAAGATTAAAATGGTTGTAGAAATGGTTGTGTCCACCTTCCACTACAGTAAAGTTTGAATGTATTCATAGAAAGCTATGCAAAGCAATGTAGATAACTTTTTTGTAGGGTTAAATCAAAATTTGAGTTTAAGAGCAAGACTGGTCTGACTTCAACTGCCTAAATTTGTATGCATTTCAACTTGCATGTTGGCTGAAGAATTCTTGGTGTTGAAGTCTACATATCTTCAAAGTACCAAGGTTGAGAAACACTGCTCTGGAGAAAATTGCTTTTGTCTTTAGTAGCATTTTATGGTGATGATAAATAGATGAGGACAAAGACATCTTGATTCCATCACAGTAGCAGTACAAGACAGCTTGCAATCTCGGTCAGTAAGGCTAATGTGTGTTTCCCTATCTGTGAAAACATTATTTACTTGGTCTTTGTCTACTCCTTCTTCCAACATACAATTTCCATCTCTTTCTCCAGCATGTCTTTTACTGTAAATCTGACATTTCACAGCAAGTGGTCAAGAATGCATGCGTTGACGCCCAAAATCCTGGGATTAATTACACAATTATGCAGCAGTCTGGTCACAAGTCATTCAGAATGGAGCAAATGGGAATTAAAGAAATTTACAACCCTGACTGCATTGCAGAATTGATCTAGAAATGTAATTAAATGCAACCCGTTGGAATCTCTTCCTCCTTCTAATGGCCAGTATGTGTAGAATAGCATGCTGTGATTTGATGGAGAATATGTGTATTTTTCTTCAGCCAACTGTAACATCTGTTAATGCTGTGGGAACTCTTTCGCAAACAGTGTAATTCATATATTAAGCTACTCTACAAGCCATATTGTAAGTAATATGATGTATTTTCCCACTGGCTTTGATGCTGCAATTGGAGAGACTAGCTATAAAAGATGAGGAGAAAAAGAGGACACGGATGTTTCATCCCAAAATGTACATTTGTGTGTGTGTGTGTGTGTGTGTGTTTGTGTGCATATATTCTTTTTAACCTTTCTTTTTCCAGATGCTAGAACACAACACAACAGAATAGAACAGAACAGAATAGGAATAGAATCAAATAAGAACAGAATAAGAATAGAATTAGAATAGTATAGTATAGAACAGTAATGACAAACCTATGGCACTGATGCCACAGGTGGCACGCGGAGCCATATCTGCTGGCACACAAGCTATTTCTTTATTTTATTTATTTATTTAATTTGTATGCCACCCCTCTCCGTAGACTTGGGGTGGCTCACAGCAGTGATAGAAACAATGTACAATACAAATCTAATAATACAAAGTTAAAAACCCATAATTTAAAAAACATGCACACAACACACCATACATAAATTATATAGGCCTGGGGAAGATATTTCAATTCCCCCATGCCTGACGGCAGAGGTGGATTATGAGAAAGGCAAGGAGGGTGGGGGCAATTCTGATCTCTGGGGGGAGTTGGTTCCAGAGGGCCGGGGCCGCCACAGAGAAGGCTCTTCCCCTGGGTCCCGCCAAATGACATTGTTTAGTCGATGGGACCTGGAGAAGGCCAACTCTGTGGGACCTAACCGGTCGCTGGGATTCATGCGGCAGAAGGCAGTCCCGGAGATATTCTGGTCCGATGCCATGAAGGGCTTTATAGGTCATAACCAACACTTTGAATTGTGACCGGAAACTGATTGGCAACCAATGTAGACTGCCCTAGCTCAGCTCCAACGTGCATGTGTGTGCCAGCCAATTGATTTTTGGCTCACACAGAGGCTCTCTGAGGGCATTTTTGGCTTCCAGAGAGCCTCCAGAAGCCTTTGGAGCCTAGGGAGGGAGAAACATGATCTGACTGTGCCCACCAGAAGTTGGGAAGCAGGCCGTTTCAGGCCTCCAGAGGGCCTCTGTGGGGTGGGGGAAGCTGTTTTCGCCCTCCCCAGGCATTGAATTATGGTTGGGTGCACTCTGGCATGCATGATAACGCACGCCCACACTCTTTCAGCACCCGCGGAAGAAAAGTTTCGCCATCCCTGGTATAGAACATCACCCTGCCAACAAAAGTGCTATAATCAAGGTTATGGTTTTCCCAGTTGTAATGTATGGCTGTGAAAGTTGGACCGTAAGGAAGGTTGAGCGCCAAAGAATTGAGGCCTTTGAACTATAGTGCTGGGGAAGCATCACCTGTAAGATGTTAAAACTGGTCAGTCCTAGAGAAGATCAACTCTGACCGCTCTTTAGAAAGCCAGATCCTGAAGATGAAATTCAAATACTTTGGCACCAAATGAGAAGGAAGGATTCACTGGAGAAGAGCCTAATGCTGGGAAAGATCGAGGGCAAAAGAAGAAGGGGGACGACAGAGAATGAGGTGGCTGGATGGAGTCACTGAAGCAGTCGGTGTGAGCTTAAATGGGGATGGTAGAGGACAGGAAGGACAGGAGGAATGTTGTCCATGGGGTCGCGATAAGTCGGACATGACTTCACAACTAACAACAACAAAGAAGAAACAATCAATATTAATCAAAATCTTGAGATACAAGCAACAAGTTAGTCATACAGTCATAAGTGGGAGGAAATGGGTGATAGGTTATCCATATACTGGCCATGGTTATCCAGCATCTTCTTAAAAACCTCCAGTGTTGGAGCATTTACAACTTCTGGAGGCAAGCTGTTCCACAGATTAATTGTTCTGTCAGAAAATTTCTCCTTAGTTCTAGGTTACTTCTCTCCTTGTTCAGCTTCTACCCATTGCTTCTTTTATTTCTTTTCTTTTATTTATTTATTTATTTTGTCCCATACATAATGAGAGTTTTAGTGGGTATATATATATATATATACACAAAGTAAAATACATGATTTTATTTATTTATTTATTACTTAGATTTGTATGCCGCCCCTCTCTGAAGGTTATAGAGAAGATACTCATAGCAAAATATATCTATGACAGAATAGAAAAGAAGATATAGTAATAGAACATATCAATGAAATAATAGAAGATGAGATATAGGAATAGAAGAAGGGTATAGGAGATATAGGAGAGCAATAGGACAGGGGACAGAAGGCACTGTAGTGCACTTGTACTTGTCCCTTGCTGACCTCTTAGGAATCTGGATAGATCAACTGTAGATAATCTAAGGGTAAATTGCTGGGGGTTTGGGGATGACACTATGGAGTCCAGTAATGAGTTCCACGCTTCGACAACTCAGTTAATGAAGTCATATTTTTTACAGTCAAGTTTGGAGCGGTTAATATTAAGTTTAAATCTGTTGTGTGCTCTTGTGTTGTTGTGGTTTAGTAGTCGCCGACAGGCAGGATGTTGCAGCATATGATCTTGTGGGCAATACTTAGATCTTTTTTAAGGCGTCTTAGTTCTAAGCTTTCTAGGGCCAGGATTGAAAGTCTAGTCTCATAGGGTATTCTATTTCGAGTGGAGGAGTGAAGGGCTCTTCTGGTGAAGTATCTTTGGAGATTTTCAAGGGTGTTAATGCCTGAGATGCGATATGGGTTCCAAACAGATGAGCTGTATTCGAGGATGGGTCTAGCAAAAGGTTTTGTAAGCTCTGGTAAGCAGTGTGAGATTTAGAGCAGAAGCTACGTAGGATTAGGTTTACAACTCTTGAAGCCTTCTTGGCTATGTTGTTGCAGTGGGCTTTGGCACTTAAATCTTTTGTTATTAGTATACCGAGGTCTTTAACAGAGTGGGGATTATCTGTGATAATTAGATTATTCAGTTCGTATTTGAAGTTCAGATTCTTCTTCCCAATGTGTTTGCTAGTTGAGAGTTCTTGTTCTACCCTCAGTGGCTTTGGAGAATAGTTTGACTCCCTCTTCTTTGTGGCAACTTCTTAGATACTGGAACACTGTTATGTCTCCCCTGGTCCTTTTTTTCATTAAACTAGACATACCCAGTTCCTGCAGTAATTGGCAGTTTAATTCTTTCTGTTTTGCTGGTCTGTCGCCAGGCTAAAAGATACCATCCTCGCAAAAAAAGTATTTTTTTTACTTCACTTTCCCCGGACTTCGTGGATAAGATGTACAAAAATATAACGTTAAGTTGCGATCTTGGAATCCGGTAGCATAAGACTCCGGTAGCTGTTTTTTTCTTTTAACGGATGTTTACGGGATTATCTTGTCTACGCATCACTTGCAGTACTTAACGTGCATTTGAATATAACCACCTCTGGGTTGCTTAACAACGCCAAACTACAATTCCCAGGTTTCTTTCGAGACCCAACGGTCTCCCATTTTTGTTTTCTCCGGCAGTTGAGGCTTCCATAGAAACGGCCGGTTCGTCCTGCGGTTCCTTCAGAGTTACCTCACAGACACACACACATGCAGCGCTGCCTGTGCATGGAGGGGGCAGTGACACAAGAACTGGACCTATTCAACGGCTGTTTCTCTTGAAAGCTTCGGATTGTTTAACTTTGTCGCAGCTCAAGCAACTCCGTTCCGGAATCCTTAACGATTCCCAATTCCAAATGTGCCTATTGTTATTGTTATTTTAAGGGCCCAGAGAGGGTTAATTCTGTTTTAAGTTTGCGTTGGAACAAGGCAGCAAACCTACAGCTTTGTTATACCTTGATCCTAAGAAGACCCCACCCCACCCCCCGATTTTAAAAGCAGAGGATCGCAGCGCGCACTTGAAGGCGCCACAATGAGAATCTTAGTGTTTAGACCTTGGCAACTATAAGACCTGTGGACTTCAACTCCCAGAATTACACAGCCAGCAAAGCAAAGCTTCCTGAGGAATTCTGGGAGTTGAAGTCCACAGGTCTTAAAGTTGCCAAGCTTGTGGAGACCCCGTATTCGGGATGTTTTTGACACCCCTCCCCCGGTGCCAAACTTCGCCCACGAAGCGCAGGATTCCGAACGCCGCTGCGACTCTACAGCTAAGTGTTCAACCTTGGCCATTTTTTAGTCTTGTGGATTTCATCTGAGAATTCCCTGAGAGAATTTGGGGCCGGGGGGGGGGGAGAAGCGCGGGGCGGGAGAATTCTGGGAGTTGAAGTCCACAAGACTTAAAAGTAGGCAAGGTCGGACACCTAGCTTGTACAGTATTAGGAAAGCGTATGTAAATTCGAGCTGGCGGGAAAAAATACAGCGCAAAATCCTCAACGGTTTTCCTGAGGGAAGTCGCTGCCAGAATAATTTTCTTGAGTTTAGGTACCTCCTGGAATTTCTCTTTTGTGACATTGATTGTCAATCAGTATTGCTTCCTAAGTGGACAGTTTGATTTCACAGAAGTTTGTTTTACTTGGAATTATATTGTGTTGTTTAAATGTTCCCTTTATTTTTTTGAGCAGTGTATATATCTCTCGCCCAAAAAGGTGTGTGTATACATACATACATACATACATACATACATACATACATACATACATACATACATACATATCCTAAATGATATATGTGTGTGTATATAAATAATTTCTGTTTGCAAAACAGCAGCAGCCCGAAAAGGTGTGTGTATACGTACATATACGTATGTATATATAATCGTATATGTATGTATGTATGTACGTACACACACAGACACACACGTTTCTTTTCGGGCTGCTGCTGTTTTGCAAGCAAGGGAGGTCACCGCTGGTCTCACGTAGAGCCTGTGACGTGGCCAGCAGGGCGTAAGTTTGCCCTCTTGCGTGTCTCTGCGCGCGGTCCTTTTCTCTCCGGCTCCTGGGACGCTTCCAGACACCTGAACCGCTCGTCCACGCGCCGGCGGTGGCGGCTCCTTTAAGGGCCTGGCGCCTTGGCCCTGCTGCAGTCCTTTGAGCCGCGTTTTGCGCGCCTCCATTGGCCGCTCCCCTTCGCATCCCTCCGCCCCTGGCCGAGCCTCAGCCAACCGCCGCCCTTGCGCTTGTATCCAAATTCGGAGCGTACCAACGGGGGCCGCCGAAGAGAGGGGCTCTGGCGGGAGCAAACCAACGAGCGCTTTCGCTCCAACCTCGTTTCCCCCAAACCAGCGCCGCCTGGCCCTTTAAGGGAGCCGAAGACGGGCTCCTTCCCTCCCGCGTGGCCAGCGGAGGAGGCTAAACCGCGGCTAAGGTGTGTGTGCGCGAGCGATGCGGGGCGGCTGCTCGGGAAGGTTGCACCGCTTCTCCCTTGCCATCTCCCGCCGGCCGAGGACAGCCCCGAGCGCTCCTTGGAACGCCGAAAAATCCCGCAGCCGCGCGCCCAGCGGTGGGAAACCAGCCTTCGGGAGCGATCCCCGCCCGCCCTGCAAAGCGGACCTGCCCGGGATTCAACTTTCCCCCCGCGCCCCCTGCAGGCACCGGTCATGAGCGGAGGGCAAGTACGGTAGGCTGCGCTCTGGAAAGAAGGACGGGCGGGAGAGGCGGGACTGGGTCGCCCCGCTGGCCTGGCAGCTTTCCAGCGCCGGCGATTAAAGCGGGCGGTGAGCTGGCACCGTCCTCCGCTCGGCCGTTACCTTGGTTGGAAAGCCGGCCCGTCCTTGGCAGTTTGCGTGGGAAAAAGGGGACCGGCTGGCCTCCGCAGGGCACTTTCGACGCCGTTGGCGGGGCTTATTCGCCTTGCGAGCGAACACATGGGGATTAATCCCGTTTTTAATCTTGGAACTGAAAGCCCTCCTCGCGCCCCTCGTCCCTTCCCTAAACCGGGGGAGCGGCGCCCTCCCTCGCCCCCCCCCCCTGCAGCCGAGCCTTTCCCTTCGGATCTGGGGTGGTGGAAGCTGTGGCTGCCGCGGGGAAAAATCCAGGAGGCTGCAGCGCCTGTTTCCATTCACGATCCTGAAGGAGGCTGCGGGATTTTGCATTAGTGGCTATTAATTAAGCCAGTGTTTCCCAACCTTGGCAATTTGAAGATATCTGGACTTCAACTCTACGAGTCTACGGAAAGGGGCGGCATACAAATCTAATAAATAATAATAATAATAATAATAATAATAATAATAATAATAATAATAATAATAACTCCCAGAATTCCTCAGCCAACGAATGCTGGCTGGGGAATTCTGGGAGTTGAAGTCCAGATATCTTCAAGTTGCCAAGGTTGGGAAACACTGAATTAAGCCATATGGTGTTGCCTTTTTTATTATTAAAATTAGAAATTGGAATTGAATTAGGATTGATAGGGAGTACTGTATATATGGTTTTCTTTTTAGGATATTGTAATTTTTATGGATTTTGACAATTTTATGTAGATGTTATTGATGTATTTACTGCCCTTTTTACTTGTGTTTATGACTGTTAGACGCTCAGAGTCCGTTTTGGAGTGATATGTGATTTATTTATTCGACTTCTATGCCTCCCAATCTCAAAGGACTCAGGGGGGCTTACAAACAATATACAAAAGTACAGATAACAACAAAAAGAAGTCAAGTACAAATTAAAACAAGGACCCGAGTTAAAACCTACAATTCAGCAATCCAATCAAAACATACCTATCATTCAATGTGCAATATCATTTATATGCAATAAATAAATAAATAATTGCAATCTCGGTAGTCCAGGTTTGCAAATAGCAATAGAATTCTACCTGGGGTTAGATCAGGGTTCTCCAACCTTGGCAACTTTAAGGCTCGTGGACCTCAACTCCCAGAGGAATTATGGGAGTTGAAGTCCACAAGCCTCAATGTTGCAAACTTTGGAGATTCCTGTTTAAATTGAAAAATCTTTGGAAGCTGCTCAGAAGGAGGTTTTTAATTGCAGAAGTGAAGTGACATTCAGCAGTTGATAAAAGGAAGGATTCTGATATGGTTCTGTGTTTTTGAAGTTTTGGGGTTTGTGCAATATGGGCTCTGTGTTTCTAAAAGGGTTTGGGTGATTCCCATTGTGGCTCAATAGAATTCTACGTGGGTTTAGATCAGGGGTCTCCAACCTTGGCAACTAAAATAGACTTGTGGACCTTGGCTGAGGAATTCTGGGAGTTGAAGTCCACAAGTGTTAAAGTTTGCCAAGATTGGAGACCCCTGGTTTACATCACAATTGCTATGATGTACAGATAGACTTCCAGTGGAGATTTTGGTGCCAAGGGGGGGCAAAGAAAGCTGTAGCCCTTGAGGGATTGGTTTGAAGTATCTACCCCCCCCCGTACCCCTTCTTGTACCCCTTTGCCTGCTCTTGCTGCAGTCATGCTGGCGAAAGGTGAGCCTCGAGATGCGATGGGGCAGTATTGGATTTCTACAGCACAGAAGCTCAAACTGGCCTGGGAGTTAACTTTTTTTTAATCTGACCTTCTTCAATCCGATCCAGCCTGTAGGCTGGCCAGAAGAAAGCAATTTTGTGTATTTCAAGGAGATAAGTGGTGATTTGAAAGAAGCAACAGGATCATTTTGTCTCAAAAACACTGAACTCTTGTTCAGGGAGGTTGGGGGGAAACAGTTTTGTTTTGCAATCCAGTATCAATCCTGGTTAGGGGAAATATATTAGCCCCTTAGGATCAGAGTGCATGGAGTTCCAAGCTTGCAAATCCTGTATCCTTCCCTCCAGGACTCCGAGCCCAACAGTAATATCGAATTGCAAACGGTATGCAGGCAAAGAACCCAAATAGTTCTTTCAACTTCTCCCAGTCAGACGTTGTTCACGGTCCTTGCACACATGCTCGGAGCTGCCAGAAACCTGTGACAGTCTGTTGAGTAGCAGGCATCAACCAGTAAATCCAGCTCCACCTTCTGTGTCCCGTTGCTCACCATATGCCATGGGCAGCCCATCTTGCTTTGCCAAAGCATGATCTGGTACCAAAAGGGCTGTAAAGGCAGAGCAATTATCTCCAAGTTGAGCTTAGGCTGGATTTGCGAGCATGCTAAATCCCATGTGGGGTTAGTTGTGGCTAAAGGAAAGCCAAGAGAAACAAACGGAAAACAGCCTGCATTTTTAGCGGTGGTGGAGTCTTAAGGGAAGATAGTACGGTTTTACTTGTTGAGTGGTCTTCCAGGGAAAGAATTTAAGTTTGAAACTTAAATGGATTCTGGAATTGCTCTAGAAAGCTCTGCTCCATCATTTTTTAAATGATGTGAAATGCAGTTGTTTGCTGGAGCAGGATTTATTGATGGGTTATCTTGCTTCAGTATAAAAAAGCTTAGAACTACGCCGTCTAAAACACAATTTAAGTATTGCCCACAAGATCATATGCTGCAACGTCCTACCTGTCAATGACTACTTCAGCTTCAACCGCAACAACACAAGAGCACGCAACAGATTCAAACTTAATATTAACCGCTGCAAACTTGACTGTAAAAAATATGACTTTAACAATTGAGTTGTTGAAGCGTGGAACTCATTACCGGACTCAGTAGTGTCAACCCCTAACCCCCAACATTTCTCCCTTAGACTATCCACATTTGACCTCTCCAGG
Organism: Erythrolamprus reginae; assembly: GCF_031021105.1. Classification (NCBI taxonomy): domain Eukaryota; kingdom Metazoa; phylum Chordata; class Lepidosauria; order Squamata; family Dipsadidae; genus Erythrolamprus; species Erythrolamprus reginae. The sequence goes on along the minus strand of NC_091955.1, from coordinate 85,150,385 downwards.
TTCCTATAAGGTCAGTAAGGGGCGTACATAAGTGTACCGGTGTGCCTTTCGTCCCTTCTCCAATTGTCTTTCCTTTATCTCATATATCATATATATTTTCTTCCTTTCATATATCTTCTCCTCTATCTTATATTTTTCTTTATATATATTACCTCATGTCTATTCTCTTCTATGTATTGTGCATTGGACAAAATAAAAAATAAAATAAATAAAATAAAATGAGAGATGAATAATAAATTGCTTCACCTCTATCTAAAGCAGTCTTTTGTATTAGGCACAACTCATTGCTTTTCCTCCCTCTTGGGATTATTTTATGTTCCACTGTTTAACTCCAGGCACTCCTTAGATTATGCCTGGAGCATCTTTCCCTAGGAGAAGTGTAAATCTTTCCATTTGCATCGACTTGGAAATAAAGCTGGTTTTTGCTATCCCTGCATGTTACTTTAGCATGCCTGGAGGAGATGTCCTTTGAGAGACAAAAAATTCATCATCACCTTTCCATTGAGTCAGGTGTTGGTTGTCCATTAACTGTGAAAGGAAGGTGGGGTTCAGTCAAGGCCATTTTTCTTTAGCAGGAAATTACCTTGACTCATTCAGAAGAATGATGCCCAGTGCTGACGTCAGCTTCTAAAATGCCTGTTGGATTTTCAAGTATCATCATGTTCAGAACTGGCGGTATAAAGTGAGGAATGTTTGGATAACGTTTGAAATGGGAGGGAAATATTTTTCAGTAGTACATAAGTGCACTGGTGTGCCTTTCGTCCCCTGTCCAATTGTCTTTCCTTTCTCTCACTTATCATATATATTTTCTTTCTTTCATATATCCTCTCCTCTAAGTTCACTTTACCCTTATATATATATTACTACATGTCTATTTTTCTTCCTATGTATTTGTGTATTGGACAAATGAATAAATATCTCAATTTTTCAGCTAGGATTTAAGGCAAGTTGTATGTATGTTGATTGTAGGACCTGATTTTCATCAGATGTATCAATGCCCAATTGATTAAGTAAATGTACTTCAGTTCAGTAAACGTATTACTTTGGAAAATGGCTAATAGATCCTAGACAGGTGAAAAGGCCATCATCCATTTTCCCAGTACATATGCTGTATTTTTCGGTCTATAAAACGCACTGGAGTATAGGACGCATCTTAGTTTTGGGGGAGGAAAACAAGGAAAAAAGCATTTGTCTCTCAGAAACAATACTGTACAGATGATATACTGTACACTATTTGCTGTCTATTTCTGTGCATGTGTGTCTGACCCATAGCAATAGCAAAGAATTGGAGAAATGTACATTATGGCAGTATATTAATGCCAGAAAGTTTTCTTAAACTCATTCATTCATTCATTCATTCACTCATTCATTCATTCATTCATTCATTTGATTCGACTTCTCTGCTGCCCAATCCCAATGGGACTCAAATATACCTACAAATCAAGACTTACAATCATGAATCTTGAAACTTTAGAACTACGACACCTCAAACGTGATCTAAGTATTGCCCACAAGATCATATGCTGCAACGTCCTGCCTGTCAAAGACTACTTCAGCTTCAACCACAACAACATAAGAGCACACAACAGATTCAAGCTTAATATTAACCACTCCAAACTTGACTGTAAAAAATAGGACTTTAGTAATCAAGTTGTCGAAGCGTGGAGCTCACTACCGGACTCCATAGTATCATCCCCTAACCCAAACACTTTACCCTTAGACTGTCCATGGTTGACCTTACCAGGTTCCTAAGAGGTCAGTACATAAGTGCACCGGAGTGCCTATCATCCCCTGTCCTATAGTCTCTCCTATATCTCTTACATCTTCTCTTCTATCCCTATATCTTTTCTGCTATTCTTTCATAGTTATATTTTATTCCTATATTGTCTATTCTTTAATACATTCTACTCGAGTATATCCTATATAACCTTCATTGTGTATTCTTGTGTATTGGACAAAACAAATAAATAAAAATAAATAGTCACACTAACTCCTCCCAATTATTTAAACAGACCTACTTCAAACATAACACTCAGTTTGGAGAAATTTTTTATTTGCCTTTCTTTCAGGAGCCTTCTTCAAATCCTGATACTCCTGTTGAGCAGAATAGTGCTTTGATCTTCACCTCATTTTAAATCCCATTTTGCAAAAGTATTACCTCGGGGAGAGAAGTATACTTCAAAGGATTCAGACAGTGGTTCAGATTTCCATCTCTGAAATTACAGACCTTATGCCAAGGGTTCCCAAACTTGGCAACTTTTAAGACTTGCGGACTTCAACTCCCAGAATTCTCCAGCCAGCTGTGGAGCATAGCTGGCTGGAGAATTCTGGGCGTTGAAATCCACAAGTCTTAAAGTTGCCAAGTTTGAAGACCTCTGCCTTATGCAATCATTTCCAGTAGAAGCTATCTTCCAGGGTCATTGTGGGGATACAGTGAATGGTGGGAGAACAGTGGATGTGCCCTCAGGGCAAAACGTTTGTAATTCAATGCATTTTTCATATTTTGGCTCATACAATACAGTACATATCTGGGATTTGTAAAATGTTTAGAATTTGATACGCTTCATTTTGAATGTGCAACAATTCAAGCAGTTCTATTTCATTATTTACATTAGTTCTTAGTATTTTATGCCCCCCTCCCTCATTATATAACACTCGTGTGTTGATGGTGCATTCCCCTGCTGGTATGTCAACTTTAATATATCTGTCAGTACCGGTGTATGTAGAAATGGCTTGACTGCAATGGTGTGCTCACTAAAAGCTTATATGTGCAAGGTCTCTGCCTTACATAATTTGTGTGTGTGTAATAATTCAGAATCTATATATTCTTATTTCTGCTTTACTGGATATATCTTTTTGCTTTCTGAATTGGAAGGAATGCCATCTACACTCTTCGCAATAGAAGGAAATAATGGGAAATGAGGTTTATCTGTTAAATTACTTTTGCATGCCATCCTTGATTCCGTGCACGTAAGGCATCTTTCTCTTCTTCCAGCAAGCCTTGTAAGACTCTTAAAATCTAGTAGTTTTTTTAATTTATTTATTTATTTACTTACTTACTTACTTACTTACTTACTTACTTACTTACTTACTTACTTACTTACTTACTTATTAGATTTGTATGCCGCCCCTCTCCGCAGACTCGGGGTGGCTCACAATACAATAAAACAGTTCATTACAAATATAATAATTTAATTTAAAATTTAAAATATTTTAAAAACCCCATTATTAAGCAGACATACGTACAAACATACCATACATAAATTGTATAGGCCCAGGGGAGATATTTCAATTCCCCCATGCCTGACGACAAAGGTGGGTTTTGAGGAGTTTATGTCTCCATCGGCATTCAGTTTTGCAGACGAGAAGGGTATGGAGAATGGACCCGAGAATTCCATGTCCCATTTCAGCTATTGGTTTTTTTTTATCATAGATGTGATCTCCTAGACCTGTCTTTCTAATCCGATTGGAGGTCAATACCATTCTGCATCCGGGAATAGTTTTGAAATATACCAGAGGTGCATGTCCGTCTGTGTTTGTGTGTGTGTGTGCTTTTTCCCTGCCAAGCTACTTTTCCAAATACAGGGGTGATTACCACTTGGTTGTAAATCCAGAGGAAGTTTTACTGTCTATTGAAAGCGAGAGGTAAGCGACAGTTTTACCTTGTCAAATTTGTAAAACAACAGCTGAAAGCTTGGGTGGTTGATATTAATAGATTATAGGAGAAATAGTATCTCTGTCCCGTACCTGCAGGGTTACTAGTGTTTATGCTTCTACTTGTGGTTCCAAGTTTATTTCAAGAACATTGGAAGCTGAGTCGGCTAAACTCACTTTTATGCACTCTAAAATGTGAAAGTTCATTATAGTCAGTTTCAAGCGGTTTTAACTGTGCTACATGTAGTCCTTGATTATGAGCACAATTCAGCCCAAAATTTTTATTGCTAAAACGAGACAGTTGTGAAGTGAGCCTTGTGCCATTTTACAACTTTTTGTTGCCACAGTTGTTAAGCGAAACACTGCAGTTTTCAAATTAGTAACAGGGATGCTAAGTTAATCTGGCTTCCCCATTGACTTTGCTTGTCAGAAGGTTCACAAAAGGTGATCACATGGCCCCAGGGCACTGCAACCGTCATAAATATGAGTCAGCCACATTTTGATCACATGACCATGGGGATTCTGCAACAGTCGTAAGTGTGAAAAAGTTCATAAGTCACTTTTTTAAATTATTGTTTCATTTTAATTTCGAACAATCACTAAACTAATGGAGGATTACATGTATTGATACTCATTTTGGGAGGATTTTAGGCTTTCCATTGGGAAATCTAAGTGAATAAATATGTAATTATATGTAACCACACCAGTGGTGGGTTGCTTCCAGTTTGGCCCGGTTTGGCGAACTGGTAGAGCTGGTGGCAGGAGGCTCTGCCCACTCAACCTGTATGCTTCTGCAGAAGCATTGCGTGCATGCGTGAATGCGCACCTGCTCTCAAGCGAACCGGTAGCGACAGGATTTAGAACTCGCTACTGAATCATCATTATTATTATTTATTGGATTTGTATGCCGCCCCTCTCTGTAGACTCGGGGCGGCTAACAACAGTAGTAAAAAACAGCATGTAAATACAATACTAAAACAACTAAAAAACCCTTATTGTAAAATCCAAACATCCATACAAACAAACAAACAAACAAACATACCATGCATAAATTATAAAGGTCTAGGGGGAAAGAATATCTCAATATATTCACTATATTAAATTATATTAACCATCTTGGTCTAGTTTCTTAGAATCGTTGAGGTCCAATCTTCCTTAATGTTAGGTATTAATTTATAAATAATATTTGAACTACTGCGTTCCCTGCAAACTTCAGCAACCCCAAATGACAACACATAGATGTTGATTTGACTGTGCAAATCTGCGATTCCCGTATGTACCTATATTGAGATACCTAATACACCTATGTACCTTGTGGTGTTCCTCTGCTTGTGTCATTGTAAAGGTACCACTATTTGTGTTCCCTTGAGCCCTGCAGACTTTTGTGGTGTGCCCAGAGCTTCTGGGCATTCAGCTGGAAATTCAAGCATGATGTACCTGTTGTGTAGCATAGCTCTTGTTCTGCATGACTAGTGACTTGGTTGATGTAATTAACAGCATTGTGTCCAGAATTGCTGGCTTTTCTAAAGTTTTGGAAGCCTGTTTAAAAAAAAATTTAAAATTGAGAGTTTTATACACACCTCCAGCAGATTCAAACTGGTTGGAGTGCATGTTTTGATGAGGTGGCAAATCCATATTGCCAGGAAAAAAAATCCTTTTCTCACCTTTTTCTACCCAAGTTTTCCCCTTGATTAATCTAAGTTTTGGTCTCATTTACTGCTCTTGGTTCTCTTAGATTAATTATGCTTTTTCTCTCTCTTTTCCTTCAGCCAAAGTTACTGTGAGATAGGAGGGGAAGATTAATTAGCATATCACATCTGAAAATGTTGAGACGTCCTCATGTATTACACTACTGTCTTTATGCTAAGGATCATATTTATTTCCTGGAGAAACTTGTGGTTTCACAATGTTTGAAGGACCAGTGAAAAGTGAAAAATCTTAGAAATCCATAGCTGTAGTGACCGGGTGCTTGCAGAATTATTGTCGAAGAGGCCCAGGATTTATTTAATGTATTCATTCATTCATTCATTCATTCATTCATTCATTCATTCATTCATTCATTCAATTTTTATGCCGCCCTTCTCCTTAGACTTACAACATGTTAGCAATAGCACTTTTTAACCAAGCCAGCCTATTGCCCCCACAATCCGGGTCCTCATTTTACCCACCTCGGAAGGGTGGAAGGCTGAGCCGGTGATGAGATTTGAACCGCTGACCTATAGATCTACAGTCAGCTTCAGTGGCCTGCAGTACAGCACTCTGCCTGCTGCGCCACCCCGGCTCATTATGCAGATCTACCAATTTTGTAATAGGCTCCAATTAACTACTGTCTGCAATCATATTTATTGACAAGTCCTGGACATGTTACGGCTTCTGAATCATTGCCTAATTTAGCAAAGGCAGTGAGAATCTGAAATAGCTTTAAGGTTAAGTACCAGCCATCACAATTCTTATGATTAAAAATAAATAAATACAATGTTGATTCTTTGGTTAGAACTATTTTCCAATTTCCAACTTGTACAATAAAATGGAGACTGTTGGATATTCAGTCCTGGTTTGTTAGTTGTGTTGGCCTTAAACCTGAAAATCTGGCGTTATCTTGCTATGGCTTCCTCAATTTCTTAACCTATTTTAACCCTCCCGTGAGGAATTGCAAGACATTAACACATATTCTTAAGAAACCTTTCCCTGAAGAGTTCAGAAAGTTAGGTCAGTAATGTTCATCTTACATAACGGAGACATTTCTTTTCAAGAGCTAAATTTGGAATAAAATAGAGTTCATACTTTTCTTAAAGAGGTCATAATCAGTGATGTGCTTGGAAATAAACTTACACGTTCTGCCCAGCTTGAATGTGGAAGAAGATTCTTGGCAGAAGAATGAATTACATACAACTATTGTACTTTAGCCCTGCAAATTCAAGAGCTGTATTTGTATTTCTGCCATAGCTTTATAAAGAGGTAATCACTGACATAGATTTATTACAGACATAGTTGTGAGGTATATAAAAATCCCTGTGGCTGGAACAGTGCATAGACAATTTAATGTAAATGCCTACTAAATCTTGGCTCCAAAGGCCCTTTGTTCAACAGATTCAGCTATTGAAGTGATGGCTAACCTTTTTTCCCTCGGATGCCAAAAATGCGTGCACATGTGCTAGTGTGCGCGCTTGTGCCAACACCCATAATCCAATGCCCCTTGTGCATGCACATGTAACCCCTGCACAGCTCCACTCCCTGTGCATGTGTGCACAAATCTCTGCTCCACTGTGCATATGTGTATGATCCCACCATGCCCCCATTTTGGGCCTAGTAGGCCTCTCTGAAGCCTCTGGAGGCCAGAAATGGCCTTTTCCAAACTTATGGTAGGCCCTACGGAGGCTGGAAATGCCCCATTTCCCAACTTCCAGTGGGCCCGTTAGGCCTGGTTTTTTGCCCTCCCCAAGCTCCAGAAGCTTTTGGGGGGGGGCGTTAGTGCGAGAGCAGCAAGGAGTTCAGAGCAGGTGGCGGTTTGTCTTCGTGCATGGAGGACAAGTGAGGGGAGGTCCTCCGCTGCCCCTCCTCCACACAACCTTCTGCTGCCAAGTGGTCTCCTTCATGCCGCCTGCTTTGCTCATGGAGTGGATGGGCTGGAACGTCCGTGCTTCTTTATTGGCCCGATAGAACAGGGCCAACCATTTTTGCTCTGCCTGAACATACAGTTGTCGGGTCAGCCTCTCGCCTGTCGCGGCTCCAACAGCGGCGGCCTCAGGAGATACAGGCTCATCTGGAACAGCTCCCCTACAGCTGAGCCCACGGCTTGTCGCTGCTCCCCTCGGGTGTGAGGGAGCAAGGTGGACGAGAGGTGGCTGTATGTTTGGGCAGGGTGAGGTGGAGAACGGCTCTTCTGGAGCAGTTAAACTGTACAGTGATACATTGTCTTACGAACTTAATTGGTTCCAGGACAAGGTTCGTAAGGTGAAAAGTTGTGGAGGATTATCTGATCTGTGTGTTTCGTGACTGCTTTACTGACTTTGACTTTTTGTGTGCTGATTTTTCCCCGCTTTGAAACTAACCCAGAGCAAAGTGTGTTTCCCTTTGTGAAAGAAGAAGGACTGTGAATTGCCTCACAGCTGCAAGCTAAGTATCACAGAACTGATAAGGGACTTGTACAAATTACCAGTTTGTTTGGAGACGAGTGCTCTTTGCTATACCAAAAGAGGGCTTGGTTTAAGTGAATTTTCATTATAAAAAACATTGTTTTGAATTTTCAAACGTGTGTGTGTCTGAAATTTGTACCTGTGCATTTTTGGGAGGATTCTACCAGAGAGCCTGACAGAACACTAACCAACCAACCCATTTTATGCCATTGTTACCAGGACTATCCAGACTCACCACACTTCTTCCTCTTCTATTTTGATAGCATCTCTTCCTCTCTTCCTTTCCTGTCACCTCGGGCTCTTTGCTAAGCGGAACCCTTGCCTTGTCAAAAAGTTAAACATGAAGAGTTGAAAAGAAGAAAACCCCTCGATGTTTAAGACATATTCTTATTGCTGAGAATATACCACTGTTCTTTCGTTTGACGAAGGGTTCTGTCTGTCTCTTAAAACCTGGAAGCAACGTGGATTTTACGTTGATTCTCTGTAGAGAAAGCTCTGAGGGGAGTGAGTACTTGACTTAAATAATAGTGACAGATAGCTCCGAATTCTGCTGACTAACAGGGCAGTCAGCTGTAAGGCGTTGACTGTCAGTAGAACCAGGCACCAGCAGAATAAGACATAAAAATGGCAAGGATTAACATTGGTGCCAAGATTTGGCCCCGAGGTGGCAACTTAAGAGAAGACTGAAAGAGAACAAATGCCACTGTGTCCTTAGTTCAACTTAGCATGGATGAGGCTCTAGCCAACACATACTGTTCATGTGTTATGATTACAGCATATTTATTTTTTTAATTAAATGTTTAATGTGACACTTGCGAAAGCTCAACTTTGAAGCATGAAATCATTGGTTGAAAGTATAAAATTTTATTAACAGAAATTAAATAAAACCTTTTCCCAAGAAATAGGACCTGTTAACTCAAGCCTGGATCCTATTGTTTTCAGGGGCAGGTGTGTTAAATTTCTATTGCTGGATCATTCCCAAGAAAGAGAAGTGAGTGATCTTGGGATTCTGGGCATTCGTGCGGCAGAAGGCGGTCCCGAAGATATTCTGGTCCGGTGCCATGAAGGTGCCATGGAGGGCTTTATAGGTCATAATGGGATGCATGAGGCAGTCCCAAATGCAATGAGAACAGTCATATATCGGCCACAAACTATTTCACAGACTGGGGACTGAAGTCAAGGAAGCTTGGCATCTTGTCACTATCCCATGGATTTCTCAAGGGAGCAGAATCCTTAACAGGCCTTGTTTAGAAGACCATATTGGACAGGTTGATAAGATGGTCCTTGATCTGATTTGGTGCTATGTTGTGCAGAACTATATGTCATGACCAACTCTTTGATTTGGGCTTGAAAACCCGTTGGCATCTTTTTAATAGATTAACAGAGTTGGAAGGGACCTATAGGTCATCAGTCCAACACCCACCCAAGCAGAGGACTCCACTATTTCCAACAGATGGAAGTCCAGTCTCTTCTTGAAAGCTTCCTTCCAGTGATGACGTTCCCACAACTTCTGAAGGCAACTTCTGTTCCATGCGTTTCTCCATGCACTTGGCCACCACATTCTATACCAGTTCTATTTTCCAAAATCATTTTCAAATCTAGACCTAGGTATTATGTGTGGTAATAAACCACTTGGGTGATAATCAGGTGGCACTCACCATTGCAAGAGCATCCTGGTCTAAGCACAGCTTTAACTTGCATACCGGTTTAGTTACTTTGTATTATTATTATTATTATTATTATTATTATTATTATTATTATTATTATTAATTAGATTTGTATGCCTCCCCTCTCCGAAGACTCGGGGTGGCTCACAACAATAATAAAAACAATATAGTAGTAGAACAATGCTACTGAAGTAGAAATACATAATATAATAAAGTCTCACCGGAATACATCTGATATAGTAAAAATTTATTTTAAACTACCATTGTATGTTAAAAAAAATAAACTTTATAGGGCACCATTGCTATTTAATAGCTTGCTCTCAGTGGTGTTGGATGGTAAATTTTGGAAAATCACCCATTTTTCAAATCACCCATTTCTGGAATGGATAGAAGAATAATACATATGGTGTGTGTTTTTGGGTGAATAGAGAGCCTAAAATAGCTCTTGCCATTGCTAAGCTTATAATTGTAGCCTACAGCAGTGTTTTTCAACCAGTGTGCCGGGGCACACTAGTGTGCCGTGAGACATGGTCAGGTGTGCCGCAAAGCTCAGAGAGAGAAAGAAAACAAGAGAGAGGGAAAGAAAGAAAGAGAGAGAGAGAGAAAGCAAGAGAGAGGGAAAGAAAAGAGAGAGAGAGAGAAAGAGCAAGAGGGAGAGAAAGCAAGAAAGAGAGAGAGAAAGAAAACAGAGAGAGAAAGAAAGATAGAGATAAATAAAGCAAGAGAGAGAGAGAAAGCAAGAGAGGGAAAAAGAAAGAGAATGAGAGAGAGAGAAAGAAAGGAAGAAAGAAAGAGAGAGAAAGAGAGAGAGGGAAGGTGGGAGAGAGAAAGACATAGAGGGAGGGAGGGAGAGGGAAAGAGAGCAAAAAAGAGGAAGGAAGGTAGGAAGAGAGAAAGAAAGAGGGAAGGAGGGAGAGAGAAAAAAGAGAAAGAGAGAGAAAGAGGGAGCGAAGGAGCGAGAAATAGAGCGAAAGGGAGGAAGAGAGAGAGAGAGAGAATTTTTTTGTCCAAACTTTTTTTAGCCACCCCCCTATCCCCACTCAATGTGCCCCATGGTTTTGTAAATGTAAAAAATGTGCCGCGGCTCAAAAAAGGTTGAAAATCACTGGCCTACAGGGTTTGTGTTCTGCCAATAGCAAACTAAACTAAGCATGCTCACAGGTCTATTTATTACGTTAAAATCCCTCCCCAGAATCAAAAGGTTCCAGCCACCTCCAATGGCCTCTTGTGTTTCAGAAAGTCAGGAAGTTGAGTTTGAATCTTGGATTGCTTAAACTCTGCCTGCCTCTTGATGTTAAGAACCATTAAACCTCAACATGGATTGTTTCTTTGTCTTGTAGCAGTAAAATAAAATTTCTATGTTATTGCCGTCAAACAGGTGTTGATTCGTGCTGACGGTCAATACTGGTTCCGGCACTTTTCTTGGCAAGATTTTTGAAAGTACCGATAGTTTGCCATTGCTTTCTTCCTAGGGCTGAGAGTGTGTGACTGGCTCAAGGTTACTCTTTGTGCCTAAGCCAGGTTTAGAACTTTGAATCTCTTGGTTTTTAGCCTGCTGCCTTAACCACTATCCCAAGTTCACTCTTTCTTTATTGTTTGCTTTTCTTAATTCTTGGATGATAATTTACATCGGCATCAGCTAGTAATATTCTTCTTTAAAATATTTCTAGTCCCAAATGTTTGCAGAGCATCAGATTGAAGAAGAATGTGAACCAAATCTCACAGCTTCATTAACTATGATTTATAGCTTTGCGTATTGAGCAAAGCCAATCCGTTGGAGCTGATTTAAGTAAATCATGTTTAAGGAAACTTTGGCTTAGCACGATCCCTTTGCACATTCAGCTATATCTGCTATTATATCATAGTACGATATAGCTCAGTTATTTTTGGATATACGGTATGTTTTGTTTAGTATTCTTGCTTGATGTTTCTGGATAGGGTATGTTGCTACTAATCAGAAACCACAGCTAAGTAAGGCTGAAAACTCTTAATATATTTTTAATCATGGAGAATATTGAAGAGAAAATGCATGGAATTTAAGCTGCTCAAGAGCTGATAGTTTCAGTTGGGCAAACAACCTCTTAATAAATTGTATTGGGCCTAACACTGTATTTTTTATTTTTTTTGGAAATGCTACACCTTGTTGCTGAAAGCAAACTTTGAGAAGTGTTTGAGTTTTTTTTAATTTGCTTAAGCTTGTAAGCTTTGTGAAAAAAATTAATCTAAAAGGATATTGCATTTCATAATGTGAAAAAAAATTAATCTAAAAGGATATTGCATTTCATAATAAATATTGTGGAATTAATTTCTTTCCTATTTTTACCATGGCAGCACTGCATAACAATAATTTATGATTCAGGAAAAAAAAATATAATTGTTGTAGAGTTGAAAGCTGCTTTTTAGGGCAAATCACGACATTTCGAAACCATACTTTTCGTTTTTTCTCCCTTTGTATAAGTTTCCATTTATGAGTAATTCATATATTATGCCTTTTTGCGGTTTGCCCAGATAGATTCTCTCTCCTGCTTTTTAAGCAGTAAATCCTGTGCCAACTGAGAACATCCTGTAAAGATCATCCATCCGTAAGTCATGCATTCAGCAAAAGCTCTTAAACATTGACCGCCCAGGAAACTAAGCAACTACAGTACTTATAAAAGCAAGTGTTGGCATATCTTAATTACGAATACTTCAGTTATGATGAATTACATGTTCTGTTTATAATCTAATATTTACCAGAGTCTCTTACCATGATATGTGCTTATATAATTTTTTCTCTAGTACCCTTTTTGTTTGGTTTTTGTCTACCTGATGCGCTGACTCCGGCTAAAACAAATTATTTATTTTTTTATTTTTTTATTTAGATTTGTATGCCGCCCCTCTACACAGACTCGTTCTTCATCAAACTTCCTTATTAATTAGTAGAGATAACAGATTCTATGGCAATTTTTAAATTGCTTGAAATTGAAATTGTTCTGTGACGTTATTTTTTTAGAACAAAATTCCTTAAAACGTTTTATTTATTTTTATTTATTTATTAGATTTGTATGCCACCCCTCTCCGTAGACTCGGGGCGGCTCACAACACAATAAAACAGTTCATGACAAACCTAATAAGTTACAATTTAAAATATTTTTAAAAACCCTTTATTAAGCAGACATACATACAAACATACCATACATAAATTGTATAGGCCTGGGGGAGATATCTCAGTTCCCCCATGCCTGACGACAAAGGTGAGTTTTGAGGAGTTTACGAAAGGCAAGGAGGGTAGGGGCAGTTCTAATCTCTGGGGGGAGCTGGTTCCAGAGAGTCGGGGCCGCCACAGAGAAGGCTCTTCCCCTGGGCCCCGCCAACCGACATTGTTTAGTTGATGGGACCCGGAGAAGGCCCACTCTGTGGGACCTAATCGGTCGCTGAGATTCGTGCAGCAGAAGGCGGTCTCGGAGATATTCTGGTCCGATGCCATGAAGGGCTTTATAGGTCATAACCAACACTTTGAATTGTGACCAGAAATTGATTGGCAACCAATGCAGACTGCGGAGTGTTGGTGTAACATGGGCATACCTTGGGAAGCCCATGACTGCTCTCGCAGCTGCATTCTGCACGATCTGAAGTTTCCGATCCACTTTTCAAAGGTAGCCCCATGTAGAGAGTGTTACAGTAGTTTAATGTTCAATTTGTGTGTTGTTTATACATTAATTATATTGTATACCGCTCAGAGGCCTAGTTCAGAATAGAAAATATAAATAAATAAATAATAAAATTGTTAAGGAAACTTAACAGTGTGTTTTTCCAAAATGGGAAGTTTTTAAAAACAATAACAACCCTCAGCACACAGTCTTTAAACACTTGGTTGTGAAAGGCCCAGTAAAATGGTGCTTCCTCACCAAGGCTGGGTCCCAGTTAACCTTTGCTACTGGTATGCATTGTGATGTTTCACATGTCCCCTTCCGCCGTATTTCTGCGCTGTGCTCAGCTGTGCTTCGGACAAAAAAAATAATGGGCGGTAATAACCCGGGGGTGGTTGGGAGGGCTTTTCTTCAAAGTAGAGGATAAGGAGAAGCCATCCAAGCCCCGGAAAATTGCCAAAAATTCCCCCCTAAAGATGGTGGCACATGTGGACTGGCACAGACAATACCGGAACCATCAAGCCAAAATTATATTACCAGTGGGCTGCTACCGGTACACATGTACTGGTCCGCATCGGTAGGAACCCATCCCTGTTCTGGACATATCAGATGCTCTGCAATTGAGCCTTCTAAATATTAAAATCCTTGATTTCACAAGGAAGTTAAAACATATGCAAATGTATGTGATTCATTTAGATTGCAAAGTTGTTGATCTGTTAAATATTGAAGAGATGCTCTGTATATCTCCATCATGGACACGAGAAAAAGAACAGTTTGGTATATAAATGTTTCTAGAGGATTAGCTTCCTTGAACTGGGGACCACCATTTTATTAAATTAACTAGGGAACCAAGTTTTTCTTAAGCAAACCCTAACCATGTTATAGGTAGTTGCATACAGGGTAGAGCTTCGGGTTTTATCTGTTGCAGCTTAAACAAATGTTGTGAAATTTAAAATCTTAATGGAGAAATATTTTTTTTATTGTTACAGTCTGCTTTGCATTAAAGAGATTGTGAGTCATTAGGAGTTTATACTTCTGTAATAATTTAGCTTGTTAAAATATTACAAGATCGTGTTATTTTTTCCAGAGTAATGGTTATTTTTTTTAATCAAAAGCTATCCAAATACTGTAATTAAACGAGACTTAAAAAGAATAGAAGTAAAATTGAAATCAAAAGGATACCTCAAGGAAAAAATAATCAGGATAAAAGCTATCCTTTATTAAATTCTGCCTCAAATGGATATAAACACCAGGGGCTTCTTTAGAAAACTTTTTAAATCCAAAAGTTGTCAACATCATTCACAAATTAAGCCTGGTCTATCCCCTGTTTAAAAAGGTATCTGTCTCCAGTATGGTTGTAGCAGAAGTGGGCTTCACATAATTTAACAACCGGTTTGCCCAGAACTGAAAATATGACCGCGTGCTTGAGCACATGCGTGCTGTGTCAAAAAACATGGCAATTCACTCATGTGTACCGCCGTGCATGTGTACAGTTTCAAAAGCCACTGCAATTTGCTTGCTATGTTTGTGAATGCGTATGGCATTAAAAAACACAGCGATATAGGACAGATTGCACCTGGGCAGGGCCACCCGCAGATCACCACTACTGGTTTGGCCAAACTGGTCAAATCCCACCTCTGGATTGAAGCCCTTTTAACATAGTTGCACAGTTTTGCTTGAAATGTCTGAAACGCATTTCAAATGGTGGGCCGTGGGCAGTGAAGGGCTACCAAAATGTTTACTGTGGGCGTGGCTTATGCAGGACGCCCTGCATTTTCTTTCAACATCTTTCAGTGCAAATTGGGTGCTCTGGGGTGGAGCTCCATTTTTGCTTCCCCATTGGGTACCGCCCTCCGCCCATCCAGGCAATAGCCCACCCCTGGCCATGGGAAATAATAATCCCAAGTCTCAAAAAAACCTTATGGCAATGGATAAATCTAGTAACTAGAAAGAGCAAAGGAGATAAAGGAAGACAGGTGGCAGATTTACCTCTACAGTTTACCATGTGGAGGGCTATTTCCTCATAAAAACCACCCTAATGGAGTCTCCACAAAACAAAACACTTCATTTTTTCCCCTGGGTTGAGTAGATGACATGCTATCCGAATAACCCTCTAGCACAGTGATGGCGAACCTATGGCACGGGTGCCATTTATTATTTATTTATTTATTTATTGGATTTGTATGCCGCCCCTCTCCATAGACTCGGGGCGGCTAACAGCAGTAATAAAAAACATCATATAAATCCAATACTAAAAACAACTAAAAACCCTTATTGTAAAAACCAAACATCCCTACAAACAAACATAACATGCATAAATTGTAAAGGCCTAGGGGGAAAGAATATCTCAGTTCCTCCATGCCTGACGGCAGAGGTGGGTTTTAAGGAGCTTACGAAAGGCAAGGAGGGTGGGGGCAATTCTAATCTCCGGGGGGAATTGGTTCCAGAGGGCCAGGGCCACCACAGAGAAGGCTTTTCCCCTGGGCCCTGCCAAACGACATTGTTTTGTTGACGGGACCCGGAGAAGGCCCACTCTGTGGGACCTAACCGGTCGCTGGGATTCATGCGGCAGAAGGCATGTGAAGCCATATCTGCTGGCACTCGAACTGTTGCCCTAGTTCAGCTCCAACATGCATGTGTGCCGGCGAGGTGATTTTTGGCTCACTCAGAGGTTCTGGGAGGGGGTTTTTGGCTTCCAGAGAGCCTCTGGAGCCTGGGGAGGACAAAGCACGAAGCTACCGGGCCTACCAGAAGTTGGGAAACAGGCCATTTCTGGCCTCCAGAGGCGAGGGAAGCTGTTTTCGCCCTCCCCAGGCATTAATTATGGGTGTGGGCACTCACACATGTGCAATAGCATGTGCCCACACTCTTTCGGCACCCGAGGAAAAAAACGGTTTGCCATCACTGCTCTAGCATGAAGCCCAGAATGGCATTGTTAATGGAGTTTACAGACCAAATAAAATCATTTCAAAGCAAACACCAGTCCCAAATGTAATCATTTACAGTAGTACAGCAAACTAGCTATTTTGGTTAATCCTGATTAAGCCCCTCCAGGAAGTTTGGAAGTTTCATATCACCCATGTGGGAGGAAGCACACCAGCGCAAAATGATCTTGGTTATTCATCCATGGACGTTTCCCACAAGCAATGCATGAGCAAACATATATTTAAATTTATATGGATGTATTGTTTTGCAAACAGGGTCAAAGCCGGCTCCCAAATAGAGCTGATAAATATTTTTATTTCCAAAGCGGCATATTTAAATCTATATAAATGTACTATTTTGCAAACAAGATCAAAGCAAGCTCTTAAATAGAGCCAATAAATATTTTTAGTTCCAAAGCAGGATATTTAAATCTATATAGATGTATTATTTTGCAAACAAAATCAAAACAGACTCTTAAACAAAGCTGATAAATATTTTCATTTCCTAAGTATCAGTGTGTCGAAAATTGTTTTTATCTCTACTTAGAGCTTACCAGTCAAGGGTGGGTTCTGGCTTATCTCGTTGCTGATTTGCTCAATGGTGCGCCGTGTGTTCTGAGCATGCGCAGAAGCAAATAACAAAATGGTGGCACTTATGGTGCTGCTGAGAGAGCTGGTTTAGCGGCATGGCAGGCCTGGGTAACTGCCAGTTCTAGCGACCCAGGCCGTCAAGTTACTACTATAGAATTGGTCTGAACTGATTGATTGATTGATTGGTTGGTTGGTTGGTTGGATTTGTATGCCGCCCCTCTCCGTGGACTCGGGGCGGCTAACAACAGTGATAAAACAACATGTGACAATCCAATAGTAAAGCAATTAAAAACCCTTATTATAAAACCAAGCATACATACAAAACATACCATGCATAAATTGTGTAAGGCCTAACGGGGAAAGAATCTCAAGTCCCCATGCCTGGCGGCAGAGGTGGGTTTTAAGAAGCTTACGAAAGGCGAGGAGGGTGGGGGCAATTCTAATCTCTGGGGGGAGTTGGTTCCAGAGGGCTGGGGCCGCCACAGAGAAGGCTATTTTTCTGGGTCCCGCCAAACGACATTTAGTTGACGGGACCCGGAGAAGGCCCACTCTGTGGGACCTAACTGGTCGCTGGGATTCGTGCCCACCTCTGCTACCAGTATCATTGAGATTTGAACCAGAAAAATCCTTATTCTGTCACTGAAAGATTTCAGGCAATTTTCCTAATGTGGTATCTAAACACCTAATAATAACAACAACAACAACAACAACAACCTCAGCTATTAGGGGCTTTTCCAACCCAATGGCTTCTTAATACTATTTGGCCGCACCCTTGGGAATGCCAATTCCACAACTCTATTTAAAGTAGTATATACTACTACTACTACTACTACTACTACTACTACTACTAATAATAATAATAATCATCATCATCATCATCATCATCAGAGTTGGAAGGGACCTTGGAGGTCTTCTAATCCAACCCCCTGTTTAGGCAGGAAACCCTACACTATTTCAGACAAATGTTATCCAACATCATCTTTAAAAACTTCCAGTGTTGGAGCATTCACAACTTCTGGGGGCAAGCTGTTCCACTAATTGGAACAGGTTAGTGACTCCGTAGTATTCAGAGATAGAATGACCATTGATTGAGGAAGTGCAAGTCTACAAATAGATCGGGAATGGGAGGGTTATTCACTTCGCTGTTATGGGATTCAGTTTCTCCGTACTGAAGGAGCGGGTCCAGCAGTCACATGGGTTGCTCATGTCCAATCCGGTGGAACTGAGCCTAGTATTAAAAAAGCTTGCCGGATCCGCCCCTTCCCCAGAATTCGCTCAGTTCGCATATCCTGCGGTTGTATTGTGATAGCTCGTTCAACATTCTAACACCTTCCCTTCGATCCTTTTCTTCAAAAGTAGTAAGATTTGTTTTATCATTATTATTTACTTGCACCAATAGCGCCAGCCGTTTGCGGCTCGGCTTTTTTCCTTTGGAGAAGTTGCGGTTTCGTTTCCCCCCGGCGGTTTTGCCGGTTACGATTCCTGCGGCCGCTTGTGGATTCTTCTAATCCTTTGGCCTGGAGGTCCTGGTGCAAGTATTAATCTATTGAATTATTGATTATTTATTGTATACAATATATTTAAGGGCTTAAGAAATACCTCCTGCGGAGTGAGACGCCTTCTAGTCTCCTGGACTTAGTCGATCGCTTCCCCTTTAAGAAATTTACGGGGCGATTTTTTCGGCGCGAAGGCCTTCGCGCCCTTTTTAAATCTAGGCCTCTCGTGTTGGCCTCCTGCCAGCCGCGTAGGCCTCAGTCCACCGCGTGGATCCCGGAGCGGGCCTTGGGGGTCCCAGGCTAAATTCTCCACCGGCTAAGCCTCCAACCAGAGTGCCTTGGTTTACTTAATTATAAAGTTTAGGGAGGCTGGCCCCGCTGGATTTGGGGGCACGAACTCTGGGTTTGCCCAGATTGTCCTCAAGTTTCAGCAGCTTCGAGGCCTCGAAGCAGGATCCATTCCTCTTGGGAAGTCCTTGAAATTCTTCTCCTTATTATTCAGTTATTGGCTCAGCCTTGTCTTCTGTTAATTGTCAGACTATGGCTACTTTTCCCAAGAGAGGCACAACTAAAGGTCCCAGAGAGGCCAGGCCTACAGGCGATGAGATTACTAGTATCCCCCAGGCCTCTTCCTCCTCTTCTCCAGGGGCCCGCCCCTCGACCAAGGTCACCAGGGCCGAGAAGAGAAGGGACCTAGCCCTACAAAAAATCCATGACAAATCAGCAAAACGTTTGAAAGTGCAGGCCCAAGTAATCAGTAGCCAAGACCCACCAGAGGCTTCTAGTCTTCCTCCTTCTGGGGTCCCTGTGTTATCTCTGGATGAGCCAAACCTAGACAGACCCCAACCTAACCTATGGGGCATAGGTCCAGAGGAACCAGATATTATTGAAGATTCCCCCCAGCCAGGATCCTCCCAGGCCTTTAGGGATTCTTCTGCCATTTCTGCTGATATTTCCAGCTTACCTCCTGAGTTCCAGTCTATTTTTGCTGTGTTGTCCAAAGCCATTGATGCCAAACTCTCCACCATCAATGAGCTTCCCTTACCTCTTCCTCCTTCTCGCTCCTCCCGCCCCTTGGGTTCTCCCCCAGCGGTCAGAGCTCCTATGCAGGATGATTCAGATTCCTCCCAGGATGAATATGAGGATATAGAGGATGATGAGGATGCTTTTCAAGGCTTATCAGATGATGAGGAATCCCAAATAAAGGTTCCTCCTCCAATTACTATTTTTCCTTCTCAATTATTCAAATCTCTCCTCCTCAAAGCTAGAATTTCTACGGGATTAGCGGCCCAGGAGAAACAAGCCTCCACTTCCACTGATCCCCCGGAGGAGAATTTACCTTACTTCACAGAGGAACAGGAGGATAACGAGGTAATTCCTATGCCTAAGTTGTTTAAAGATGCTTTACTCAAACAGTGGGAATTTCCAGCCTCTGGCCTTAATCCCTCCACCAAGGACAGAAAGTTGTACAAACTTTCCTCTTCCTATGAAGAGCTTCTATCCTTTCCCAAACCGGATGAACCTGTCAAGATTCTTCACTCGGCAGCGGCTGTGCCAGGCGAGGCGGAGGAAGTCCTCCGCCCAGAGGACAAGCGCATTGAGCAAATGCTCAAAAGAGGATTCACCGCTGATTCCTGGGCCACTAAAAGCTCTGCAGCGGCTTCCTTTTTCTCCAGAGCCATGCTGCTGTGGCTTCGCCAACTTCAACAGCATATTCCTCCCGATGACTTGAGAGGTCAACAAGACTTCAACAAGGTCTTTGCAGCTGCCCAGTACGTGGCTGATGCCACCTTGCAATCTACTAGATTTTCTGCTAAGTCTATTGCAGCTTCTACTACGGCAAGAAGACTCCTATGGATTCGCCCTTGGCAAGCGGGAGTTCGCCAAAAGTGGCAGTTATCCCAGGGTCCCTTAAAGCGCGACCTTCTCTTCGGTGATCTTCTGGATCCACTCCTCACGGAAACCACGGACAAGAAGAAAGTTTTGGGTCCAACCACAAAAAAGGCTACCAAAACGCAGTCCTTTCGTCGCCCAGGGCGCCAGCAAGATCAAGCGGCTTCCTACCAGAGATCTCCAGGTCAGTATTCCCCCCGCTTTCGTTCCCAAGGTAGGAACTCCAGGGGTAGAGGGTTTCGCTTCCAAAGGGGAGCTTCCTCTAACAGGGCTTCAAAAAAACCTAGATGGTAATCTTACCTCTATTCCCATAGGGGGTCGCCTAGCTCATTTCGCCTCTAATTGGCGTCTCACCTCCAAGGACCCTTGGGTCATTGACACTGTTCAAACAGGCCTTCTTTTAGAATTTATTTCTCCTCCCCCTAAACGTTTTATTTCCTGCCCTTCTCCCAGGTCATCCTCAGATTGTAACCGTATGGAGGAGGCCATTTCTCATCTATTGTCCATCAGAGCCATTCAACCGGTCCCTTCCGGTCAGAAGGGCCTAGGTTTTTACTCCATCCTATTTATGGTTCCAAAGTCCTCCGGAGGTTGGAGAGCTATTTTGGATTTAAAGAAACTAAATCTATTCATCAAATATAGGAAGTTTAAGATGCACTCCTTGTCTTCTATTTTGGCCGCCATTCACTCGGGAGATTTCATGGTCTCCTTAGACCTCACTGAGGCCTACCTTCACATTCCTATAGCCAAATGCCACAGAAAATTTTTACGTTTTTCCTTTCAAGGCAGGCTTTTCCAGTATAGGGCGATGCCATTTGGCCTTTCCTCGGCCCCTCGGGTCTTTACAAAGCTCTTGGGGTCCCTGGCGGCCTATATCCGGGCGTTTCCCATCCACATTTTATGTTATCTTGATGATATTTTGATTCATGGGAACTCCCTAGAGAAAGTGAAAACAGACCTTTCTGTCACCATGTCAGTCCTTCAGGACCATGGATTTTCCATCAACTTTGATAAAAGCCACCTCCAACCTTCCACATCCATTTCTCACCTGGGATCCATTATTGATTCAGAATCCTCCCAGGTTTTTCTCTCTCCCGAGAGAAAACTCAGTATAGTGGAGTTAATTTCTAACATTTTATCTAATTCTTCAGTTTCCATAGTCACTCTATCTTCCCTTTTGGGGAAGATGGTGTCATGCATAGGCATCATTCCCTGGGCTCGCCTTCATGCTAGGGAACTCCAGTGGCTCCTGTTACCTTTTCAGAGATCAGGGCACAGCAACTCAAATCGACGCATTGTCATCCCACTGAGTGTTCGCAGATCCTTCAAGTGGTGGAAGTCTCCGGCCATGGACAGAGGATCCCCGTTCAGGTGCCCGGATCAATTTGTCATCACCACAGATGCCAGTCTATCGGGATGGGGCGCCCACGCCCAGGGGATGATAGCCCAGGGCACGTGGTCCCCGGAGGAAGCTTCCAGGCCAATCAATTGGCTAGAGTTAAGAGCCGTTTCCCTGGCTCTGAAGCATTTCTCTCCTCGCATTCCCAACCGGCACGTTCTCATTCTCACCGACAACATTGCCACGAAAAGCCATATTTGCAGACAGGGGGGCACGAGATCCAAGGCTCTCATGAGGGAGGCCCTCAAGTTGGGCCTTTGGGCGGAAAAACATCTCCAGTCGCTCCTAGCCGATCACATCTCGGGGAGTCTCAACGTCCAGGCGGATTGGCTATCCCGGGCAACGATAGACCCAGGAGAGTGGAACCTCCATCAAGACCTGTTCCATCAAATCACCCTCAGATTCGGCCTACCAATCCTGGATCTCTTCGCGACCAATGCGAACGCCCAACTCCCTCGCTTCTATTCCAGATTTCCATCCCCGGGAGCGGAAGCAATCAATGCCCTCCGGAGTCCATGGCCTCCAGGCCTACTCTACGCATTTCCTCCAATTCCAATCCTCCCGGACGTGATTCACAAGGTCCTCACCGAGAGGGCCCGAGTAATCCTAATCGCCCCTCACTGGCCCCGCCGGCCCTGGTTCGCGGATCTCCAACAGCTGTCCGTCCAGGACCCTTGGCGACTCCCCGTTTCGGGGGATATGCTGCGGCAGGGGGCCTCTTTCCATCCAGACCCGGAGTGGTTCCACCTCACCGCCTGGCTGTTATCAGGAGAGATTTAGAACTGCGTGGTCATGACCCCGATTCAGTGGAGGTCATTTTAAAGGCCAGAAGGGGTTCGACCAATCGAATCTACGACCACACGTGGTCCAAGTTTCACCAGTGGTGTCTACAGGAAGGTCTCTCCCCTCTGTGCATCCCCATACACAGAATAATTTCCTTCCTTATGCAAGGCTTCCATAAAGGACTTTCCACCAGCACCCTCCGGCGTCATCTGGCAGCCATTTCATCTGTCCTAGGGGGTCCCCGCAGACAGCCTCTCCGATCCTTCCCTGAAGTTCAGGAATTCCTCAAGGGCATAGCCAACCTCAGACCTTCCAAGGTCCACAGGTACCCATCCTGGGATTTGCCACGGGTTCTCCATTCCCTCACGCAGGCACCATACGAACCCCTAAAATCGGCGTCCCTCAGGTACCTGTCCTTTAAGGTAGCATTCCTGGTGGCTATTACCTCTGCCCGACGCATTTCGGAGCTGGCTGCCCTCTCAATCAGGCAGGACCTTTGTCAATTCCATCAGGACAAGGTAGTCTTGCGACTGGACCCCACCTTCTTACCCAAGGTCAGTTCCATGTTCCACAGATCTCAGGATATTGTCCTACCTTCCTTCTGCCTCCAACGAGACCATCCCTTGGCAATTAGATGGCACACCCTGGATCTCACCAGAGCGCTGAGAATCTATATCCAACGCACAGGACCCTTTCGGAGGTCAGAAGCACTTTTTGTAGCCTATCATCCCAGAGTCATGGGGGCCAAAGTGTCTTCAACAGTAATAGGCCGTTGGATCAGAGGGACTATATCTAAGGCCTATGAGTCGGCCTCCCTCTCAGTTCCAAGGAACATCACAGCGCATTCCACCAGGAGCGCAGCCACCTCGGCCGCTTGGGCGACTCAAGCCCCGTTGGAGGAGGTCTGCAAAGCAGCCACTTGGGCCTCGCCAAATTCCTTCATCAGGCACTACAAGATTGATTCTTACGCTTCAGCGGACGCTGCCTTCGGCAGAAGGGTACTCCAATCCGTTATCTCACACGATAGCAAGCTAATCCCACCCTAGGGACCATCTATTGGGTATGTCCCATGTGACTGCTGGACCCGCTCCTTCAGTACGGAGAATAGGCGTTGATTGCTTACCTGAACGCCTCTTCTCGTACGGTGAGCGGGTACAGCAGTCACTTCCCGCCCTTGTATGTGTCTTCTTTACCTTTCTATATCTTTCTTCCTCTAACAATGAGAGTTGAACACTACAGAGCTTCACAACTGAGCCTAGTCTATGGATTCGCGAATTCTGGGGAAGGGGCGGATCCGGCAAGCTTTTTTAATACTAGGCTCAGTTCCACCGGATTGGACATGAGCAACCCATGTGACTGCTGTACCCGCTCACCGTACGAGAAGAGGCGTTCAGGTAAGCAATCAACGCCTATTCACCATGTCCTGTTGTAGCTTGGTACATCTGGAGGGAGATTGAATTAAGCAGAGTTGGGTTGGTGAAATCATAAACTTAAAAATATGCACATTTCAAAACCCTTGTACTCTCAGACAGCTATCTCCATCCTGACTTGGTAACGTTGGGTTTGGACACAGATCTTTGCCTACCAACTCTTGGTGTCAGAACGGTAGCTTTCTCTGTCTTTGCATCATTTTCAAGTTGTGGAACATTTGCCAACTATTCCTTACATTTGTGATGTTAAATCAAGTGTTTGGAGGGTTCTAAAAGTACCGTTTCCCTGAAAATAAGACCCTGTCTTATATTTTTTGAACCCTGAAATAATTGCTTAGCCTTATTGCGATGCACTCAAAAGCCTGATTGGGGCTTATTATCAGGGGATGTCTTATTTTGGGGGAAATGGGTAGTTTCAAAAAGGTACCAATTGTTTGTACAAGCATTAGGAAATCGGTTGTTGATTATATTCATTTTTTCTTTTCCCTTTATACTTGGTATGAAGTGCTCTTTTTATTATTTAAGGAGAGTGCTGTCTATTTAATGTATTTTAAAATGCATTAAGCGTTTCCACTTTTTCCATTTTATTTAAAGAAAACTGTAAGAACAATAAAGAAATATGCTCTAAGGAATAAAACAAGCAAAGAGCATTCCTTCTCCTGTATTGTTTCTTCTCTAACTGACCAGCCTTAGGTCATATGATGACATGTTGTTGCCAAGTCTAATGCAGTTTTGTGGGCTGTTGTCATAGAAGGATCTATGTTTTATATCAACCATTTTTTTTAAAAAAGGAAAACAGGCTGTTAGTCATCATGATTTCATATTAGACAAGCTTTAGCAGATAAGGACTTTGAGAAGAAGGATTGCGATTAAAAATCTGCAAATTTGTTTATTTCAATCTGAAAAAAAATTGCACTTTTAACTGTTGCCTTTATAAAATATTTTAGAAGAAGGCTT
Source organism: Erythrolamprus reginae (assembly GCF_031021105.1). Lineage (NCBI taxonomy): Eukaryota > Metazoa > Chordata > Lepidosauria > Squamata > Dipsadidae > Erythrolamprus > Erythrolamprus reginae. The sequence continues at coordinate 85,125,826 of NC_091955.1, read as the reverse complement.
ACTTTGGTTTTGGCTTTATCAATCCTCCAAAGTATAATAAAACTATACAGCAACTTTCTGTACTTATTATATTATTATTATTATTATTATTATTATTATTATTATTATTATTATTATTATTATTATTATTATTATTATTATTTATTAGATTTGTATGCCGCCCCTCTCCGTAGACTCGGGGCGGCTCACAACAATAACAAGAACAGTGTAAGAACAAATCTAATAATTTAAAAACGCTAAAAAACCCGTTATTAAAAGCAAACAAACACACAAAGATACCATGTATAAACTGTATAGGCCCGGAGGAGATGTGTCAGTTCCCCCATGCCTGACGGCAGAGATGGGTCTTAAGAACTTCACAAAAGGCAAGGAGGGTGGGGGCAGTTCTAATCTCCGGGGGGAGCTGGTTCCAGAGGGTCGGGGCCGCCACAGCGAAGGCTCTTCTCCTGGGCCCCGCCAAACGACATTGTTTAGTTGACGGGACCCGGAGAAGGCCAACTCTTTGGGACCTAACCGGTCGCTGGGATTCGTGCGGCAGAAGGCGGTCTCGGAGATATTCTGGTCCAGTGCCATGAAGGGCTTTATAGGTCATAACCAACACTTTGAATTGTGCCCGGAAATTGATCGGCAACCAATGCAGACTGCGGAGTGTTGGTGTAACATGGGCATATTTTGGGAAGCCCATGATTGCTCTCGCAGCTGCATTCTGCACGATCTGAAGTTTCCGAACATTTTTCAAATATTGTGAGTTTGGAGAAGGTGCAACATGTTTTTATGTGTTTGTACTTAATTCTACTTCATCTCCTTTTTATACTGCCAAGGAGCTTGGTAAGCAGAGCAGCAAAATCCAATTAATAGTATTCTGTATTCTATATAGTGTTCTAAATAGTACAGTATTCTCTTTTTAGAAGCTTTTGTATCATGGGGAAATGCCTAAGTAGAGACACTAAAAACAGTTCCTGATTTTAGGCCAAAAATGCCACTCATTCAAGATTTCCATTTAAGAAAGTGCATTTATTGTTTCAGAAAAGAGATTGAAATGAATGCATATTTGTCAGGTTCCTGTGCTTTCGAATCAGACTTCACTTTTGGTGACTGCCAAGATGCTTCCCTTGGTATTTTTGGAAGTCCTTTGCCTTTTCCCTCCTCCTTTTTATCCTTCTTTCTTCCTCCTCTTCTTCCTTCCCGTCTTCGTCCTCCCCCTCCTCGATGTTTTTAAAATGCAAAGTATACCATATTTTTGGAGTATAAGATGCACCTTTCCCCCCCCCCCCAAAAAAGAGGCTGAACATCTGGGTGCGTCTTATACTCCAAATGTAGCTTTTCCAAAGTATTTTCCCAGCCCTAATGAGGCGCTAAGAATGTTCCTGGCTCTTACCGGTTTGCAGGCTTTTTCATTGCTACTCCCTCGGAAGAATACTTTTTCCAGCCCTAAGTTTTTGCAAGCTTATTTTCATTGGTGCTCCCTTCCTAGAATGTTTTTTTCAGCCCTGATTAGACGCTAATGATCTCAGCTCTTACCAGCTTGCAGACTTTTCATTGCTGCTTCCTCCAAATAAGGGTTTTTCCAGCCTTAAGTCTTTGCAGGCTTTTTTTCATTGCTACTCCCCCTGAAGAAGTTTTTTTCCAGCCCTAACCAGTGGGTAAAATAATGTGCTGAAGTTGATCAGATTAAGGACGCTAACTAGATTAATATCTGGTAGGCAGATCCCCCCCCCCCCCAATTTTCCTCCCCCCAGACTATGGTGCATCTTATCATCCCATGCATCTTCTACTCTGAAAAATATGGTACATCATTGCAGAGACTAGTAACCCACTTTTTTCCTTGGGAATGATTTGCAAATATACAGCAAATTATTTATTGTATAATAATCTTGTTTTATCATTAGAGGTCAGGAATAAAGATTGGTAGATAGCTATTCCAGAGAAAACTATTTTGATATGTAGTGCTACCAGATTCTGTAACTTTCTCCCCAGATATAGTTGGTTTGGGTCTTTGAACCTGGAAAGGCTACCATAAAAGAGGTTGTTCCATTATTATTTTTTTGGCCTTTTGAGCCACCCTCAATTGCTTGTGTGGTGGATTTTCTCTGGACTTTCAGTGATGGTCTCTTATGCATTTGCTTTTCCTTGGTTTTAAGCTTTGTTCCCATTGTGAACCTTCTTGAAGTTATTATTATTAATTAATTTATTATTTATTGAAAGGGATCATGCAGGTCATCAAGTCCAACCCCCTGCCTGAGCAGGAATCCTAAAGCACCCCAGCCAAGTGGCAGTCCAATCTCCTCTTGAAAGTGTCCAGAGTTGGGGAGTTCACAACCCTCCGCAGGCAGGTTGTTCCACTGGTTGATCGCTCTGACCGTCAGGAAGTTCTTCCTTACTTCTAGGTTGAATCTCTCCATGGTCAGCTGCCAAAACAACAACAAAATTCACAATAAGGACATAGACAAAAACAAAACATAACCTATACAAACGTATAACTAACTTAAACACTCAACGATTTGTAAGTTTGCCAACCTACTTGTTGGCATTTTTGCTACAGCTTTCTAACTGTTGTTTTCTATATTATTTACAAAAATCTTGACAGTGTTAATTTCACACTTATATCTAATTTATATGTATGTATGTATGTATGTATGTATGTATGTATGTATGTATGTATGTATATGTATATGTATGTATCAAATGTTTTTAGCTGGAATTTTAAAAGTAAGGGAGACTAGGATGGTCCCATTTCGGCCTTGTTATGGGACCATCCTAGTCTCACTTACTTTTAAAATTCCAGCTAAAAACATTTGATACATACAGAATATAGTTGTCGGCTATGAATAAATTAACTGCCTTGAAATGGTCCTGGGTTGGGCCTAGAGGCAAAAAGGAGCTGTGACGTTCCTTCAATATACCAGGGTGATCCGACATATAAAAACATATATATATAGCAGAACAAGGCCGAAGTGGTACCATCCTAGTCTCCCTTAATTTTAAAATTTCAGCTAAAAACATTTGATACATACATACATACATACATACATACATACATACATACATATATGTCACATGATTTTTTGCTGAATTTGAAAATTAAGGGAGACTAGGATAGATCTATTTTGGCCTTATTTTGGCCTCATCAGCAAGCCATACCCACTGGGACTTGAACCTGCAACCTTTGCCTTGTAAGGCAGAGAATGAACCTCTAGGCTACAGTATCCAATCCCTTCAGCTCTGCACCAGGGAAGGGTTACATATTTTTGTGTCGAATCACCCTGGCGTATTGAAGGAACATCACAGCTCCTTATTTGCCTCTCAGCCCAACCCAGGGCCATTTCCAAGGCAGTTAATTTGATTGATAGCCGACAATTCTATCTATATCTGTCACATGATTTTTTGCTGAATTTGAAAATTAAGGGATGGGTATATATATTCATATATATGAATAACGGAGTAACAAGATTGCTGACGATAATAAATGTGACTGTTATAGACTATTTTAAGATTTTAAGTATTTTTTTGGGTTGACCCAATCGTACCATCTATGCCAGGTTTAGTAAAATTCTGTGTTGTCTTTTTGTTGAATTTCCATTGTCATTCATCTCCGCAATTTCATAAATTTTATTTATTAAATTTAATGTTGATGGGACATTGTTTTAATTTCCATGTTTGCGCAAAGGCAATTTCTTATTCTCCTCGTTGCTACCGAACCTGTATTAAAAGTCTGCCTGGGAAGCTGCTGAGTTGTGCTTTTAAACACTGTAGCGTAAACCTATAAAAGAATGGCTCCAGTGTATTTTACACAAAAAAACGCATCCTTTCAACACCTCACCAGCTGTTAACATTTACCAAGGAATCTGCTGAAGGGTGTATAAGGAGAATTTTGGAAACCGGAGAGCCGGAACACGTGACTTCCCATGGAACAGTTGAGCTTTTTAATCAAAGAGATTAGCAAAGCCTCACGAAATCCCTACGATCCAAAATGTTGGCAAACTTTACAGATGTCATTTGAGTGTTTGTTTGAAAGAGCGCCCTTTCCCAAACTGGTTGTCTCCAGATGTGTTGGATACAAGTCCTGGAATTGCCAACTCTGACTTATTACTCATGCCAGTTGAGCATCAAACCGGAGGTAGATCAACTTATGTGGAGGGCATCAGGTTAAGGAAGACTGCTTGTCAGGGAAAAGTACTGCAACGCTCTCTACATGGGGCTACCTTTGAAAAGTGTTCGGAAACTCCAGATGGTGCAGAACGCAGCCGCGAGAGCCGTCGTGGGGCTTCCCAGATTCGCCTACGTATCTACAACACTCCGTGGCCTGCATTGGCTGCCGATCAGTTTCCGGTCACAATGCAATGTGTTGGTCATGACCTTTAAAGCCCTACATGGCATTGGACCAGAATACCTCCGGAACCGCCTGCTACCGCATGAATCCCAGCGGCCGATAAGGTCCCACACAGTTGGCCTTCTCCGGGTTCCGTTGACTAAACAATGTCGTCTGACGGGCCCCAGGGGAAGAGCCTTCTCTGTGGCGGCCCCGGCCCTCTGGAATCAACTCCCCCCGGAGATTAGAACTGCTCCCACCCTCCTTGTCTTCCGTAAACTACTTAAGACCCACCTATACCACCAGGCATGGGGAATCTGAGACACCTTTCCCTCAGGCTTATTATAATTTATGTTTGGTATGTGTGTACTGTTTGGTTTTTAATTATGATAGGGTTTTTAGTTTTTTTTAATATTAGATTTGTGCCTGCATAATATTGTTTTTATCGTTGTTGTGAGCCGCCCCGAGTCTTCGGAGAGGGGTGGCATACAAATCTAATAAATTATTATTATTATTATTATTACCATATGTACTGTGTTTCCCTGAAAATAAGACACTGTCTTATATTAATTTTTGCTCCAAAAGTTGTGCTACGTCCTATTTTCAGGGGGTGCCTTATATTTTTCAAATAAGACAAATTCACGGGCAGAAAAGCTGACACCCCCCCAAAAAAGTGTACCGTACGGTACACTGATTACAGTACGGTACCTGTCAGTATGGCACTCACACACACAAACAACGGCACTTATACGGTACAACAGTATACTCCCGCTATTGCAACTTCCGGCCACCAGAGGAACTACAATCTACGCACTGTAGTGGAGACTGTAATGGCGGTGAGACAGCAGCAGACTGTGTCTGCTGTACTGGACGGTACAAAGCGATGGAAGGGGCCAGCAAGGGACGCCACATTATTACGGTACCGCTATGAACAGCTTTGAATGGTACCGTATGTTTTTCCACCGTACCGTATGTAAACTTGACTACGCCTTATTTTCGGGGGGTGCCTTATATTAGCAAATTCTGCAAAACCTCTGACATGCCTTACTTTCAGGGTACGTCTTATTTTCGGGGAAATGGGGTATGTAGATTGTTAGATCAAAATATGGAGGCAGTCCTTGAATTACAACCACAATTGAGCCCACAATTTCTGTTATCAGAAGAGGCATTTGGTAAGTCTTTGACTTAAGACTCTACAAATGGGGACCAGAATTTCCATTGCTAAGTGAGCTGGTGATTAAAGAAGTTGTTTCTGATTTTACCATGGTCATTCAATGACCATGGTCATTCAATGAATCTGCTTTCCCCCATTGACTCAGATTGTTGGAAACTGGGAAGATTGTGGAGGGTGATTATGTGAAGCTTTCATACTATGACCATTGTAAATATATGCCAAATGTCAAGCACTATAAATCACAATTATGTGATTGTGCAAGAACCAGTTTTAAGTCACTTTCATAAGCATTGTCCTAATGTTGGAGTAGTCATTAAATGAATGGCTGTACATTGAGGATTGCTATGCAATCGTGTTGGAATTGTGATTTTGCGCTTATAAGATCTTCAGAAAAGTTTTGTTTGTGGTGGTATCTGATAATGCTTTGCTGCTTTGTCCAAGCCTGACATTCTTTTGTTTAGCCTTAACAATACTCTAGCACTTGATGGTACTTATTAGGCTTTGTATCATTTTTTAAAAAAATTAAAATTTGAATTAATTAAGACGACAAGAGCGAGATTTTGCAGGCATTCTTAGAAAAATAAGAACCACAAATAGCTGTCTGGAAGTGAGCAGGCCAACATAATCCTCTTAAAATGGGCTCAAAATCCTGGCTTGTTAAATCATAAAATTAACTTGGAATTAAATGGATTACAAATCATGGTTAATTGAAAATGAAAAGAAAATCTACTGAAATCTACTGCACTGGGAAAAGTCTGCATGTTTCCTTCAGGAGAAGATAAAACTCAAAAACTCCAATACAAAATATAAATATACATCTGGCTAATTCTTGTCTGGCCTTTGAAAATGGAAGCACCATTATATACAATTATTTGGCTGACATTGCTGGTTGTACGCAATCCTCACAGATGATAATTGGAACCAGGAATTCCATGGCTAAGCAACTTAGCCATAATATGAAACATCTCATGACCATGCCGACTTATGACAGCAGTACTGTTAGCTCCAGTTGTCATTGTTAGACAAATCCCTTGTGATCCGAATAGCTCACAATCACATAATTGCCACGTGTGATCTTTTCCTTTTATTTATTTCCCCCCCCAATTTTTTTTATTAGTTTTCATAAAATAGACAAACAGACATACAGTACATACATTCAACATAAAAGGTGGGGATATATTTCCCCCGCTTATCTCAAAAGTATGAATTTAAGTACATAAAAAAGAATACATAATTGAATATATAATTGAATGTTAAAAAAAGATTTGTTAAACTTTTCATTAAAGAAAATTCTTCTCATAATAATTCTTTGTATATAAGCTAATTCTAATATATTTCTAAATCAAACTTAATTTATCTAACGCTATTATAACCAAAACAATTTATACATTTGTATCTTAATATTCTATTATTTTTTCTTATCTATCCATATATAAACTTTGTTCCATGTTTCATAAAATTTCGTATCTTCTTGATCATTTAAGCATCTTGTCATCATATCCATCTTGGCGCAGTCCAATATTTTTATGATAACTTCTTCTTCGGGGATATCCTCCCCTTTCCAATTTTGCGCATATATAATCCTAGCCGCAGTTAAAATATGTATAATTAAATATAAAATTTCTTTCTTATAGATCTGATTTGTAATTCCTAATAGATAGAATTCCGGGGTAATTTCTATATCTTGCTTTACTATTTCTTTCATTATTTTCTCTATCATCTTCCAATACATCCTTTGACCTTGATTTTTGGGAGCTAATTGTGAAAGTTGCAAATGGCAGGCATCCCATCATGGGTGTTCTGACCTAGGCTTCCTGATAAATCATAAAACATAAACGTAGTCCCCCAAAACCGCTCTTTTTATTTCAGCGGCTGTGAATTATGTTCATTCCCAGCCATAATAAGTCCCAAACAATGTTAATTAATCCAATAAAGTCTGCTAAAGTCTTTTGGAAGAAGGCTGATAAGCACCAACCTTTATCTCTCTTGACACGCTGCCAAAGATCTAATTGGCAAACAGCTTTGCAAGGCCAAACAGAAACATAGAGTCAGAACTGAGTTACACAGATAAGAATTGAACCAGGTAGCTTCCTGCAACAAGCACCATCTGTTTGCTCCACTTTTATATCCTATGGGAGGGGTCAATCATCTCTAAGTCTTACTCCCGAGTAACCTTTTCCCTTCTTGCCTTCTAGCAGCTATGATACAGATAAGGGTGGTGTACCGGTAGCGAAAATTGAGCTGCGCATGCAGCTTTGCTTCTGCTGCAGACATGCGTGCACATCCCAGCGAGATTTTGTTTCTGCACATGCGCAGGAAGCAAAATCTCATGAAGGAATGGGCATGTGTGTGAGGGTTTGGTGATTTTTTTGCTTCTGAGTATGTACGGATGCAAAAATCACCAAAATCTCACATGCTCATGCGCGTCCCTCACAAGATTTTTCTTTAGCAGAGTGATGGCGTTCAGGAAAAGAACCTGTTCTTATGTCGGCTAGTTGTCTTGGTGTGCAGTGCTCTATAACGTCGTGTTGAGGGTAGGTGTTGAAACAGTTTGTGTCCAGGATGCGAGGGGTCAGTAAATATGTTCACAGCCCTCTTTTTGACTCAGGTCCTCAATGGAAGGCAGGTAGCAATTGTTTTTTCTGCAGTTCTGATGACCCTCTGAAGTTTGTGTCGGTCTTGTTGGGTTGCAGAACCAAACCAGACAGTTATAGAGGTGCAGATGACAAACTCAATTATGATTCCTCTGTAGCACTGTATTAGCAACTGTATTTGACAAAGTGATTTGTGATTTGAGCAAACCTATCCAGAGAGCCAGATGTTTCATGTTCATGTTAGTTCTGCCAGCAAGAACAGCTTCTTCTTAGAAACATAGAAAACTGACGGCAGAAAAAGACCTCCTGGTCCATCTAGTCTGCCCTTATACTATTTTCTGTATTTTATCTTAGGATGGATATATGTTTATCCCAGGCATGTTTAAATTCAGTTACTGTGGATTTATCTACCACGTCTGCTGGTAGTTTGTTCCAAGGATCTACTACTCTTTCAGTAAAATAATATTTTCTCACGTTGCTTTTGATCTTTCCCCCAACTAACTTCAGATTGTGTCCCCTTGTTCTTGTGTTCACTTTCCTATTAAAAACACTTCCCTCCTGAACCTTATTTAACCCTTTAACATATTTAAATGTTTCGATCATGTCCCCCCTTTCCCTTCTGTCCTCCAGACTATATAGATTGAGTTCATCAAGTCTTTCCTGATACGTTTTATGCTTAAGACCTTCCACCATTCTTGTAGCCCGTCTTTGGACCTGTTCAATTTTGTCAATATCTTTTTGTAGGTGAGGTCTCCAGAACTGAACACAGTATTCCAAATGTGGTCTCACCAGCATTCTATATAGCGGGATCATAATCTCCCTCTTCCTGCTTGTTATACCTCTAGCTATGCAGCCAAGCATCCTACTTGCTTTCCCTACCGCCTGACTGCACTGTTCACCCATTTTGAGACTGTCAGAAATCACTACCCCTAAATCCTTTTCTTTTGAAGTATTTGCTAGCACAGAACTGCCAATACAATACTCAGATTGAGGATTCCTTTTCCCCAAGTGCATTATTTTACATTTGGAAACATTAAACTGCAGTTTCCATTGCTTTGACCATTTATCCATTCTTCTACTTACAGTATTCCTATCTTTCCTATCTCTCAGTCCTTGTGATAAAGATACGGTAGCACTGATAGTCTGAGGACCCAAGCCTCTTCCCGTTAATGCTTGTAGTAAAAACAGATAAATTATTTCTATCTCTTAGACATGTCTCCGGTGACTGAGCATACAAGCTAGAGTCCCGAAAGAACCCTTTCATTTGGATGTTAAAATTAAATTTAAAATTGGCCCACTCGGTCATATCTTGGATGGAAATAGATTGAGCAGATCTGTCAGCAGTGATTTTGGTAAGCTTCGCTTTTTTTAAGTGAAACCACTCCAAAGCAACCACACTTGGTGCTGTTCCTGGAGATTACAATGCCCCGAAGGACAAGAATTATCGGTTTTTCTTCTTGTTACTGGAAGGCCAATATTTTCTACGTGGCCTTAGGAATCAAGATCTACACTGATCTATACTGGTTGCCAGTGCCCTGTTGGGTGACTGTCTCCCAATGATCCTTAATGCTTACAACAGCTCATTTACTGACCGTTCAAAGTTACAACTACACGTAGTTACAACCTTTATAGCAGAGATGGTGAATCTTATTTGGCTTGGGTGCCAAAAGGGTCTTTGCATGTGCATGCCCATGCCATAATACAATGCCCTCCCCCTGCGCATGCACACAAACCCCCACTTCCCTTTCATGCAAGGGCACAACCCTCCCGCACTGCCCTTTATACATATGCACAGGCCTCACTGAAGCTTCTGGACATCTGCTAGGCCCGTTGGGACCCGGATTGTGGGGGCAATATGCTGGCTCTGTTAAAAAGTGCTATTGCTAACATGTTGTAAGCTGCCCTGAGTCTAAGGAGAAGGGCAGCATAAAAATTAAATAAAAAAAAATAAAATAAAATAAATATAATATAGTATAGTATAATAAAATAAAATAAAATAAAATAAAATAAAATAAATGCTGGCTCTGTTAAAAAGTGCTATTGCTAACATGTTGTAAGCCGCCCTGAGTCTAAAGAGAAGGGCAGCATAAAAATTAAATTAAAAAAAATAAAATAAAATAAATAAAATATAATATAGTATAGTATAATAAAATAAAATAAAATAAAATAAAATAAAATAAAATAAAATAAAATAAAATAAATGCTGGTTCTGTTAAATAGTGCTATTGCTAACATGTTGTAAGCCGCCCTGAGTCTAAGGAGAAGGGCGGCATAAAAATTAAATAATAAAATAAATAAATAAAATAAATAAAATAAAATAAATAAAATAAATAAAATAAATAAAATAAAATAAATAAAATAAATAAAATAAATAAAACAAATAAAACAAATAAAATAAAATAAAATAAAATAAAATAAAAAAATAAATTTTTTGCTCTCCCCGTGGTTCAGGAAAATCTCCTGAAGTCTGGGGAGAGCGAAAAAGAGCCAAACAGGACAATCAGAAATTCAGAAACAAACTTCCAGTTGGGTCATTGGGCTGTTTTTCACCATCCCCAGGCTCCAGGAGGCTTTCCTGAGGCCCAGGGAGAGCAAAAATGGTCAAAAAGAAGGCCGAAAATCAGCTGGCTCACATAGGGCAATGCCTTATGACTGTGCGTACCACCTGTGGCACATGTGCTATAGGTTCATCATCACTGCTTTACAACATCCCCATGATCATGTGACCAAAACTCAGATGCTTGGCAAGTGGTTCAGATTTAGGACTTTTGCTGTGTCCCAGGGTCATGTCATCACCTTTTGTGACCTTCTGACAAGCAAAGTCAATGGGGAACCTGATTCAGTTAACAATCAGATTACTAATTTAACAACTGCAGTGATTCACCTAACAAGTTTGGCACGAAAATGCGTAAAATGGAGCAAAACTCATTTAACAAATGTCTCACTTAACAGCAGAAATGTTGGGCACAATTGTGGTTGCAGGTTAAGGACTACCTGTATTCTGAACGCCTTAGCTCTCATTGGTCTACTGCGTTGCTCTTCTCTTTAGTTTTAGGAAGCTAATACACACAAGTATGAATACTGTATAGATATTCGTAGACTTATGACCACAATTGAGCCTGAAATTTATGTCATTTGTTAAGTGAATTTTGCCCCATTTTATGACTTTTTTGCCATGGTTGTTAAGTGAATCACTGCAGTTGTTAAGTTAGTAATCTGGTTGTTAAGTGAATCTGACTTCCCTATTGACTTTGCTTGTCAGAAGGTCACAAAAATATGACCTTAGGACACAGCAACTGTCATAAGTATGAATCAGTTTCCAAGTATCTGAATTTTGATTACATGACCATGGGATACTGGAGTGGTTGTAAGTATGAAAAATGGCCATAAGTCACATTTTTAGTGCCATAGTAATTTTGAATGGTCACTAAATGAATTGTTGTAAGTTGAGGACTATCTCAAAGTGGATACACTGACGCTGTCTTGACCTGTTTGTCAGGGTTCCAAGTAACACACCCATAGCAAACAGAACTCTGAGGCAAGCAGGTTCCTCAAAGAACAGGTTTATTGGACATAACATTATTGGCACAGACTGGTAAAAACCGCCTCTAAAGGTTCCCGTGGCTTTCACCTAATTAAAAGTAAAAATTTCCCCTTTCCCAAACAGTCACATGGTCCAATTAAGGTGCTGTCCCGTTACTTGGAAACTTCACTCCTCCCCTTTTCAGCCACCTGTGGGAATGACCTTGGTTCTTAGGGGAAACTACTTTGTTTTGGCTACAAACCCACAAGGGTCTGTTCAGGGTCCTATTCTTTTTAATATGTTTGTGAGTGACATAGGGGAAGGTTTGGAAGGGAAGGTTTGCCTATTTGCCGATGACTCTAAAGTGTGCAATAGGGTTGATATTCCTGGAGGCGTCTGTAATATGGTAAATGATTTAGCTTTACTAGATAAATGGTCAAAGCAATGGAAACTGCAGTTTAATGTTTCCAAATGTAAAATAATGCACTTGGGGAAAGGGAATCCTCAATCTGAGTATTGCATTGGCAGTTCTTTGTTAGCAAAAACTTCAGAAGAGAAGGATTTAGGGGTAGTGATTTCTGGCAGTCTCAAAATGGGTGAACAGTGCAGTCAGGCGGTAGGGAAAGCAAGTAGGATGCTTGGCTGCATAGCTAGAGGTATAACAAGCAGGAAGAGGGAGATTGTGATCCCCTTATATAGAGTGCTAGTGAGACACCCCCCCCCCTGGTATTTTGACTGAATGTCCTAGCGAGGGACGATGGTAGTTAAAGGAGATCAGGATTGCATATAGCAGTGTAACAATGTTATAAAATCATGCACCGTTTGGGAAAAGCATATAAAATATTCTTCTTTTAATTGCACCGAACAGGCGTGATGACAGATTAAATAAACAGTGGCCGGGATTTTCTCCAAGATGTTAGCAATTATTAAGCCAATTGGAAACGCTGACCACAGTGCTATTTCATTCAGTGCAGACATGATTGGATGATTGCTGAAAGAAAAGTTCTGACATCAAATTTGACTAAAAATAATTTCTTAGGTGATGGGGAGATTAATTAGAAAAGTCACTGAAATGCAAAGTTAATAGGATTGTCTTATTAAGAAAGCCATAAAATTAAGTGTCATCTTGAGTGACCCAGGAAGCATGCCTTCCCCATTGGTTGCCCATGTCCTTTGGGGCAGCATCCCCCAGAGACATAAATGGTGCCCAGAGGCTCCATTGTGGCTTTGCTCCGGGCTGGGGGTTAGTGTATTTGGGAATCCCGTGACATTTTTTAAATTGTTCTTATTTTTAGTTCAAGCATCACCTAACTCTCTTATGCATCTTATATTTTTAACTGTTCTGACTCTGTATTTGAATTTTGTAAACTGCCCAGAGCCTGCTGATGACCATAATAAAAACTTAATAAAATAAGTTTTAGGAAATAATAATTTTTCAAATCCAAATTGTAGAAGTTTAGTTAGGAATTACACATTTCATAGTTTGCATCTGATTCTTCTTATCAGCTTTTTTAAATAGCTAGGGACACATTTTCATCTTGTATGTGTACTGGAGCCTTTAATATATTTTTCTAATGAAATGACTTAATTGACCTACCTGGATTCTGAATATGCTTCCAAATATGAAACCCTATTCTGCCAATAATCAGAAACCAACTGGTACCATCTTTTCAATATTTTGATTCAGTGATAAGACTGTAGCTCAATAACTAGATTCCAAGTTCTTTTCTAGTATTTGTATGTCCTGATGTGTTCAAACAACAATTTATAATATAAATCTATATATTTTGCACCGATTTATATATAAAACAATGTACAGTAATCCCTCACCTATCGCGGGAGTTACGTTCCAGACCTTGCCGCGATAGGTGAAATCCGCGAGGGGGAATTTATCCTCCTTCCCACCAGCTCCGGATGCCTGGAGGCGAGCAACGGCCGGCTAACCTTTCCCCCCCACTACTACTTACTCTGTTCTTTGCAGCAGTTCGGCCAAATGTTGTGTTTTTTGCCTTGCCCCGGCTGTAAAGTCCCTGGTGAGCTGCCCCGGCTGTTTCTTTTTTTCTCTCTCTCTCTTCCGCCCTCGAGCACTTCCTCTTCCGTCCTCGAGCCCAGTCTGGAAATCCCCGCCGCGTCGCGTTCCTTTCTTTTTTTTCCTTTCGGCACTGGCGAGGGGGATTGAACGAGGGGACGGGCCTCCGCCGGAGCTCAGTCCCTGCCCCGCTCATCATTTGGGAGTCCCGCTGGGGGATTCTAGCGTTTGTTTGTATGGCAAAATCATTCAAATGAAGCTGACTTCAAAACCCGCGATGAAGTGAAGCCGCGGCAGGTGAAGCGCGATATAGCGAGGGACTACTGTATAAGTGTTTAATTGACTTGGCATAGATTAAATCCAAGATAGATTCAGTCAGTTGTTTAAATGCTGCAGATCGACCGTTATTCTGAAGCATTGGTACGTAATTTCTGAACTTCTCAAGAAGATTGGTGGGAAAGTTCTTGATCTCTCATTACTTGATTTTATATCTGTTCAGGCTAAATAAAATTCCCTGCGCAGTTTATGTTATCTTTTGTTTGCATAACACTTAAAAGTGAGGATATTGTCAATTCCTTATGAGTAGAGAGTCAGTATCCTACAAGATTGTAAGAAGTCATGGATATCATGTTTTCTTTTACTCTATGGCAGTGTTTTTCAACCAGTGTGCCGCGAGACATGGTCAGGTATGCCGCGAAGCTCTGCAAGAGAGAGAAAGAGAGAGAAAGAAAGAAAGAGAAAAAGAGAAAGAGAAAAATAAAGAGAGAGAAAGAAAGAGAGAGAGAGAAAGATAGGCAGGGAAGGAGGGAGAGATAGAAAGAGCAAAAAAGAGACGAACGAAGGAAGAGAGAAAGAAAGAGGGATGGAGAGAGAGAGGAACGAAGGAAGAGAGAGAAAGTGGGAGAGAAATAGAGCGAAAAGGAGGAAGACAGAGAGAGAGAGAATTTTTTTGTCCAAACTTTTTTTTAGCCCCCCCCCCACTCTCCCCCGCTCAATGTGCCCCATGATTTTGTATATGTAAAAAATGTGCCGCAGCTCAAAAAAGGTTGAAAATCACTGCTCTATGGAATTGGTAGGAGACGTGACAAAATAGATTTCTCTTTCAAGTTTTCTGCTTGGACTTTGTGATTTAAAAACACACACTCAAATCTGACCTTTTGGTTTAGTTCTAGTCTCTAGCTGTATAATTGCAGTTCCCTTTTATGGAATTGTTAAATGTCTTGCCAAGGGATATTTGTAATAACTGTTGTAACTAGAATTGCAGGTTTATAATCTTTTTCTTACTTATCTAAATTAACAATTGCACATTTACTCCCATCATAAATATTTTATAAATTGCTCTCTTCTCTAATTTATTTATTTGCTTAGGTACTTAGAACTTCAGACTGGTAGAGGTTTGGGTTCCCATTTGATCGCAGAGCTTCACAGGGTAACTTACTCTCTGCCCAGTTATCTTAGCTCAAGGGTCAGCAATATTAAACACTCAAATTATCATTTGGACCTGTTTTCCACAGAAAAGAAAACACCGGGAGTCACAAAACCCTTCCCATGTCTGACTATTTTCTGAGTAGTCACAAAACTGGCATATGTAGTTGAATTAAACGTACTGTTTTCTTCTGAAACTTTTCTTAGATTTATCCACGGTTGGCCTACCGGGGTCGAAAAGTTTAATAAATCATGTGCTGGCGGGTGTTTCACATTGGCACTTGTGACGCATATTTTGAGTGACAGAAAGCTGCAACAGAGGGATGAAGGAGCCACATGCGGCTCCAGAGCCGCACGTTGCTGACCGCTGTCTTAGGTAATAAATAAATGGGGGAGGGGGAGAAGAAAGCTCTAGAACAGAGATCTTCAAACATGTCAATTGTAAGTCTTGTGGACTTCAACTCCCAGAATTCTCCAGCCAGCATACCTCCAGCATACCATAACTGGCTGGAGAATTCTGGGAGTTGAAGTCCACAAGTTTTAAAGTTGCCAAGTTTGGGGACCCCTGCTCTGAAAGATATGCCCGTGCTTTTGATTTAAATCTCAGCAATCAAAGCAGCTTATGTCTTGAGATTTTTGAGAGTAGGAGGGCAAAGAGTTTGATTTGTGATGGAGCCGAGTTCAAAAATAATATTTTTCTTTTGGAGTGTGTTTTTTGGAATATGTGAAATGATGGCAAAGCAATACTTAATTCATTCAGCCTCCATTTGCCCGCAGCTTCCATGGCTCCCAGTTTAAGGACATCTGGGACATATATGAATGGGGATGCAGTCTCAACTAAAAAGATTGCTGTGATTCATTTCGTTCAGAAGTGAGTCCTTCTGCGTTGCGTTGGTTTAGAAATGATGCCTCTGAATATGTGTAGAGGTAGATTTGAAATCATTGTTTTTTCTACTGAAAGCAACTTTGGTCTGCATGGTGAAAGCTTCTCTTGAGCATTGGGCTGGTACTGGCTAACTTTCCATTAACTGTGATTAAGAAAAGAAGGCTAAAAAGATCATAAAACTGTATTTTTAGATAGGACCGTGCCTCTTGTACTCAGGGACCTCTAAATTCATAATTGTAAATTTTATTTAATTTTAAATACTGCGGACCACTAGTATAATGACCGCCTGGGTGGGACCCTAGGTGGTCATGTGACTGGGTAGGCATGGCCAACTCAATGTCACTCACGTCAAGGGGCACCTCGCCAGCCTCCCAGCCCCTCCCCTCCCAGCCCCTCTTCGCATGCCGGTCTAGGCTTATTTATTTTTTATTCTTTTTATTATTCATTTGTCCAATACATAAATACATAGGAAGAAAATAGACATGTGATAATATAAAAGGGTGAAAGTGAACTTAGAGAAGAGGATATATGAAAGGAAGAGAATATATAAGATAGATGAAAGAAAGGAAAGACAATTGGACAGGGGACGAAAGGCACATCAGTGCACTTATGTACGTCCCTTACTGGCCTCTTAGGAACCTGGAGAGGTCAATCGTGGAGAGTCTAAGGGAGAAGTGTTGGGGGTTAGGGGTTGACACAATTGAGTCCAGTAATGAGTTCCACGCTTCGATAACTCGATTGTTGAAATCATATTTTTTACAGTCAAGTTTGGCACGGTTCGTAAAGTTTGAATCTGTTGCGTGTTGTTGTGTTATTGTGGTTGAATCTGAAGTAGTCATTGACTGGTAAGACATTGCAGCATATGATCTTGTGGGCAATACTCAGATCGTGTTTTAGGCGTCGTAGTTCTAGACTTTCTAGGCCTAGGATTGTTAGTCTATTTTCATAGGATATTCTGTTTCGAGTGGAGGAGTGAAGGGCTCTTCTGGTGAAATATCTTTGGACATTTTCAAGGGTGTTGATGTCTGAGATGTGGTATGGGTTCCAGACAGATGAGCAGTAGTCTAGGATGGGTCTGGCAAAAGTTTTGTAGGCTCTTGTGAGTAGAGTGAGGTTGCCTGAGCAGAAGCTGCGTAGGATTAGGTTAACAACTCTAGAGCCTTTTTTGGCGATATTGTTGCAGTAATTGTTGGAGCTAAGCAGCCACTAAGAGAAAGTTGGCAAAACAGCTGGCTCAGTTCAAATTGGATCTGATTGAGAGGGAAGCTCAGCGGAAGCACCTCATTGAGGACTACAAGCATAGGCTTTCCAAGCAGAGGGAAGACCTGTGGGAGTGCAAGGCCACGTACCGGCGCCTGGAGGCTCAATGGGCCAAGATGGATAGGCAGTTCCAGGCCATGATGATGTCCCACTGGAACAAGGCCCTCCGGCTCTTCGCCATCAGCAGTGCTTCCCTCCCGTCTTCGCCTAACACCCCGCACCAGGAGGCTGAAGCAGACCCCCAAGTCAGAATTTCTGCCCCCCTCTGATCCACGCAAAAAGACCCCGAAGGGGAAGACCCTGCAGCAACACAACGGTTCTTTGCACATACCCAGTCCATGGGTTGTAGTTTAAAGATCCTTGATTTAGGGCAACATAAAAAATACAAATAATTTTTCTGCAGACCACCAAAACTTTATTATGGACCACCAGTGGTCCACGGACCATCAGTTGGTGACCACTGCTCAAGAGGGCTGCTCCAGGCCTGCTCTACTGAACCTCCAGATGACAGTGCAGCAGTACTGAAACGACCACAAATTGTAGTTTGAGGACCCCTGATTTAGGGCAACATAAAAAATACAAATAATTTTTCTGAAGACCACCAAAATTTTATCGTGGACCACCAGTGGTTGGTGACCACTAGCCTAGGCTTTATGGGCTGCTTAGAGTCATTAGATTGAAGCAACATAGAAGCCCCAATAAATAAAAAGAAATACAGTGTTCCCTCGACTTTCGCGGGGGATGCGTTCCGAGACCGCCCGCGAAAGTCGAATTTCCGCGATGTAGAGATGCGGAAGTAAATACACTATTTTTGGCTATGAACTGTATCACAAGCCTTCCCTTAACACTTTAAACCCTTAAATTACAATTTCCCATTCCCTTAGCAACCATTCAGATTATTACTCACCATGTTTATTTATTAAAGTTTATTTTAAAAAATATTTATTAAAGGCAGACGAAAGTTTGGCGATGGCATATGACGTCATTGGGTGGGAAAAACCGTGGTATAGGGGAAAAACCGCGAAGTATTTTTTAATTAATATTTTTGAAAAAACATGGTATACACTTTTCGCAAAGTTTGAACCCTCGAAAATCGAGGGAACACTATTGTAAAAAAAAAAAAAGGAAAGACTGATCTAAGGCAGCATTCTTCATTGTCTTGCTGCTTGAAATTATGCAAGTGCAAATCTAGAACAAGAGGAGAATTTGGACTAGCTCCACAAACAGCCAGTTGGCCTCAATAAATAATAAGTAGCCCCATCCCTGCAATGTGAATGCTGTTTTCTCTGTCCCGCCTCTAGGAATTTGCTAAAAGAAAATTGGCTGCTGTTTTAGCCAGCTTGGTCATGAGGCTGTCTTTGCAGCTGAAGCAGTAGTACCAACCTACTTCTCCATAGCCCAGCTGCAGACTTTAAAAAGAAAAGAAAGAAAAAAGGCAAAATAGCAGGCTTATCTAGCCTGTTGATGCTGGAAAACTGACAACCCAGCCACCTGCTGCTTTGCATCACCCCCGCCTTTACAGTGGGTTGTGTGTTTTTTTATTATTGGCAAATGACTTACTTGAAGGAGACACAAAGGTTTGTTTCTGTATCAGAAAGATAGCTCTAGTCGGATAGCGTTTGAAAGGGCCCTGGGCTCTTTTGTCTGATGTTGTTACAGGGCTGGCTAAAAACGCAGAAAGAAGCTCTGCCGTTCTTCTGGGGAACATGTCCCTACAAGTTGCCTTCAGTTCCCGTGGGAAGGGCAGTGTTGATCTTGGTCACTCCCCATTAAGAGCTGGATATTTCCCTCCAGTTATTTAAATTGGCATCTGCTTTTATCTGGCTAATTAGCTAGCAGTGTTTCAATGGACTTTTGTTTATACCCTTCTTCCCTTCTCGCATGTAGAAGGGGATGTGACTTTTCCCTTTTGGATTTCTGAGCAAAACAATCCACTGATAATGATGCTCCAGATTTATTTATTTATTTATTTATCAGATTTGTATGCCGCCCCTCTCCGCAGACTCGGGGCGGCTCACAGCAATAATAATACAATGTAACAAATCTAATATTTAATTAATTTATAAAACCCCAATTTAGAAACCAATCATACATACTAGCATACCATACATAAATTTTATAAGCCTAGGGGGAGGGAAAGTCTCAATTCCCCCATGCCTGATGACAGAGGTGGGTTTTAAGGAGCTTACGAAAGGCTAGGAGGGTGGGGGCAACTCTGATATCTGGGGGGAGTTGGTTCCAAAGGGTCAGGGCTGCCACAGAGAAGGCTCTTCCCCTGGGTCCCGCCAAACGACATTATTTAGTTGACGGGACCCGGAGAAGGCCAACTCTGTGGGACCTAACTGGTCGCTGGGATTCGTGCGGCAGAAAGCGGTCCCGGAGATATTCTGGTCCGGTGCCATGAAGGGCTTTATAGGTCATACCCAACACTTTGAATTGTGACCGGAAACTGATCGGCAACCAATGCAGACTGCGGAGTGTTGGTGTGACATGGGCATATTTAGGAAAGCCCATGATAGCTCTCGCAGATGCATTCTGCACGATCTGAAGTTTCCGAACACTTTTCAAAGGTAGCCCCATGTAGAGAGCATTACAGTAGTCGAGCCTCGAGGTGATGAGGGCATGAGTGACTGTAAGCAGTGACTCCCGGTCCAAATAGGGCCGCAACTGGTGCACCAGGCGAACCTGGGCAAACGCCCTCCTCGCCACAGCTGAAAGATGTTTCTCTAATGTGAGCTGTGGATCGAGGAGGACGCCCAAGTTGCGGACCCTCTCTGAGGGGGTTAATGATTCCCCCCCCAGGGTGATGGACGGACAGATGGAATTGTCCTTGGGAGGCAAAACCCACAGCCACTCCGTCTTATCCGGGTTAAGTTTGAGTCTGTTGACACCCATCCAGACCCCAACAGCCTCCAAGCACCGGCACATCACTTCCACTGCTTCGCTGACTGGACTGAGATTGAGAGTATCTTCTTTGCAACTGGAGGGTGGGTTGGTTAGATTGGTTGGTTGGTTGCTTACTGGAGGATGCTAGGAGCTGGTAGGGACAAGAGTCTTTTCTTTGGGGCTTAATGGCCAAAAAACCTGGAAGAAAAATTGTAACACTGATCTTATTGATGGCAGCAAGACTATGCCCAAAAATGGAAGGACATTTCGAGTCCTACCATGAATGAATTTCAAAAGTTGATGGAGCTAGCGGAGATGGCTAAATTGACATATATATGTGTGTACTTCGGATTCTACTTGGAAATTACTTCTGTATTTTTATATTTTGTACTATAAACTAATAAACATGACAGTTAAAAAAGTATAGGAAATAGTCTTCTTTCACCTTCTAGGCTCACGTTAAATGCTAACTCTGTCCACAAATGGTTAAATTAGTTGGATGAATGTAGATGATTATGTTTTTTAAGATAATGGGGTTTTAGAAAGTTTTAGATTTGTAATATTAGATTTCTGCACGTTTTGTATTGTAGTTATTATATTGTAAGCCCCTCTTGAGTCGGTTGGGAAGGGCGGCATAGAGATCTAAATAAATAAATACATATAGTACATACATACATACATACATACATACATACATACATACATACATACATACATACATACATACTGTACATACATACTTGCCAAATATGCTCATTTTAAATTAAGTAATAATTTATATCAAATAACACTGAAGAATATACGTAAGAGCATCAGAGACTCTGGTGAATAGAGACTATGCTAGGTCTTCTTCCAGCCTTTTGTAAGTTTGCTTTTAGTATTTCACTAGCTTGGAGTTTCTTACATATTTTATGACCCAGGATCCATTTACTTAAGAGAGTCTTGTTCTCGAAATGTATGCACCTGCCCAAGGCTGAATATAATGCAGGCACCTAATCAGAGTACGCCTTTATTCTTTTGGGGAAAACAATAGATGAAGGCTAATGTACATTTGGGAAACACTGAATTTAGCTGAGGACTTCTCCCCTTGTTCTTCTCCTGTAAATATTAATGTGGTTTTTGTGTCACTTGCTACTAACACTAGATATCATATTTTTCAGAGTATCACAGTGTAAGACTCACCTTTTTACCCCCCAAAAGTGGGTGTAAACTTGGGCGCATCTTATACACTGAATATAGCCACCCCCACCCTCTCGCCTCTGCCTCCCAGCAATTTACCTCCTTTTAGCAAACAGCACAGAGCCCGATTAGTACAAGCAACTGATTATCAGCTTCCCGACACACAGCTGATTCAATACAGGCAAGCCAGGTGCTAGAACTGAAAGTGAAACTAGCTACAAGGAGGCAAATTGCTGAGAGGTGGACTGCTGGAAATATTGGACTGCTGAAACTGCAAAGAGATAATTCAATAACTATGAATGTCTATAGAATGTTCAAATTATTAGACTTATTTTTTTAAAGACTGCTTTATTATTGTTCTAGACTACTTAACAGAATGAAGAAGCTTTTTAAAATAAATGCTTGATCTGAAGAGGCACAGTGCTTTTGTAAATAACAGAGAATAATGTATACTTCCAGAAAGCCAGGAACCTCATCATATGAACTTAATTGGTTCCAGGAGGAGGTTCGTAAGGTGAAAAGTTTGTAAGATGAAACAATGTTTCCCATAGGAATCAATGTAAAAGTAAATAATGCGTGCAAATCCTTCAGGAAAATCCCAAACTTTAGAAGAGAGGCGAACAGAGGGCAGGGAGGAGCAGCTAAAGGGGGGTGGGGTGGAAGAAGCAAGGCTAGGCTAAAGGGTGAGTGGGAAGGAAGAAAGGCAAGGGGGGCGCCCCTCCCTTTTCTTTCTTCAAAAGACACCGTTTCAGTGCCTTTCCAAGCACGTTGTTCTCTGCAAAATCTTTCCTCCTCCAAGCCGCCCCTCCCTTTTCTTTCTTCAAAAAAGGGGAAAAAAAGAAACCCCTTCATCCCAGCAGCAGCTGCTTGGGTTCGTAAGGTGAAAATAGTTTGTTAGAAGAGGCAAAAAAATCTTAAACACCAGGTTCCTATCTTGAAAAGTTCGTTAGAAGAGGCGTTCGTAAGATGAGGTACCACTGTACTCTGAAAAATGCAGTGCTTTTTAAACCTTTAAGGAAAATTAAAAGCAATACCCTCTGCAAGCTCAATTTTATTCCTGGGGCTGCATACAATGTTGACCATGTTTCTAAACAGGTAGTGTTAGCTTTCTGAACTAGAGCAGGCTTTTGGATAAGGTTGGCTTGTTGGAAGCAGTCTTGGTCATTTAACAGTAGAAAGTAGCTGCTACCTAAATTTGCAGGTAGAACATCATACGAACCCAACTATTCACATGGCAAAAGTATTCTCTGTTGCCAGGGAATAGCTTACTACAAACATCTTGGGTGAGCCTTTCTTGTTCCTCTAGGACAGTGTTTCCCAACCTTTTTTGAGCCACGGCACATTATTCATATTTTCAAAATCCTGGGGAACACTGAACGGGGGGGGGGGGGCGCGGGGGGGGGCTAAAGAAAAGTTTGGACAAAAAAAAATATCTTCCTCCATTTCACTCTATTTCTCCCTCCCTCTTTCTCTCTTCCTTCCTTTCTTTCTCTCTCTCCATCCCTCTTTCATTCTTTCTCTCTTTTTTGCTCTTTCTCTCTCCCTCCTTCCCTCCCTCTATGTCTTTCTCTCTCCCTTACTCTCTCTGCCTCTCTTGCTATCTCTTTCATTCTCTCTCTTTCTGTCTCTCTTGCTATGTCTTTCTCTCTCTCTCTCTCTCTCTTTCTCTGTCTCTCTTTCTATCTCTTTCTCTCTCTCTTTTTCTCTGTCTCTCTTTCTATCTCTTTCTCTGTCTCTCTTTCTCTGTCTCTTTTTCTATCTCTTTCATTCTCTCTCTTTCTGTCTCTCTTGCTATGTCTTTCTCTCTCTCTCTCTCTCTCTCTGTCTCTCTCTGTCTCTCTTTCTATCTCTTTCTCTCTCTCTCTTTCTATCTCTTTCTCTGTCTCTCTTTCTCTGTCTCTCTTGCTATCTCTTTCTCTCTCTCTCTCTCTGTCTCTTTCTCTCTCTTTCTCTATCCCTTTCTCTCTCTTTCTGTCTTTCTCTCTTTCTCTGTCTCTCTCTGTCTCTCTTTCTATCTCTTTCTCTCTCTCTTTCTCTGTCTCTCTTTCTATCTCTTTCTCTCTCTCTCTTTCTCTGTCTCTTTTGCTATCTCTTTCTTTCTCTCTCTCTGTCTCTTTCTCTCTCTTTCTCTGTCTCTCTTGCTATCTCTTTCTCTCTCTCTTTCTCTCTCTTTCTTTTTCTCTCTCTTTCTTGCTATGTCTCTCTCTCTCTCTCTGTCTGCCTCCCTCTTTCCTTTCTATCTCTCCCTCCCTCTTTCCTTTCTATCCCTCCCTCTTTCCTCCCTCCCTCTTTCCTTTCTATCTCTTTTCTTTCTATCTCTCCCTCCCTCTTTCCTTTTTATCTTTCTCTCCGTCCCTCAGCGGCGGCAAAGAAGAAGGAAGTCAGGCTGCGGAGGGCACCGAGGACAAGAGTGCTCGCTCGTTCCCTCGCCCTCTGACTTCCCTCCCTCACTGCTGAAGGGACGAGCATGAGGGGTTTTTTGCTTTTTCTTTCCTTCCCCCACCTCACGGGAGAGAGAGAGAGAGAAAGAGCAGCGAACTGCGGGATGCGGCAAAGGACTCCTTGCCAACCAAAAAAGGGGTGGGGGTGGCAAAGGCAAAGTCTGGGAGGCGGGGAAGGGAAGAGCGGGAGACCCCCAGACAGAACGGCTGAGGGGAAGGAAAGACAGAAGGAGGGAGGGATTGAGAAGCGAAGCCAGGGAGGGCTGAGAGAAAAGGGAAGCGACGCGCGCGAGAGAGGGGGGGGCGGGCATTACTGAAACGAACGGAGAAAGCCCTCTCTCGCAGCGAAAGCGCTCCCAGCCAGGGGGCTGCGAGAGAGGGCTTTCTCCGTTCGTTTCGGGAAAGCCCGCCCCATCCCTCTCGCAGCCCCCTGGCTGGGAGCGCTTTTGTCCCGAGGAGCTGAAGCCGCCGCCGCCGCGAGAGAAGTCGCGCCCCAAGGCAGGGGGCGGCAGAGGAGGAGAGGGGGCAGATCGGGTGGGGAGCGTCACGGCACACCTGACCATGTCTTGCGGCACACCAGTGTGCCGCGGCACACCGGTTGGGAAACGCTGCTCTAGGAAACCGCTTTGGGATAATAATAAGAAACCTAAATAGAAACAATTTTGAAAGGGATTCAGGTGAATGTGGCTGGGTTTTTTTTCATTCACCGATGGATTGGTGGTTTCGGTTGAGTCTCTGTAACTTCCTTGACTCTTGTATGGCATTTCCTCTTTCTAGAGTTGTTTGGGTCACATCCTGCAATTGCTGCCAGCGTGTTCGACAGTTGCATCCTCTTCCCTGATTCCAAAGAAATAAAGTTTCCGAGGAGGGAAAGAGAGGGATCAAAACAAAAGGCTTTGTTAAGCAAGATTTTTACTCTCTGAGGATAGAACCATTGCAGTGTAATAGGTTTCCTTCTGGAATCCAGACTGGGGTGTTAATCTCTACAAACCATGAGATGTGTTGGATGAAGGTAGTGCCGTGGATATTGCCTATCTGGACTTCAGCAAAGCCTTTGATATGGTTCAACATAAAGAGCTGATAGATAAATTAGTGAAGGTTGGACTTAATCCCTGGATAGTTCAGTGGATTTGCAGCTGGCTGAAGCGTAGACATCAGAGAGTTAGTGTTGATGGCGAGTATTCTGAGCAGAGACAGGTTACAAGCTGTGTGCCACAAGGTTCTGTTCTGGGTCCTATTCTTTAGTTTGTGAGTGACATAGGGGAAGGTTTGCCTATTTGCCAATGACCCTTAAAGTGTGCAATAGGGTTGATATTCCTGGAGGCGTCTGTAATATGGTAAATGATTTAGCTTTACTAGATAAATGGTCAAAGCAATGGAAGCTGTAGTTTAATGTTTCCATATGTAAAATAATGCACTTGGGGAAAGGGAATCCTCAATCTGAGTATTGTATTGGCAGTTCTGTGTTAGCAAAAACCTCAGAAGAGAAGGATTTAGGGTAGTGATTTCTGACAGTCTCAAAATGGATGAGCAGTGTGGTCGGGTGGTAGGAAAAGCAAGTAGGATGCTTGGCTGCATAGCTAGAGGTATAATAAGCAGGAAGAGGGAGATTGTTATCCCGCTATATAGAGCGCTGGTGAGACCACATTTGGAATACGGTGTTCAGTTCTGGAGACCTCACCTACAAAAAGATATTGACAAAATTGAACGGGTCCAAAGACGGGCTACAAGAATGGTGGAAGGTCTTAAGCATAAAACGTATCAGGAAAGACTTCATGAACTCAATCTGTATAGTCTGGAGGACAGAAGGAAAAGGGGAGACATGATTGAAACATTTAAATATGTTAAAGGGTTAAGTAAGGTTCAGGAGGGAAATGTTTTTAATAGGAAAGTGAACACAAGAACAAGGGGACACAATCTGAAGTTAGTTGGGGGAAAGATCAAAAGCAACATGAGAAAATATTATTTTTCTGAAAGAGTAGTAGATCCTTGGAACAAACTTCCAGCAGACGTGGTTGGTAAATCCACAGTAGCTTATTCACCAAAGGAGTTTAGAAATGTGTTCTGTCTGGGTTTTCCCAGACCTCAACACCAACTGAAAAAACAGCCAGACACTCTGGTAAAAGCCAAAAGTATTTTATAGCTGGAAAAAATAAGCACAAAGGAAAACCTGTCTTCACAACAGACAGGCTATAATACGTTACAGCAGGGTCCTGATGTCCAGTCAATACCATAAGCTTCTTGCTGGCACCCCCCCCCAAGGTTTCAATAGTCCAAGGCACAAACCAGGATTGTAAGCCACCAAAGTTCACAGACAGGTCTCACGAATCTCCAAGATAAAACTCCACAAGCCAGGAAGGGTGGGTCCGCCTTTTATCCTTTCCCAAGAGCACCACACCCAAACCCAGCTGTGACCTCTAATGCTGGAAATACTTAGCCAATTGAGTCCGTCTCTGATTAGCTCTCCTTTGTCGCATATCTATGATGTCTTGAGCATTTTCCCCTAAGGAATCCAGGCTGCTTGCTGGGGAGAGCTCCCCCTGGTGGGACTCTGGCTGTCCTTCTTCTCCAGCCTGGGATTCCTCTTCCTCGTCAGTCTGCACCTCCTGTTCCTCAGCCTCTCCCTCTGAGCTGGAAACCGACAGAAGGTCAGCCATTCCCGGAGGGGTCCTAGACTGAACCACAACAGAAATGTATGTTAGACCTACCCAACTTGGTAAACTCCAAATCAAGGATCTTCAACCTTGGCAACTTTAAGACTTGTGGATTTCAACTCCCAGAGTTCCTCAGTACATTGTGTGCTGGCTCAGCCTCAGACTACGAAACTTTCCAACCCACAGATATTTTTACTACCTCATGTTACCAATATATTCTTTTAGTCATTTGTGGCTGTTGGTGGTCCTTTCCCTCCTGCCGCAAATCCCACGTCTTGGCTTCTGTTGATGGGATGTAGAGAAAGGCTTAAGGTATGTAGCTATCCACACACATGTAGGTCAAGGATGCTATCTGACATAATTTTATTCTATACTCCGTATTTTTCATGAGATTACCACATGAGTAAACCCAGCAATCATCAGGGCATTTCATTTATTTGTACAATCTGCACCAGTGTATAGATTATTTGCAGCCTTTCAAATTCTTAACATTTCAGAGCTCTGGATATACAAAACTGCATATAAATATTTCTGGCTGCATTAATTCATTGCAGCCTCCTATGTTTTTGTAATTCGTAGGGTACTCTGAGTGTACGTATTTTAAAACCTTACATTCTTGGTTCCCACCACAGCCTTTAGCAAGCTACTCCATAGTGGAAATGGATCTGGTTTGGGGGAAAAATACTGTATTTCCTTTCTGTCTGTTTGATTCTCCATATGGAGGGTCTGTAGCCACGGAGAGCTGAGGCTACGTTGGCGAAGAACTCGCTTGCTTGAAAGAATATATATACAGTGGTAACTCTACTTAAGAACTTTTCTAGATAAGAACTGGGTGTTCAAGATTTTTTTGCCTCTTCTTAAGAACCATTTTCTAGTTTAGAATAATAATAATAATAATAATAATAATAATAATAATAATAATAATAATTATTATTATTATTATTATTATTATTATTATTATTATTATCATCATCATCATTATTATTTATTGGATTTGTATGCCGCCCCTCTCCGTAGACTCGGGGCGGCTAACAACAATGATAAAAACAGCATGTGACAATCCAATAGTAAAACAACTAAAAACCCTTATTATAAAACCAAACTTACACACAGACATACCATGCATAACTTGTAATGGCCTAGGGGGAAGGAACATCTCAACTCCCCCATGCCTGGCGGTATAAATGAGTCTTGAGTAGTTTATGAAAGACAGGGAGGGTGGGGGCAGTTCTAATCTCTGGGGGGAGTTGGTTCCAGAGGGCCGGGGCCGCCACAGAGAAGGCTCTTCCCCTGGGGCCCGCCAAACGACATTGTTTAGTCGAGCCCGAAAAAATTTCCCAGGAAATTTGAGAGTGACATGAAGACCCGTCCAGTTTCCTTCCATTCCCCCTGGGCTTCTCTCTCTGATGCAGTATATGGGAGGCAGCCTCGCGCCGGGTATATGGGAGGCGTATGCTCCTCCTCGCCGCCTCAGAGTCCCTTTTTTTTTTTTTAAGCCTTAAAGTTTTGGATTTCTTTGATTCCCCTCACCTTCTTCCTTCGTCAGCGACTGTCCTCCTCCTCCTCTTCTTCTTCCTCCTCCTTCTCCCACCCAAATTCCGAGCTTTTATTTCTTTCCTAATGGGTTTGCACACATTATTTGCTTTTACATTGATTCCCGTGGGAAAAATTGCTTCTACTTACAAACTTTTCTACTTAAGAACCCGGTCACGGAATGAGTTAAGTTCTTAAGTAGAGGTGCCACTGTACAGTACTTCCATTAAAAATGACTCTCAGCTCATAGAGAGCAATGGAAGAGTAAAAATAGACCCTGAATGCTGATTATGCCCCTAGAATTTATCTCACTCTGCTTATTTTTTCTTCTTCTTTTCTTTGTGGTAATGTTTTTTTTGTTGATGCCAAGTGGCATATTCAATCTTCATGTCAAGTCCGCTTCAGTTATCCACACGCATTATCTTTTCAAACAGGCCATCCGTCTTTATCTTAGTCATGTAAAAACAAAACACCAACTTCTTCAGGAACTCAGTTGTGTGCAAGCAAGATTAGTATGAATTTAATTTTTACATCTAGCAATTTATTATTATTATTATTATTATTATTATATTATTATTATTATTATTATTATTATTATTATTATTAATTAGATTTGTATGCTGCCCCTCTCCGTAGACTCGGGGCGGCTCACAACACAATAAAACAGTTCATAACAAATCTAATAATTTACAATTTAAAATATTTTAAAAACCCCATTATTAAGCAGACATACATACAAACATACCATACATAAATTGTATAGGCCCCGGGGGAGATATCTCAATTCCCCCATGCCTGACGACAAAGGTGGGTTTTGAGGAGTTTATGAAAGGCAAGGAGGGTAGGGGCAGTTCTTATCTCTGGGGGGAGCTGGTTCCAGAGAGTCGGGGCCACCACAGAGAAGGCTCTTCCCCTGGGGCCCGCCAACCGACATTGTTTAGTTGACGGGACCCGGAGAAGGCCCACTCTGTGGGACCTAATCGGTCGCTGGGATTCGTGCAGCAGAAGGCGGTCCCGGAGATATTCTGGTCCGATGCCATGAAGGGCTTTAAAGGTCATAACCAACACTTTGAATTGTGACCAGAAACTGAACGGCAACCAATGCAGACTCCGGAATGTTGGTGTAACATGGGCATATTTAGGAAAGCCCATGATTGCATTTGTCAAGAATCATGAGGTACAACACAATGATTATTATTATTTATTAGATTTGTATGCCGCCCTTCTCCGGAGACTTGGAGCGGCTTACAACAACAAAACAATACAAATCCAATAGTTAAAAAAGACAATTTAAAAACCCTTAATATAAAAAGCAACCATACATCTCATACAAACCATACATAAAGTGGAGAGGGCCCAGGGGAATCAATTTCCCCATGCCTGACGACAGAGGTGGGTTTTAAGAAGTTTGCGAAAGGCAAGGAGGGTGGGGGCAGTCCTAATCTCTGGGGGGGAGAGTTGGTTCCAGAGGGTCGGGGCCACCACAGAGAAGGCTCTTCCCCTGGGTCCCGCCAGACGACATTATTTCGTCGACGGGACCCGGAGAAGGCCAACTCTGTGGGAGCTAACAGGTAGCTGGGATTCGTGCTAAGTCCTAACCAACACTTTGAATTGTGACTGGAAATTGATCGGCAACCAATGCAGACTGCGGAGTGTTGGTGTAACATGGGCATACCTTTAGCCAGTGACAATGTACTGTAAGGTG
This sequence comes from Erythrolamprus reginae, assembly GCF_031021105.1. Taxonomy (NCBI): domain Eukaryota; kingdom Metazoa; phylum Chordata; class Lepidosauria; order Squamata; family Dipsadidae; genus Erythrolamprus; species Erythrolamprus reginae. Next base: position 85,096,228 of record NC_091955.1, on the reverse strand, counting down.
GGTGTTTTCTAGCACTGATAAAATAGGCTAAGGCAAAAATAGTAAGTTCAGCAAGGGATGTTTTGAGCTCTGTGGCTGTATAGATGCTTTCACCTGTTTCTCGTACCACGTCACTGTCCTTTATCCTATTCCCACTTGCCACAGTATTATGTATCAGGAAACAGCTGAAGTCTCACAGGAGGTCATTTTCTGAAACCCACAAATCTTGATCTATTGTCCCTTGTGAAACTGACTGCCGTCTTTAGTTTTCTAGGAAATTCGGGCTGAGGAGTTGCATGCCGGTCTGGATTTTGATTTTGACCAGGTGGTAGCCTAGTTTTCTGTAGCCATCTCCAGTAATCTATTCTTCTCCTTCAGTTTCCAATCTCCGATTCTAACGTGGTTTGCAACTGCTACTCTTGTTTTTAACCACATTGTTTTTACACTTAATTACTGTATAAGATCATACCTGAATAAATCTTAGTAGTCCTTGACTTATGTTGTGGTTAGCTCTGGTCCTGCTCCTGTTCCAAGGACTGTGGATGTGGGGGAGACATCCACATGCCGCAGGCCTGTTTTGCCCCCGGTGGAATCTGCTGATGAAGGCTCCTCTGACCAAGAAGACATGAGTGACAGGGAGGAGGAGAGTGTGGCAGACAGCTCAGAAGGAGATCAATTATCTAGCTCCTCCTTGGATCCAGAACAAGAGTTAATGATACAGCCACGCATGCGGAGAGCGATGCATAGGCAACAACAACTGAGAGATTATTATCAAAGAAAATGAGGCCACCTGTGGTTGGGTGGGGCTGTGGTCGTTAGTGAGGCTGCTATAAAAAGCAGCCTGTGGGTTTGGCCATTGTGGAGGATTATCTGATTGTTGTGTTTCGTGACTGCTTTACTGACTTTGACTTTTTGTGTGCTGATTTTTCCCGCTTTGAAACTAAACCAGAGCAAAGTGTGTGTCACTTTGTGAAAGAAGGACTGTGAATTGCCTCACAGCTGCAAGCTAAGTATCACAGAACTGAGAAGGGACTTGTACAAATTACCAGTTTGTTTGGAGATGAGTGCTCTTTGCTATACCAAAAGAGGGCTTGGTTTAAGTGACTTTTCATTATAAAGAACATTGTTTTGAATTTTCAAAACGTGTGTGTGTGTCTGAAATTTGTACCTGTGAATTTTTGGGAGGATTCTACCAGAGAGCCCGACAGAACAACTTACGACTACAATGGAGACCATTGCTAAGCAAGGCTAAAAGAGTTACACTTCACTTTGCGACCTTTTTGCCATGTTGTTAATTAAATAAATCACGATTGTCGTTGAGTGAACCATGTGGTCATTAAGCGCCTTAGGCTTCCCCCATTGGCTTTGCTTGTTGGAAGCCAACTAGAAAGGTTTCAAATGGTGATCACATATAGAAATAGCAACACTAGTAGTAATACAAGGAAGTGGAAGGGATCTAAAATGATAAATTCAAAAAGTAGCTAAGGAAAAACACAAGGTAAAATGACTTTTTTTTGCTCAAGAATTGGAAGGGCTGCCTTTCAAACAAGAAATAAAAGTCTGGTCTATCAACATTGGAAAAAGAGTAATGGCATATTATCTAACTGGTCCCAGTGATTGGTTAGGTCCCTCAGATTCGGCCTTCTCCAGGTCCCGTCAACTACACCAGTGTTTCCCAACCTTGGGAACTTGAAGATATCTGGACTTCAACTCCCAGAATTCCCCAGCCAGCATTCGCTGGCCGGAGGAATTCTGGGAGGTGAAGTCCAAATATCTTCAAATAGCCAAGGTTGGGGAACATTGAACTACACAATGTCGCTTGGTGGGACGTAGGCGAAGAGCCTTCTCAGTCTGTATAGTCTGGAGGACAGAAGGAAAAGTGGGGACATGATCGAAACATTTGCATTGGCTGCTGATCAGTTTCCGGTCACAATTCAAATTGTTGGTCATGACCTTTAAAGCCCTACATGGCATTGGACCAGATTACTTCTGGAACCGCCTGCCACCGCACGAATCCCAACGACCGGTAAGGTCCCACAGAGTTGGCCTTCTCCGGGTCCCATCGACTAAACAATGTCGTCTGGCGGGCCCCAGGGGAAGAGCCTTCTCTGTGGCGGCCCCAGCCCTCTGGAACCAACTCCCCCCAGAGATTAGAATTGCCCCAACCCTCCCTGTCTTTCGTAAACTACTCAAGACTCATTTATACCGCCAGGCTTGGGGGAGTTGAGATATTCCTTCCCCCTAGGCCATTACAAGTTATGCGTGGTTTGTTTGTCTGTATGTTTGGTTTTATAATAGGGGTTTTTAGTTGTTTTTTATTATTGGATTGTCACATGCTGTTTTTATCATTGTTGTTAGCCGCCCCAAGTCTACGGAGAGGGGCGGCATACAAATCCAATAAATTATTATTATTATTATTATTATTATTATTATTATTTAAATATGTTAAAGGGTTAAATAAGGTTCAAGTTGGAACGCATTCCCCGTGAAAAATGAGGTGTCATTCTGTGTGTGTGTGTGTGTGTGTGTGTGTGTTTGTGTGTTTGTGTGCATAATAAAACGAACGTGATTTTCATATTTCCAATATAGATTTAAAGTAACTACATACAATCTGTCTTCATGGATAGACGACTTGTTTTGCTAGTGGAAAGTCACTGGATCCAAAACCCAGACAGATTAGGGTTCTGTCTTATGGCATTTTAGAGAACGTTCGTGTCCTCTTAATAATTTATATCACAAATTCCGCATATTCTTGCTGTTGGCCATGCTTCTAACAGCTGATAGAGTTGTTTCAATTCTTGGACAGAAGGCAGGCTATAAATCAAACAAATAAATGAATAATCACTGCACTTATTTTGGGATAAGTTGAAGAATTTCAGGTATGTGCAGGAATAGCAGAATGGACATCAGATGTTATAGGAGTTCTATGTTGTCCAAGAAACTTTCAGTGTGTGTATGTTTTGGCCTAAAAACATCTCTCAGCTCTTCTTTCATTCTTTGTCTCTCATGTCAAAAGCAATGTTAAACAATTCAATATATCGGTTTCCAAGGATTTTTTTTCCCTTGTCTGAAAATCTGCACAGATTTCGGGATGAAAAACTAGGAAATTTAATCAGCATTTTTTTTTGTTCTGTCAAAATTAGTGATAGAGCCACTTTGCAAGAAAACAAGTGAATGTTTCATCTTGAAGATATTTTTAAATTTCAACAATCAGTGACACATGTTATTATATCTTTTTACAACATGGTTGATTTTGCACCCTAGTCTTCGTATTTAATCTTTTATACAGTGATCCCCCGGTTATTGCGTCCCCGACCATTGCGAACAGGGTAATTCGCGATTTTCAACCCGGAAGTCAAAACACCATCTACGCATGCGTGCCCTTTTTTCTATGGGCACGCATGCGTAGATGGCACCCGGCAGATCAGCTGCTGGGCGGCTTCCCTGGGTCTTCCCCCTCTTGCTGGCGGGAGGGCGAGCAGCGGGCATCAGCAAGGAGTTTCCCCACCGCCCACGCAAACTCCTCGCTGCCGCCCGCCCTTCGCCCGCCCACACCGTTCATTCTCGCCGCTTTGGAGCTGAGTCCTGAAGCGAATTCGCTTCAGGACTCAGCTCCAAAGCGGCGAGAGCGAGCGCGGACAAGCCGTTCGCTGGCGCTAGCTCTTGCCTGCCTGCCCGCTAGCGAGGAGCCGCCTGCCTGCCCGCTAGCGAGGAGCCGAAGATTGGGGGCAGCGCGGCTGTTTTAAAACGTCCCCGCCGACATGGGGGGCTCGCTAGCACACCCCCAAACCCGAGTTGGGGGTTCGGGGGTGTGCTAGCGAGTCCCCCATGTCGGTGGGGACGTTTTAAAACACCCGCGCGACTTTCCAATGAGTCCCGAAGACAACGCGTTTGTCTTCGGGACTCATTGGAAAGTCGCGCGTGTGTTTTAAAACGTCCCCGCCGACATGGGGGGCTCGCTAGCACACCCCCAAACCCGGGTTGGGGGTTCGGGGGGGTGCTAGCGAGCCCCCCATGTCGGCGGGGACGTTTTAAAACACACGCGCCGCTTTCCAATGAGTCCCGAAGACAAACGTCAAACTTCCCGTTTGTCTTCGGGACTCATTGGAAAGCGGCGCGTGTGTTTTAAAACGTTCCCGCCGACATGGGGGGCTCGCTAGCACCCCCCCAAACCCGGGTTGGGGGTTCGGGGGGGTGCTAGCGAGCCCCCCATGTCGGCGGGGACGTTTTAAAACACACGCGCCGCCCCCAATCTTCGGCTCCTCGCTAGCGCTGCGGAAGTAAAAACACCATCTGCACATGCACAGATGGTGTTTTTACTTCTGCAGCGCTACTTCGCGAAATCCCGCTCGTTGCGGGGGGTCCTGGAACGGAACCCTCGCAACGAGCGGGGGATCACTGTACATCTATTTATTTATTTATTTTATTTATTTATTGTTAGAGTTGAAAGGGACCATGAAAGCCATCAAGTTCAACCCCCTTCCCAAGCAGGAACCCTATAGCACACCAGTCAAGTGGCAGTTCAATCTTCTCTTAAAAATGTCCAGAATGTTGGAGTTCACAACGTCCGTTGGTAGGTTGTTCCATTGGTTGATCGCTCTGACCGTCAGGAGTAGCAATTGTTATGTGGTATGAAATACTCCATAGCATCAAAATGGATGCTATGGAGTATCTCATACCACATAACAATTGCAAGAAATCAGGGTGTCAAGATATCTTCCCTCCTCCATACGTTGCAATATATATATACCATATTATTTCCCTCTTTCTTCTTTTGTCCTTCTAAATTCATAAAAGTTGTCCAGAAACAATACCGTATAGCAGCGGTCCCCAAACTACGGCCCGCGGGCCACATGCGGCCCACTGGGGCCATTTATCCGGCCCGCCAGTGAGTGACAAGAGCACAGGGAAAAAAAGAGAGAAAGAAAGAAAAGGGAAAGAGAGGGAGGGAAGGAGAAGTGGAGAGGAATGAAGGAGGGAAGGAAGGAAGGAAAGAAGGAGAAATGGAGGGAACAAGGAAGAAAGGAAGGAAGAATGAAATGGAGGGACAGAGGAAGGAAGGACTGTTTTGGGGGGGGGGAATTTTTTTAAATTTTTCTCTCAACATACATTCAAACAACACAGTGTACCATCTAATTTTCCATGAATAAAATGTGGTATTTTGTTAGTAACTAATATCAATCATCAAAAAAGTTGCAAAAGTTTTTTTTTCTAATTTTGTCATCCAGTTATATTCATTTTCTTTTAATTAAATTCCCTCCTTAATGTTCCTTCAAAAAGTGCAACACCAATTATATTTCTAACTTATTAACCATTATGCCAAAGTGCTTCCTTCTTTCTTTATACATTTTTCATAAGCCAAGAAAACCTTGTATAGCCAATCAGATGTCAACAAAAGAAAATTAAAAACAAAACATAAACATATATGAATTTCAGATCTTCTCCCCCCTCTAAATAGTACGTTCCCATTTTGTTTTTTACTTTAAAACAAGGTATGTGCAGTGTGCATAGGGATTTGTTCATAGTTTTTTTTAATAGTCCGGCCCTCCAACTGGCCCTCTGTGTAAAAAGTTTGGGGACCCCTGATATAGGGTTTCCTGTTTGAGCAAATGGGGTTGGACTAGAAGATCTCCAAGGTCTCTTTCAACTCTATTATTCTGTTAAAGTGGTTCAGTTCTGAAGGTCAAATGGAGGAAGAAATATTCTGGAGGAACCAGCAGTTGGATGAGGAGTGCTCGCCATGTCCTGCTATGCTAAGGACCGAGTCAGAACTGGGTTCCAGTGGGCAGATCCAGTTTTTAAACAACAAACACAGTCCTCATCACTGACAGGCGAGAACACCCATCCAAGCTGCTGTGGCTCCTCCCACGATGGAGAAAGCCATGTGTTCTGCTGTAACTCTGCCTGGTTTTTCAGATCTCTGGAAAGTACCTTTTGCTCAGTCTTCATGATCAAAACATCAGGACTCATTGGGTGATAGCGTCAGATAAAGACAGGTTGAGAGAGAAAGATCTTGGAAGACAGAACTACAGTGGTACCTCTACCTAAGAATGGCTCTACTTATGAACTTTTCTAGATAAGAACCAGGTGTTCAAGATTTTTTTTTGCCTCTTCTCAAGAACCATTTTCCACTTACAAACCCAAACCTCCGAAACTGTAACCAGAAAAGGCAGGGAGAAGCCTTCGTGGGGCCTCTCTAGGAATCTCCGGGGAGGAAACATGGCCGGAAAAAGCGGGAGAAGCCTTCTTGGGGGCCTCACTAGGAATCTCCGGGGAGGAAACAGGGCTGGAAAAGGCGGGGAGAAGCCTCCGTGGGGCCTCTCTAAGAATCTCCTGGGAGGAAACAGGGCTGGAAAAGGCGGGGAGAAGCCTCTGTGGGGCCTCTCTAGGAATCTCCTGGGAGGAAACAGGGCTGGAAAAGGCGGGGAGAAGCCTCCGTGGGGCCTTTCTAGGAATCTCCTGGGAGAAAACGGCCTCCACCCTCCCTGTGGTTTCCCCAATCACACACATTATTTGCTTTTACATTGATTCCTATGGGGAAAATTGCCTCTTACAAACTTTTCTACTTAAGAACCTGGTCACAGAACAAATTAAGTTCGTAAGTAGAGGTACCACTGTAATTCCCAAAAAGGTGAGTAATTTTTCAAACTTGTATAGATGCATATTTAAACAGATGTCTTACCCTGGACGACACACTGAAATAATCTACCAAGACCAATCCATGCCTAAGATCTATTCTGTGCCTAAAGTGGGTTGTTGAGTTACAATTCCTGGTTGCGGGACAGTGGGACTCACTAGTTCTAATGTCACTTGTTTATCGCTATAGATCAGTGTTTCTCAATCTTGGCAGCTTGAAGATGCATGGACTCCCAGAATTCCTCAGCCAGCCATGAATTCTAAGAGTTGAAGTCCACACATCTTCAACCTGTCAAGATGGAGAAACACTGATCTATAGTAATAAACAGGTAATACTAGAAGGGTTTAACTCTAAGATCGTTGTAAGCCACAGCCACACTGGCAGAAAGGCACAGAACTAAAATAGATCTGAGTTCTGTTTCCATTGTGTAAACAGGTCCAGCTACTATATTTATCTCCGATTGCCTTGCATTAGCAAAACTTGCCTTAGGGTGAAAAATCTGGGCTCTTGAAATCTGGAGAATGCCACCATGAGACTGGCTGTGTTAGGACTGGAAGCACAGAATCTGGATTTGCACTGGGTTAAAATGTTCCCTCTCTCCGAGGCCAGGGTTCAGGGATCAATACCAAATCTAGGTGACCGGGAGCAGAGCTCAGGAGTAGGCTGAAAGCAAAGGCAACATTAGCAGAGAGCTAATGAGCCGGTTTTCCTTTTATCTCTGCCAAGAGTTTTCAGATAGGATTTGGCTGCCCAGGAATAAAATGAATTTTGCCAAAGCAGAAGCGTTGGCCATCATGTTCACAAACTTGGCCCTGAATGCTGTCCTTGTGCCAATATGTTAGCAAAAACTTCAGAAGAGAAGGATTTAGGGGTAGTGATTTCTGACAGTCTCAAAATGGGTGAGCAGTGTGGTTGGGCAGTAGGAAAAGCAAGTAGGATGCTTAGCTGCATAGCTAGAGGTATAACAAGCAGGGAGATTGTGATCCCCTTATATAGAGAGCTGGTGAGACCACATTTGGAATACTGTGTTCAGTTCTGGAGACCTCACCTACAAAAAGATATTGACAAAATTGAACGGGTCCAAAGACGGGCTACAAGAATGGTGGAAGGTCTTAAGCATAAAACGTATCAGGAAAGACTTAATGAACTCAATCTGTATAGTCTGGAGGACAGAAGGGAAAGGGGGGACATGATCGAAACATTTAAATATGTTAAAGGGTTAAATAAGGTTCAGGAGGGAAGTGTTTTTAATAGGAAAGTGAACACAAGGACAAGGGGACACAATCTGAAGTTAGTTGGGGGAAAGATCAAAAGCAACATGAGAAAATATTATTTCACTGAAAGAGTAGTAGATCCTTGGAACAAACTTCCAGCAGACGTGGTTGGTAAATCCACAGTAACTGAATTTAAACATGCCTGGGATAAACATATATCCATTGTAAGATAAAATACAGGAAATAGTATAAGGGCAGACTAGATGGACCATGAGGTCTTTTTCTGCCGTCAGTCTTCTATGTTTCTATATAAAAGTAGGTAGGATGAGGAGAGAGCCTGTTCTCTATTCTGCCCCTCTTCCCAATTTACTGTACGTTTTTGTTTGGAATTCATCAAGCATAATTTTAATTTAGGTTGAGTGGTTGCTTTTCACTGCTTTTTGTCCAGTTTTTTCCCTTTAGCCTTTTCTGGATGTATTATGAAGTAAGTTCAGCAAAATGGTTCTGAACATTACCACGTTGCTCAATATATGTATTCAGAGTTATATACTGTGTTTTTTGGAGAATCAGACCCACCCTTTTCCTCCCTAAAAGTTGATAAAATTTGGGTGCGTTTTATACTCCGAATGTAGCTTTTTTGCAGCTTTCCCCCGCCAGCCCTAACGAGGTGCTAACAATCTTCCTGGCTTGCAGGATTATTTCATTGCTACTCTGAAGAAGGTTTTTTCCAGCCCTGAGTCTTTGCATAATAATAATAATAATAATAATAATAATAATAATAATAATAATAATAATGATGCAATACTTGTGGAGGGCAAAAACAGCTTCCCCCATCCTCCTGGAGGCCAAAAATGGTCTGTTTCCCAGCTTCTGGGAGGCCCAGTAGGCTTGTGTTTCACCCTCCCCAGGCTCCAAAGGCTTCCATGGAGCCCGGGTAGGGTAAATATGCCTTCCCCCATCCCCCCGGAGGCTTTCTGGAAGCCAAAAACAGCCTTCCAGAGCCTCTGTGAGCCAAAAATCAGTTGGCTGGTACACACATGCACTGGAGCTGAGCTAGGGCAACGGCTCGTGTGCCAGCAGATATGGCTCTGTATGCCACCTGTGGCACCCGTGCCATAGGTTCACCATCACTGTTCTAGCGTGTTCAAACACCAGGACAAATTGTCCTGTCAAAATGCCTTACCAAATTCAATGAGTTTCCAAGCAGTTGAGTACCAAGCTACCACTGTATAGGTGGTTATTTGTTTATATTTCATACTTCCATCTCCCTCGGAGAGAGGCTCTGGGAAGCGTAGAATTTAATCAAACAAACATCAAAATCAGAATAATTTAAAATTAAACGTTTTAAAATTATAAAACAACTTTTTTAAAAAATTCAAAAGACGGACTGTTTGTGATGATGATGGAGACTTGGGAAGAAGAGTCATGCCTTGTTCAGGATGTGGATACTGGCGCATTTTGGGTTTTAGAGAAGTCCACATAAGCTGTTGGAGCACTTGCATTTAGCTTGCTGGCCAACGTTTTATACTCTGCTCCCCAGCAAACATATAATCACTGAGCTATCTTTAGTCCCTCGGTGGCTTAGCTTCACCTCGGGAGAGACAGGGCGGCACAGATGGCCTACGTTTTACTGTGTAAAAAAACATCCACAGTACCAAGAACATATCTTTATTCCCATCTTCCAAGTCTGGTAGACTTCCCCTCCTCCAAGCAAGCCATTGTTCAACTGACTGTCCTTGCTTTTTAAATTTTCTTTGGATGACCCGCTGAAAAAGTTGAAGACATGAAACTGACATAAATTAAACCTTAACTTTTATTCCTTTACTTAAAAAGTTTACCTTATTTTCTTTCCTTTACAATCACCTTGTCCCTTTCCTTCAAAGGGTATCCCTTTGGTTACCCTTGCAATGAATACATTGTGTGTAGCAATAAAAAAAAAATCATTTTGTGTTTTAGTAACTGGCTGCAACAGCATTGGAGATAAAACCTATTCAAGCTAGAAATTTTAGAAATAAGACGCCTTAAACAAGATCTAAGTATTGCCCACAAGATCATATGCTGCAACGTCCTGCCTGTCGGTGACTACTTCAGCTTCAACCACAACAACACAAGAGCACACAACAGATTTAAACTGAATATTAACCACTCCAAACTTGACTGTAAAAAATATGACTTCAGTAACCAAGTTGTCGAAGCGTGGAACTCATTACCGAACTCCATAGTGTCATCCCCAAATCCCCAACACCTTACCCTTAGATTATCTACGGTTGACCTATACAGATTCCTAAGAGGTCAGTAAGGGGCGAGTACAAGTGCACTAGAGTGCCTTCCGTCCTCTGTCCTATTGCTCTCCTATATCTCCTAAACCTTTCTTCTATTCCTATATCTCTTCTTCTATTCTTTCATTGATATGTTCTATTACTTTATCTTCTTTTCTGTTATTTCTTAGATATATTTTACTATGAGTATCTCCTCTATAACCTTCATCGTGTATTTTACTATGTGTATATAGATATATACCCACTAAAACCCTCATTGTGTGTTGGACAAAATAAATAAATAGATAGATAGATAGATAGATAGATAGATAGATAGATAGATAGATAGATAATAAATAAATAAAATAAAATAAAATAAATAAATCCTGGACAAAGATACATAGTTTTACGATATTTACTTGGCAAGATTTCTTCATTGATGATTTGTTGTTTAGTTTTTACAAGTGCGTATTAGTCTCATCATTCAGAGTATATCTTGATATTCTTTGGTTTACATTAAATGAGCATGTGAATCCTCATGTTCAAAATTAAATATGGGGAACAGGGATTTTGTTTGCTTGCTTGTTACTTTAAAAGGAAAGTTTCAGCTTAACAGAATTTATTGCTGGTCTTGCATAATAAGATGTTTGATTTATTCTTACAGCGGTCTGACATGGTTCTGCAGCCATTTTATTTAAAAAAGATAATCTGTTTGAATACTTAATTAGAGAGCCGTGGGACAGAAATATAGATTAAAACTGCATAACCATCTGAGCATATTTTAACTGGGTGGCACTTCAGCGTCACAGACAATTTAGATGTAAAGCTGAAGTTTTATTGAGGCTTCATTGCAACTGGAATTATTTACAAACCTGTTTTGGATTGATACAATTTTTAGAATATTTAAGGCGTTAATTTAACAAAATAATGCACAGTTAAATGTCTTACTTTAAATCAGTGCTTCTCAAATAGTGGGGCGGGCCTCCGTGGGGGGGCATGGAGCAATGACAGGGTGGGCACGTGACCCTGGGAAATATAATAATCATAATAATAATTTATTAGATTTGTATGCCGCCCCTCTCCGAAGACTCAGGGCGGCTCACAACAGCAATAAAAAACAGTATAACAATGGGACAAATCTAATAATAAAATATATAAAAACCCCAACAATTAAAAACCATACAACACATACACACCAAACGTGAAATATAATAAGCCTGGGGGAGATGTCTTAGTTCCCCCATGCCTGGCAATATAGGTGGGTCTTGAGTAACTTGCGAAAGACAAGGAGGGTGGGGGCCGTTCTAATCTCCGGGGGGAGTTGATTCCAGAGGGCTGGGGCTGCCACAGAGAAGGCTCTTCCCCTGGAGCCCGCCAAACGACATTGTTTGGTCGACGGGACCCGGAGAAGGCCAACTCTGTGGGACCTTATCGGCCGCTGGGATTCGTGCTGTAGAAGGCGGTTCTGGAGGTATTCTGGTCCAATGCCATGTAGGGCTACATATGCTTGGTTTTGCCGCATGTCCTACTTGACATTTGTACCTCCATTGCATTCCTCGGTGTTGTGTCCAGGGCAGCCCATTCTGAAAGAAAATGCCTCGCGACTTAAATCAAACTTCTCGAACTTGCGAGACATTTTATTTTACAACGGGCTGCCCTGGACACAATGTCAAGGAATGCGACGGAGGTACCAGTACAAGCGTCAGGTAGGATGCACGTCTCGCAATGGGGTGCAATATAGGGGTGACAGGTCAGGTGAGTCAGGCCACACGATGTGCATCAGCGGAGAGTTGAGGGGGACGTGAAATGTTTGCTTCTTCCTGGGGGGGAGGCGTAACGCAAAATAATTGAGAAACACTGCTTTTGGTTGGTAGGTAGGTAGATAGCTAGAGATAGAAATATATTATTATTATTATTATTATTATTATTATTATTATTATTATTATGTCAGTACAACACAGCAAACGAGATCACTATGCTGGATTTCGTATTTCATCACCAGTCGGGCGCTTCCCAAGCACCTAGGACTGTGTGATGTAGCGGCGAATTATGTTTGCCGAACCCAGTAAAGCGGCCTTTTGCAATTGACAGATGGAGATTCAATTCCGATGGTTTTCAAATGTCCACTGAGATCCTTTGGTACTGCGCCCAGCGTGCCAAGTACCACTGGGACCACTTTCACTGGCTTATGCCAGAGTCGTTGCATTATTACTATTATTATTATTATCATTATTATTATCATTATTTATTAGATTTGTATGCAGCCCTTCTCCGAAAACTCGGGGAGGCTCACAGAATAAATATAGAAACAGTTGGATCTGGTATTTGATATTGGTGCCTAATAGAAGTGACGTAGTAATGATTATGATCCCGCTATATAGAATGCTGGTGAGACCACATTTGGAATACTGTGTTCAGTTCTGGAGACCTCACCTACAAAAAGATATTGACAAAATTGAACGGGTCCAAAGACGGGCTACAAGAATGGTGGAAGGTCTTAAGCATAAAACGTATCAGGAAAGATTTAATGAACTCAATCTGTATAGTCTGGAGGACAGAAGGAAAAGGAGGGACATGATCGAAACATTTAAATATGTTAAAGGGTTAAATAAGGTTCAGGAGGGAAGTGTTTTTAATAGGAAAGTGAACACAAGGACAAGGGGACACAATCTGAAGTTAGTTGGGGGAAAGATCAAAAGCAACATGAGAAAATATTATTTTACTGAAAGAGTAGTAGATCCTTGGAACAAACTTCCAGCAGACGTGGTAGATAAATCCACAGTAACTGAATTTAAACATGCCTGGGATAAACATATATCCATCCTAAGATACAATACAGAAAATAGTATAAGGGCAGACTAGATGGACCATGACTTCTATGTTTCTAATGCTTGGGTTCTTACTGTGAATTGAATGTAGGGGTTAAAAACAGGAGCTAAAGGTTGACAGAAAATAAAAATGCGTTAGTTCTTATTGTGAATTGGAGGTAGGAATTAAACAGGCTAGAGGTTGACAGGAAGTACAATCCCAGTTTTCTACCACTCCCTGGTCCCGGCTGACTATATTGCCCTTTTGCATTATTCATGTATCCTATCTGTGAGAACTATGAAGTCACAATCACTTTAATTGTCTTTGTCAGTCTGTTGGCCAAAGGTCAATAAGGGGGGGTCTTCCAGCTACTTTTTTGGCAATAAAAATTGTCAGTCTTTTTACCATGGCAGAATGTGTGCCTTTTTTTGAAGTTGGCAACACTTTTCAATGAAGCTCTGAATATCTACTTGAGTTGACCCCAAGTATTCATATAAATTTCTCTATTCACATAATTTCATACTGTATATGAAGATAAAATGAATCTGTTTAACTTCTAATGAACCTTGAACTGTTGCAAACTATTGGGAACAAACTTTTTTTTTTTACAGTTACTGTGTTTATTGCCACAATTCTTTCTCATAAAATCCATAATGTGATGCCTCCATCCATTTGGAGTGGAAAAACAGTAGTGAAAGAACTATTGTCAAATTTCTGGAAAACCTTCTGGTGAATAATTTACAACTCTTGTCACACCAATTTTAAAAGTTACTTTAGACTTGTCATTCCTAATTTTAACTCCAAAGAATATATTTCAAAACACTAAGAATAACGTTGGCTGTTATTGAACATGGATATACAGTGTTCCTTTGATTTTTGCGGGTTCGAACTTCGCGAAAAGTCTTATACCATGGTTTTTCAAAAATATTAATTAAAAAATACTTCGCGGGTTTTCCCCCTATACCACGGTTTTTCCTGCCCGATGACGTCATGTGTCATCGCCAAACTTTCGTCTGCCTTTAATAAATATATATTTTTAAAATAAACTTTAATAAATAAACATGGTGAGTAATAATCTAAATGGTTTCTAAGGGAATGGGAAATTGCAATTTAGGAGTTTAAGTGTTAAGGGAAGGCTAGTGATACTGTTCATAGCCAAAAATAGTGTATTTACTTCCGCATCTCTACTTCGCGGAAATTCGACTTTTGTGGGCAGCCTCGGAACGCATCCCCCGCGAAAATCGAGGGAACACTGTACTGTACTCTCCAAATTAATAAATAGTTATTGCTGAAGTGTTTTTAGTTGGTTTGGTCAGTTCATTACATTTTGTGTTGAATATATTCTAGAGGGTAAAAATAAAGGCAGATCTTCTTGGAGGTGATTGATAGCAATTTCCTGGCTGACTGGATTAGTATTTATTTTGACATTCCTTCTGGTTGAGTATTTTTGAACTTATGGGCACTTCCTTATTGGAGAAGGCTAACAGTCTGGAGTAGAGAGAGGAAGACAATAGTGTTTCCTTTCCACCAGAAAAGCTCAAAAATTATCTGCAGGATCCTCTAAAAGGGAGGTTTAGGCATAAGCTTGCCTTCTGCCTTCTCCTTTTGTTTCCCTGATTTGGCAGTTATTGAACTGGACAAACTTAGAAAATGAATAATGAGTGTTGACTCTTGGTAGTTCTGAAAGCAGAACCACTAAGAGCAGGAACAGCTACCATAATACAGAATGTGATCTCGCCATAATAATAATAATAATAATAATAATAATAATAATAATAATAATAATTATTATTATTATTATTATTATTATTATTATTTATTAGATTTGTATGCTGCCCCTCTCCGAAGACTCAATGTCATCGGACAACAATGATGAAAACAATATTATAGTAGCACAAATCTAATATTAAAAGAAATAACTAAAACCCTATCATATTAAAACCAAACAACACATACATACCAAACCTAAATTATAAGAAGCCTGGGGGGAAAGATATCTCAAATCTCCTATACCTGGCGGTATAGGTGGGTCTTGAGTAGTTTACGAAAGACAAGGAGGGTGGGAGCAGTTCTAATCTCCGGGGGGAGTTGATTCCAGAGAGCCGGGGATGCCACAGAGCTGGGGCCCGCCAGACGACATTGTTTAGTCGATGGGACCTGGAGAAGGCCAACTCTGCGGGACCTTATCGGTCACTGGGATTCGTGCGGTAGCAGGCGGTTCCAGAGGTACTCTGGTCCAATGCCATGTAGGGCTTTAAAGGTCATGACCAACACTTTGAATTGTGACCGGAAACTGATCGGCAGCCAATGCAAGCCACGGAGTGTTGAAGAAACGTGGGTGAATCTTGGAAGCCCCATGACTGCTCTCGCGGCTGCGTTCTGCACGACCTGAAGTTTCCGAACACTTTTCAACACACTCTGTCTATATATAGAGAGAGATAAATCTAAGAAAAAGTTGAAAGAAAATTGGCTGACATATTGCTTCTCTTTAGAAACCTCCCCAAAGAGAATTAAACGTTGACAATACGGTCAACCTAGCTGGGGCAAAGAAAGGCTTATACAGTGGTACCTCTACTTAAGAACGCCTCTACTTAAGAACTTTTCTAGATAAGAACCGGGTGTTCAAGATTTTTTTGCCTCTTCTTTTTTTAAAAAAAATAAAAGTTTATTAATTAACAAAGGGTAAATGGGGGGGAGAGGATCAATAGATTCAAAATGGGTGAGGGTATTTATTACTTGATAATATATTTCAGAATATATGTAACAAAATGTAACAAAAATTCAGATATTCACATTTGTATCTTATTACTATCAATAATTCATTTATCTATCTTACGTTAATTAAAACTTATAGGGATAATAAATGTTAGTAAAAATAGTGGAAGATATATTTGTAGAAAGGTAAGTAGAAAAGTAAGATTAGAATTATATAAAATATTTAGCAAAGGAAAGTATAAGGAATAAGGAAAAAACAAAAGTTAAATAAATGGGGGAGGGTAAAGGGGAAATCTGCGTAAATAGCAGAAGTTATCAGGAGATACGACAAGGTATATTGATATATTATTGGGTATAGCAGCAATATATCAGTAATGGGGAAAAAAGAGTGAATAAAGAAAGTAAAATATATTTATATCTATGTAATAAGTATTGAAAAAGAAGAAAGGTATAGCTTGATTAATCTGAGATAAAATGAATGATTAAATTGTGAAATTATAGTGAAGATCGTTGTTTAATTGAGTTTAAAAAACAAGTAAAAAGAGGAATGTTGTTGGAATCAGTTTTTCTGGTCAAAACATTTTATTTATTTATTTATTTATTTATTTATTTATTTAAAGTGTCAGTATTGAAATTGTTTTAATAATCAATGGTATTTGGAGTTCAAAACGTTGGAAGATAAGTAAAAATTATTGGTTTATAAAATGAAAGTTAGGTATTTTTTGGCAGTGATCCATTTGTACCAATTGTCCCATATATTGTAGTAATCAGAATCTTTTTTATTGTGAATCTCCATTGTAAATTTTGACATCTCCGCACATTCCATAATCTTAGAAATGACTATTAATATTGGGGGAGTTTTTTCTTGTTTCCAATACTGTATTGTGCGTAATTTTTTGCCTCTTCTTAAGAACCATTTTCTACTTAAGAACCCGCAGAAGGTTTTTTTGGCAATCTGCGCGAACTGGACGATCGGTTTGGGAGCTTGGACCTCCGGCTAGCAGCAGGACATTTCTGCTACCGGTTCTAAAGAACTGGTCCAAACCAGCAGCAACCCACCTCTGTTATAGACAGGTCTGGTGTCTTGAGTCAAATCCCTGTAAATGAAAGTTACTTCCAGCCTCACGTCAGGTATCCAAGCTGGGAGGAGGACATGCTACCCAAAATTGCTATTTTTAAGTGCTTGAACAGTGCACGAAGGCTGCTAGCTGAAACTCTGGTCGTAATCAGCTGTTACTTTTGCCGAATCTAGGTCAGGGCTTCTATAGAACGCTTGCTGTTTGCACAAGAAATTGCAGCAAGCAATTTGTAAAGAGAAACTGCATGGCCCTTGCCCAGTCCTACGAGAGTGCTTCATGGGAAAATAATTTGTTTTGTTAACCGGGCTAACAAAGACTCATAAAAATCTGCCTTGGCAGACAGGGGAGGATTGATACAGCACCAACCTAACAAAACAAGAGTTGCGTTCTGGAATTCTTGGTCTCTCCCACCACCGAGAGGAGACGTGGTAAAAGTGTGGTTGACTTAAAAGAGCGTGGAGTGGTGAATGTAAAAGCCTAGCAAATTTATTCCTAATTGCTTGGCTTGATCTTCTGGTTTCCAGGAGGGCATTGCTTTTTCTTTAAAAATAATAATGAAATAATTACGGGAATGGAGCTGGATGGATGTTTAGATGATTGATTCGGTGCGGTGTGGATTTAATAATCCAAAACTGGAATATACAACATTTATTTATTTATTTATTTACTTACTTACTTACTTACCTACCTACCTACTTACTTACATTTATTTATTTACTTAGTTACTTACTTACTTTTATTTATTTATTTATTTACTTACTTACTTACTTACTTACTTACTTACATTTACTTACTTACTTACTTACTTACTTACTTACTTACATTTATTTATTTATTTACTTACTTACATACTTACTTACTTTACTTATTTACTTATTTACTTATTTACTTATTTACTTACTTACTTACTTACTTACATTTATTGATTGATTGATTGATTGGATTTGTATGCCGCCCCTCTCCGAAGACTCGGGGCGGCTAACAGCAATAACAAGACAGCATACAATAATAATCCAATACTAAGAACAATTAAAAACCCATTATTATAAAAACCAAACATACATACAGACATACCATGCATAAAATTGTAAAGGCCTAGGGGGAAAGAATATCTCAGTTCCCCCATGCCTGGCAGCAGAGGTAGGTTTTAAGTAGCTTACGAAAGGCAAGGAGGGTGGGGACAATTCTAATCTCTGGGGGGGAGTTGGTTCCAGAGGGCCGGGACCGCCACAGAGAAGGCTCTTCCCCTGGGCCCCGGCAACCGGCATTGTTTGGCTGACGGGACCTGGAGAAGACCCACTCTGTGGGACCTAACTGGTCGCTGGGATTCGTGCAGCAGAAGGCGGTCCCTGAGATAATGAGAGAGATGCTATCGCTTGGCCTTCAAGATGCATTCTGAGGATCATGTAATTCAGGTTGCTTTATGGGTTTTGCCCAGCGAGTGCTTTAAGGAATGAGATAATGGCAATTAGCCTAATCATCATAATATAACCTGAGTTGTGTGCTGAATATGCAGCTGGAGAAAATTAGTTAATTACACCTTACTTTCTTGAGGTTTCACTTTTCTAATTTAAACAGATGGCCTTGGGGAAGCCAATGGTCCCCAGGTGAATCTTGCAATATGTTTTGTTTTGGGTTTAATATTATATGTAAATCTAATCAGGTAAGCCACAGTTTACAATTGCTGTCATCCTGGCAAGTTGTGATTTATTCAATAAACTATAGTTAATGAGCCATGCCTTAATGTAATGTTTAAATCAAGTCAATATTTCTCCCATCTCATTTCTCTTGCACTAAGTCCACTGGAAGTTATTATAAAGAATACAGAGATGCCTTAAATGCTTTTAAAAGTTGCCTAAAATGGTAATGTTATCCCTCACTATGATGGGGCTCGGGATCTTTTAATGGAGTCAGGCTCTTAGCACAATAAAATGCAAGTATTTTGATTCCTGGTATGTTAGTGCACTTATCTGGTGGAGTAAGAACTGGCAAAGAGAGAGATAATTAGGGATTGTAATGTGGCTGTTGCAGGGAATAGGATGGGCTAATCGTTGGCCTGTATTCCTTCAGGAACAGCTTGCCTTCGGAAGTTGTAGGAGCTTCATCACTTGAGATTTTCAAGAAGAGTTGGTAAATCCACAGTATTTGGTTGGTAAATCCACAGTAACCGAATTTAAACATGCCTGGGATAAACATACAGTGATCGCTCATTTTTCGTGGGGGATGCGTTCCAAGACCACCCGTGAAAAACGAATTTCCGTGCAGTAGAGGAAAGATATTTTTTAATGTATTTAACGAGTATTTGGACTTTTAAAACACACCCTTTGCATTAAACAGTCATTCTGCCGCACGAATCCCAGCGACCGATTAGGCCCCACAGAGTTGGCCTTCTCCAGGTCCCAGGGGAAGAGCCTTCTCTGTGGCGGCCCCGACCCTCTGGAACCAGCTCCCCCCTGAGATTAGAACTGCCCACACCCTCCTTGCCTTTCGTAAACTCCTTAAAACCCACCTCTGCCGTCAGGCATGGGGGAATTGAGACATCTCCCCCGGGCCTATACAATTCATGTATGGTAGGTTTGTGTGTATGTCTGCTTTAATAACGGTTTTTTTTTAAAATGTTTTTAAATTATTAGATTTGTCTTGAATTGTTTTATTGTTGTTGTGAGCCGCCCCGAGTCTATGGAGAGGGGCGGCATACAAATCTAATAAATTCAATTCAATTCAATTCAATTTATTGGATTTATATGCCGCCCCTCTCCGAAAACTCGGGGCGGCTAACAACAGTCATGAACAATATACATGAACAATATACAGTAAAAATCCAATACTAAAAACTAACTTAAAACCCCTTAATGTATAAAACCAGCATACGTGCAAACATACCATACATACAGTTGTATCAGCCTAGGGGGAGAAGAAGTCTTAATTCCCCCATGCCTGGCGGCAGAGGTGGGTTTTGAGTAGCTTACGAAATAAATAAATAAATAAATAAATTCTATAATGTTTCTCAGCTGGAAGTACATGTGATATCCTACCAGTTTCTTTAATAGAGTACAGTAGTACTGTAGAAGAATTTTATGAATTTTAATGGATTTAAAATTTTAATGGATTTAATGGATTTAAGCCCCCTGTGAAAACCCGTGAAATAGCGAATCCGCGAAAGATGAACCGTGAAGTAGCCAGGGATTACTGTATATCCATCCTAAGATACAATACTACAGGAAATAGTATAAGGGCAGACTAGATGGACCATGAGGTCTTTTTCTGCTGTCAATCTTCTATGTTTCTATGCTTCTCCGCCCCCCCAGAAGCCCTTTGGTGGCCGGAAATGGCCTATTTCCCAACTTCTGGTGGGGCCAGTAGGCTCATATTTTGCCCTTCCCAAGCTCCAAAGGCTTCCCTGATGTTGGGTGAGAGTAAAAAGGCCCTCCCCCATCCCCCTGGAGGCTCTCCGGAAGTCAAAAACACTTTCTCGGAGCCTCTGTGCAAGCCAAAAATCAGCTGGCCAGCACACATATGAATGTTGGGAGCTGAGCTAGGGCCATGGCTCGCGTGCCAGCAGATATGGTTCCGCGTGCCACCCTTGGCATCCGTTCCAAAGGTTCGCCATCACTGACCTACGAGTTCCCTTCCAACTCTGTTCATCTGTTAAGGTTGAATTTAACCAAGGAAACTTACGGTAAGTCATACAGTGAACCCTTCAAACTAAAGTTCCTGCTTTTTAACGTCAAGTCCATTGCGCATAAACCATCCAGAATTCAATGCTAGATGAAAGCATTGATTTGCCAAGTGTTAAAAAAAGACCTGGCCGGGGAAAAGAAAATAAGCTCTAACAAAAGTTAGAAAACATAAATTTGTTTTGTTTTGTTTAAAGTATTTATAAAGGCTGTCCATCTTTCAGACAACTCTGGGCGGCTCCCAATAAAATCGTTTTAACAGCCGTAAAATACTCTCAAAACATAAAACATTTAGAAAAGCAAAAACAGATATCTGGTGCCAGTCCAGGCAAACGTATCATTGTGTAATCTCCCGATACTTGAGGGGGAATCCAGGTCTTTACGATTGAATGGGAGGCTAGAAGGGTGGGGCCTGCCAAGATTCAGGGGGGGCAAGACGCAAGATCTTGAGTGGGCCTTCTCCGGGTCCCATCAACAAAACAATGTCTTTTGGCGGGCCCCAGGGGAAGAGCCTTCTCTGTGGCGGCCCCGGCCCTCTGGAACCAACTCCCCCCGGAGATTAGAATTGCCCCCACCCTCCTCGCCTTTCGTAAGCTCCTTAAAACCCACCTCTGCCGCCAGGCATCGGGGAACTGAGATATTCTTTCCCCCTAGGCCTTTACAATGTATGCATGGTATGTTTGTTTGTATTTATTTATTTATTTATTTATTTATTGGATTTGTATGCCGCCTCTCTCCAGAGACTCGGGGCGGCTAACAGCGACAATAAAACAGTGTACCATAGTAATTTGGTATTGATGATTAAAAATCCATTAATATAAAAACCAAACATACATACATACATAACATGCATAGAATTGTAAAGGCCTAGGGGGAAAGAGGATCTCAATTCCCCCATGCCTGGTGGCAGAGGTGGGTTTTAAGTTGTTTACGAAAGGCAAGGAGGGTGGGGGCAGTTCTAATCTCTGGGGGGAGTTGGTTCCAGAGGGCTGGGGCCGCCACAGAGAAGGCTCTTCCCCTGGATCCCGCCAGGCAACATTGCTTAGTTGACGGGACCCGGAGAAGATCCACTCTGTGGGACCTAACTGGTCGCTGGGATTCGTGTAGCAGAAGGCGGTCCCTGAGGTAATCTGGTCCGGTGCCATGAAGGGCTTTATAGGTCATAACTAACACTTTGAATTGTGACCGGAAACTGATCGGCAACCAATGCAGACTGCGGAGTGTTGGTGTAACATGGGCATATTTGGGAAAGCCCATGATTGCTCTTGCAATGTATGTATGTTTGGTTGTACAAATAAGGGTTTTTTAATTGTTTTAGTATTGGATTTACATGCTGTTTTGTACTACTGTTGTTAGCCGCCCCGAGTCTATGGAGAGGGGCGGCATACAAATCCAATAAATAATAATAATAATAAGATGTTCCATAGGTAGTGGTTGCCACAGAAAAGGCACACTCCCTTGCTCCCATTACATCAGGGGTCTCCAACCGTACAACTTTAAGATATGTGGATTTCAACTTCCAGAATTGTGGGAATTGAAATCCACACGTCTTAAAGTTGCCAAGATTTATTTTATTTATATTTTATTTATTGTTAGAGTTGAAAGGGACCATGCAGGTCATCAAGTCCAACCCCCTGCCTGAGCAGGAATCCTAAAGCACCCCAGCCAAATGGCAGACCAATCTCCTCTTGAAAGTTTCCAGAGTTGGGGAGTTCACAACCTCCGCAGGCAGGTTGTTCCACTGGTTGATCGCTCTGACCGTCAGGAAGTTCTTCCTTACTTCTAGGTTGAATCTCTCCTTGGTCAGCTTCCAGCCATTGTTCCTCGTCCGGCCCTCTGGAGAATAGAGTGGCCCCCTCCTCTCTGTGGCAACCCCTCATATATCTGTATACAGCTATCATGTCCCCTCTGCCCCTCCTTTTCTCTAGGCTATCCATGCCCAGTTCCCGCAATCTCTCTTCGTAAGTCTTGGTTTCAAGTCCCCTAATCATTTTGATTGCTCTTTTCTGCACCTTCTCCAGAGTTTCAATGTCTCTTTTGAAGTGTGGTGACCAGAACTGGATGCAGTACTCCAGATGTGGTCTGACCAGGGCGTAGTAGAGTGGTATTAACACTTCCCTGGTCTTGGAGTGTATTCCCCCGTTGATGCAGTTTAGGATTGTGTTGGCTTTTTTGGCCACTGCTGCACATTGCTGGCTCATGTTTAGTTGATTATCCACCAAGACTCCAAGATCTTTGTTGGAGACCCTTGCATTAGATGACAATATTTTGAGAGCCAGGATTGGGTCCATCCTATCTGACCTGGTTGGATGGATAGATGTTCTTAGAGAAAAGTGATTCCACAGGTAGCCTGTGCCATTTAGAATTTTAAAAGTGATGACCATCACCTTGAATTACACCCAGAAAGAAATTGAAAGCCAGAGTAGTTCATGCGACAGAGCTGCACTCCCATTATTGTGTGGGTTGCTGTCTTCTGGACCATTTGAAATTTCCAGGTGGTCCAAGGGCAAGAGGGAAAGACCAAAGAATTTCTTTGGCTTCTCCTGTCTCATCAGTTAGGAAGGTAGTGAAAATACATTCCTTTCTCAAAGCTTTTAGTTGCCAGATACCTTATTTTTTAATTTGAATTGTACTGCTTTAGTTCTGTTTTGTGCATTGTGTTTTTTATTGTTCGTAAGTCACACTGGAATAAAAAAGAAAAATGGGGTACGAATTGATTAATACATATAAATAAACTGTCCAGTTTGTTGCTGTGACTGGAGCTTGGTTGCCTCTCTGATCTCTGTTTTCAAAATTAACTTTGAAATTAATTAATTTTGTAGACCTCACCTACAAAAAGATATTGATAAAATTGAACGGGTCCAAAGACGGGTTACAAAAATGAGGAAGGTCTTAAGCATAAAACGTATCAGGAAAGACTTAATGAACTTAATCTGTATAGTCTGGAGGACAGAAGGGAAAGGGGGGGACATGATCGAAACATTTAAATATGTTAAAGAGTTAAATAAGGTTCAGGAGGGAAGTGTTTTTAATAGGAAAGTGAACACAAGAACAAGGGGGCAGAATCTGAGGTGAGTTGGGGGAAAGATTAGAAGTAACGTGAGAAAATATTATTTGACTGAAAGAGTAGTAGATGCTTGGAACAAACTTCCAGAAGACTTGGTTGGTAAATCCACAGTAACTGAATTTAAACATGCCTGGGATAAACATAGATCCATCCTAAGATAAAATACAGGAAATAGTATAAGGCTAGATGGACCATGAGGTCTTTTTCTGCCATCAATGTTTCTATGTTTCTTAATACTTACTACTTTCACCTGTATATAGGTGTGACTGCCCCCTCCTGGATGAGATTGGGTAAATTATAGAATTGGTTGCCTTTTATCTCAGCAGATGGCCTCACCTGGCAGACCATGTCTGGTCTTGAAAGATAAGCAGGGTTGGGCCTATTTAGCTTTTGGAAGATTCTGGGGAATACCTGGTTAGAGATTAGGCTAGGAAGTTGAAACAAATCCCAGAAAGAAAGAAAAAACAACCCACAAAACTGTTGCCAAGAAAATTGAGTGGTTGTGACTAGGAGCCAAGCTCAGCTTGAACTTAGCTTTACTTCTTTTTTTTTTTAAAAAAAGCTCATACTTGGCATACTGATTAAGAGCCAGGATAGAAAATAATCACTTTTGTAAAGCAGGGATAAAAGCATGGTGGAACCATAGAGAAGGCTGTAAATTCAGTCTGGAATGGATTTAAATGGAAATAAATTTAAAACCCACTCAGGGGGAAAATACTCTTTAATTAATTAGGCCACTTCATTCCTCAATGACTCCGGGCAATATATAGTCTAAAGCGATCGTGCCACGCAGTTTAAAAGAGAAAAAACACCACCAAATGTTATATAAAAAAAACCAGCCATTAAAAAGCAGGATCCACAACCCACTCTAACAAAAAGCCTGGGGAAGCAGCCAGTTTTCAGAGCTCTTTTGTAGAATGCCAACGTAGGGGCCAATTGCATGGGGGATAGGCATGGTTACCCAGTATTCAAATCGCTAGTCAGAAAAATTATGTGTGTTGTATTTACTCACTAAATTGTGTCCGACTCTTTGCGACCTCATGGACCATAGCATTCAGGGGCTCCTGTTCTCCACTGTCTCTCAAACTTGGGCCAAATTCGTGTTCATTTTGTCAATGACACTATCTTGTCTTCTGCTGTCCTTCTATTTTTGTCTTCCAGCTCTCCCAATAGCAGGGTCTTTTTCTAAGGAATCATCTCTTCTCGTTTTATAGCCAAAGCATTCATTCATTCATTTCATTCATTCATTCATTCATTCATTCATTCATTCATTCATTCAATTTTTATGCCGCCCTTCTCCTTAGACTCAGGGCGGCTTACAACATGTTAGCAATAGCACTTTTGAACAGAGCTAGGCTATTGCCCCCACAATCCGGGTCCTCATTTTACCCACCTTGGAAGAATGGAAGGCTGAGTCAACCTTGAGCCGGTGATGAGATTTGAACCGCTGACCTTCAGATCTACAAGTCAGCTTTAGTGGCCTGCAGTACAGCACTCTACCTGCTGCGCCACCCCGGCTCATTGAGCTTCAGCATTTGTTTATCCGAAGAGTCAAGTCGATTTCCTTTGGGAAGATTGTGCATGCCATCAACTTTTTCTTGTAAAAAATGCATTGACCTCTTTTCTGTGCAAAAAACCAGCATGTCATATTATTATTATTGTCATATATTATTGTCATATATTATTATTAATAATATATTAATTATTAATAATATATATATAATAATAATATATTATTATTATTATTATTAATAATAATAATAATAATTATAATATAATAATAATAATAATAATAATAATAATAATAATAATAATAATAATAATAATTTATTAGACTTGTATGCCGCCCCTCTCCGAAGACAAATTGCCTGTTTAGAGGCCAGATGCCAAGAATGGATCTGGGCTGATAGAATAATCAGGCAGGAAGGTGGATAGTGTGTGAAACGAAAAGGCTGACATAGCCTCCCTTAACATTTTATTATTATTTTTTATTATTAATTTAATTTATGTGCCAGCCAACTCCCGGAGGACTCCGGGCGGCTTACAACAGAAATTGACATCTAAAAAGAGACAGTTTAAAAAACAATTTAAAACCCGTTAATAAAATCATATATATCTTTTGTGGCTGGATTTAAAAGATGAATCATTTGATCCACGGCCCCAGGCCTCCTGGCAGAACCAGGTCTAAGGCTTTCTGGAAGGCCAGTAGGATGGGGGCGGTATGGATCTCAGGAGGTCGGTGATTCCAGAGAGCTGGTGCAGCCACAGAAAAGGCCCCACAGCCTGGCCAAACGACATTGTTTAGCTGACTGGACCTGGAGAAGGCCGATCCTGTGGGCCCTTATGAGATGCTGGGAGCTGTGCCGTAGGAGGCGGTAATCTGGCCATAAACCATGTAGAGCTTTAAAGGTGATAACCAACACCTTGAATTACTTCTGGAGACTGATTGGGAGCCAGTGCAGCACGCGGAGAATTGGTGTGATGGGGGGGAGGCGGGGAGAAGCCACTGTGGGGCGTCTCTAGGAATCTCCTGGGAGGAAACAGGGCCAGAAAAGGTGGGGAGAAGCCTCCGTGGGGCCTCTCTAGGAATCTCCTGAGAGGAAACAGGGCCGGAAAAGGCGGGGAGAAGCCTCCGTGGGGCCTCTCTAGGAATCTCCTGGGAGGAAACAGGGCCGGAAAAGGTGGGGGGAAGCCTCCATAGGGCCTCTTTAGGAATCTCCTGAGAGGAAACAGGGCCAGAAAAGGTGGGGAGAAGCCTCTGTGGGGCCTCTCTAGGAATCTCCTGGGAGGAAACAGGGCTGGAAAAGGCGGGGAGAAGTCTCAGTGGGGCCTCTCTAGGAATCTCCTGAGAGGAAACAGGGCCGAAAAAGGTGGGGAGAAGCCTCCACGGGGCCTCTCTAGGAATCTCCTGGGAGGAAACAGGCCTGGAAAAGGCAGGGAGAAGCCTTCGTGGGGCCTCTCTAGGAATCTCCTGGGAGGAAACAGGGCCGGAAAACGCGGGGAGTAGCCTCCATGTGGCCTTTCTAGGAATCTCCTGGGAGGAAACAGGACCTCCACCCTCCCTATAGTTTCCCCAATCACACGCATTATTTGCTTTTACATTGATTCCTATGGGAAAAATTGCTTCTTCGTACAAACTTTTCTACTTAAGAACCTGGTCACGGAACGAATTAAGTTCGCACGTAGAGGTACCCACTATTACTTCTCTTTCCGTTGGTCTCCTCCCCACCTTTCATTGAGATCATGGGATCTACTTTGTAAGCAGCATTCCAGTCGGTAACGTTACTCAGACTTAAAACTGGCGGTCTCCTTCTCCAGAGGGAGGGACTAGAATTTAGTAATGAACAGACATAAATTTTGAACTTGGAAGGGTGTGTGTGTGTGTATGTTTCTCAGTTCACTGATCCAGACCCATTTCAGCAGTGGAGTTTTTCACGGCAGTCCAAGTCTTATTTCTTGCTGCACTTAGAAGAAAATATTTTTTTCCTGTATTTATTTTTAGCTCCCTAACTGATTTCCATGTGCTCTTATAAGGCAACATCTAGCAGCAAGAGGTCTCCTAACCCTTGGTAGCTTTTTTTTCCCCTTTCATTTTTCTTGGAGAGATCAGCACAATATTTGTGCGCATAGTGTGGTTATGATTACTTAGAATGTGACTCATTGCAAGCAGGTCAAAATGAGCCTCCAGGCGCAAAGTCCATAACAGAGTTGGCAAAGATTACCTGCTCTCGTCTGTTGTATAAAAATTGGAAGGAAACTCAACAGTTCAGCTTTTGATGTTCTTCCTACATAAATGGAAAGCTGGCTAGGTGGCCACACCTACACGTTCAGCCTGTTTTAACTGGATAGTCATTGTAGGAACTTTCCACATTTTTCCATCCGTGATTGGAAAGGTGCCATATGCCATTGTGGGTAATGCATTGAAAGAAGTAATAGCTTTGCTTTCATTTAAGAATAAACTCAATTCTGGCTTGCTCAATTGCAGTATAAACATTCAGGATTCTGATTCATACTGTTGCCTCGGTCCTTGCTATCGCCCCTTTTTCCAAATCATCCATACTGCTTTGATTTATGGAACCCAAGTAAGCTACCTGTAAACAATAATTTGTTGGCTTAGAAATTGTTACGAAACGTCCTCGGAGAGAGGTGGCATATAAATCAAATCAATCAATCGATCAATCCAAAGTTCTTTACCTACTCTTGCCCCTGAAAACTGGAACAAGAAGAAGAGAAACAAGCTGTGTCCTTACTATATGTTTTTCCTCTCCTTAGTTAACACTGCCAGTAAGTGGTTGAAGAATCTGACAGCCTTTCAACCAGTGATGAAATCTTTAAAAAATTCCCTGCCGGTTCTGTGGATGTGGCTTGGTGGTCATGTGACCAGTTGGGCATGGCCAACTTGTATTATGTGGTGAAACTCACTTAATAATGCTCTTGCTTAGCAACCAAAATTTTAGCCTCAATTGTGGTAATAATAATAATAATAATAATAATAATAATAATAATAATAATAATTATTATTATTATTATTATTTATTGGATTTGTATGCCGCCCCTCTCCGTAGACTCGGGGCAGCTAACAACAATGATAAAAACAGCATGTGACAATCCAATAATAAAACAACTAAAAACCCTTATTATAAAACCAACCAAACATACCCACAGACATACCATGCATAACTTGTAATGGCCTAGGGGGAAGGAATATCTCAACTCCCCCATGCCTGGTGGTATAAATGAGTCTTGAGTAGTTTACGAAACACAGGGAGGGTGGGGGCAATTCTAATCTCCGGGGAGAGTTGGTTCCAGAGGGCCGGGGCCGCCACAGAGAAGGCTCTTCCCCTGGGGCCCGCCAAACGACATTGTTTAGTCGACGGGACCCGGAGAAGGCCAACTCTGTGGGACCTTATCGGTCGCTGGGATTCGTGCAGCAGCAGGCGGTTCCGGAGGTAGTCTGGTCCAAAGCCATGTAGGGCTTTAAAGGTCATGACCAACACTTTGAATTGTGACCGGAAACTGATCGGCAGCCAATGCAAGCCACGGAATGTTGAGGAAACATGGGAGAATCTTGGTCATAAGTTTTCTTTCTTTCTTTCTTTCTTTCTTTCTTTCTTTCTTTCTTTCTTTCTTTCTTTCTTTCTTTCTTTCTCTCTCTCTCTCTCTCTCCCTTCCTTCCTTCCTTCTTTCTCTTTCTCTTTTATTTCCCTTTTTGTTCTCTCTGTTTCCTTCCTTTTTCTTTCTTTTGGTGGCGGGAGAAGGAAGAAAGTGCTCCGGGAGTCCAGCCCGGCCCAGCAGCGGCATGTCCCCTATCATGGGCTGGATGAAGGGAGTGGCACCCAAGACAGAGGGGAAGGCAAACTGTCCGCAACCCTACAATGCTTGGTGGAGCTACTGCTGCTGCTGCTGCTATGGGGCTAAGAGAGGCTGCAGCAGCGGCGCTCCAGGATGGCAAGCGGATGTGTCCCAGAGCTGCAATTACAGTGCACATGTGCAGAAGCCCCGGGACATCTGCCTGCCGTCCCGGAGCACTGTCGCCACTTGCTCTTGCTGCCACCTCTTTCTTTGGGTTTGCCCAAAGCCCCCAATTGCCTAAAGCAGTGTTTCCCAACCTTGGCAACTTGAAGATATTTGGACTTCAACTCCCAGAATTCCCCAGCCAGCAGAATTCTGGGAGTTGAAGTCCAAATATCTTCAAGTTGCCAAGGTTGGGAAACACTGGCCTAAGGCACGCTAAACTCATTCCATGTCTTCCAAAGCAGACAACCAGGGGCAGGGGCAGTTAGGTGGGCTGCGACTTCGCAGGCTTACCTGGCAGGCAGATCAGGGGCGCACACTTCAGATAGGCAAGTTGCAGAGCAGAGACTGGGCAGAATGTGTGAGCGACAACTGGGGGACCAGTTTGGGGGCATGGCCAGCCAGCCATCAATACCGGTTTGGCACACCAGGCTACATGGCCGCTAATAGTTCTCCCGAGGGCAAGTTACTGTATATAAACAGGGAGAAACCCCCAATGCCTGTTAACACTGAATGTGTTACCTAGTTGGGTGACAAAACATCTGAGAGAAAACCACCAAGCTCAGAGACCACCAAAGTCTCCATATAATTTTCTTCTTGCCATTATTCCCTCTTGCTTTTGTTGTAGAACTCAACTAATATGTGTCTTTCTGTACATCCTCTTAGGCAACGTAACATCTGGGCAGGCCCAGATTTACATAGCTCAGCTTTCAAGACATGGGTGCCCTCATCATTTTGAGCCTCTTGAATTGGCTTTGTGTTTGTTTATATAAATGTTTAAAACAAATACGTTACTTCTGCCAGACTGCAACATTCTGCCTGATAATTATGGATAGCTTACAGTACGTTCCTCTTTTCTTCCCCCCTCTAGTGATTATGGGCACCACATCTGCCATGCTTATATTTATAATTCACAAAGCTATCATAGAGGAGTGGAAAGAATTAGGCTGCTTTTCTTGGTCTGGGTGGCGGCCTTGCCCTTTGCAACTGGAAATCTTTTGATGTCAGCACAGCAAAAGATTTAAAAAGGTGTTACACCAGCTATCTAAAACAAAAGGAAAGAAGCAATTAGTGGCCTAGATATGGTTTTTTTTTTAATCTTGTTGTGGAATGGATGGAAAGTGGTTTTCCTTTGATCCCTGCTACTCTATTACGAATGATCTCACTAGAATGCTATGGGCCTCTGACCCATCTTCTTCGTTTTAAATCAGAAACTGTCCAGCAGGCTTCTAAGACTGTACAGTGATACCTCGTCTTACGAACTTAATTGGTTCCAGGACAAGGTTTGTAAGGTGAAACGTTTGTAAGACGAAACAATGTTTCCCATAAGAATCAATAGAAAAGCGATTAATGCTTGCAAACCCAAAACTCACCACTTTTGCCAGCCGAAGCGCCCTTTTTTGCGCTGCTGGGATTCCCCTGAGGCTCCCCTCCATGGGAAACCCCACCTCCAGACTTCTGTGTTTTTGTGATGCTGCAGGGGAATCCCAGCATCGCAAAAACAGGTGCTTCGCTGGCAACGGAAGTCCGGAGGTGAGGTTTCCCAGTGAGGGGATCCTCAGCGAAATTGCAGCATCACAAAAACACGGAAGTCCTCGAAACCCCACCTCCTGACTTCCGTGTTTTTGTGATGCTGCGATTTCGCTGAGGCTCCCCTCGCTGGGAAGCCCCACCTCTGGACTTCCGTTGCCAGCGAAGCGCCTGTTTTTGCGCTGCTGGGATTCCCCTGCAGCATTGCAAAAACACGGAAGTCCAGAGGTGTGGTGCTTTCCATGGAGGGGACCCTCAGGAAAATCCCAGCAGTGCAAAAACGGGTTCTTCGCTGGCAACAGAAGTCCGGAGGCAGGGCATCCCAGTGGCAGCAGTGGGTTTGTAAGGTGAAAATAGTTTGTAAGAAGAGGCAAAAAAATCTTAAACCCCGGGTTTGTATCTCAAAAAGTTTGTATGACGAGGGGTTTGTAAGACGAGGTATCACCGTATATTGATCTTTTCACTTTTTAACCTGGTTGACTAAATTATACAGCAGCGATTCTCAATAGGCTGCCTGCCAAATGCTAAGTGTTGAGTTAGATTCATGGGGAGAAAAGTTAATATTCTGCATTTCCCTTAAGTTCATCAAGTGATGCTGCAAAGCACAGCTGTTTTTCCTAAGAAGAACAACAACACCTGGTTGCCAGTAATCTTTTAGGGAGTTTTTGCTGCCTGTCCGCATGTATTATATACAGTCTTTTGTTGGTAGTTCCTTTTGTTCTGGAACCCGAGAGGCATATGGAGTCATGAGTCAAGGACAAGTACTTACTAGCAGTGGTACAGAGGAAAAGGGTTCTTCCTGCGTCTTTCCTCCTGGATTAAACATCTATCCATCCTCTTCCTTTCCTAGCTTCCTCCTTTCCAATGCATAGACCAGTGCTTCTCAATTATTTTCTCGGAAGAAATAAACATTTTGCACACCCACTCTCCACCATATTCAGCACGTTTATTCCGCAATATTCAGCACGTTTCCACTGAAAAAAAGTCAAGCAGCTTATCAGCGTGATTGGGGTGTAATAATAATAATAATAATAATAATAATAATAATAATAATAATAATAATAATGCAAAGTGAATAAAGAAAAGACCTGGCCATGGCTTACAAATGGAACACTCAAAAAGGAGACAGAAGGACTAATACTGGCGGCACAAGAACAGGCCATTAAAACAAATGCTGTCAAAGCCAGAATTGAAAAATCAACAGACGATCCAAAGTGCAGACTCTGTAAAGAAACAATTGAAACAATCGATCACATACTCAGCTGCTGCAAAAAGATCGCACAGACTGACTACAAGCATAGACATGATGCTGTGGCACAGATGATCCACTGGAACTTGTGCCGGAACTACCATTTACCAGTGGCAAAGAACTGGTGGGATCATAAACCCGAAAAAGTGGTCGAAAATGAGCAAGCAAAACTACTGTGGGACTTCCGACTTCAGACTGACCGAATTCTGAAGCATAACACACCAGACATTGTGATCATGAAGAAAAAGAAAGTATGGATCATCGACATCGCAATCTCAGGAGACAGCAGAATTGAGGAGAAGCAACTAGAGAAATTAGTGAAATACGAAGATCTAAAAATTGAGCTGCAACGACTCTGGCATAAGCGAGTGAAAGTGGTCCCAGTGGTACTTGGCACGCTAGGCGCAGTACAAAAGGATCTCAGCGGACATTTGAAAACCATTGGAATTGACAAAATCTCAGTCAATTGCAAAAGGCCGCTTTACTGGGATCGGCAAAAATAATTCGGCGCTACATCACGCAGTCCTAGGTGCTTGGGAAGCGCCCGACTGGTGATAAAATACAAAATCCAGCATAGTGATCTCGTTTGCTGTGTTGTACTGACATAATAATAATAATAATAATAATAATAATAATAATAATAATAATAATAATAATATAAAAATAATAATAATAACAACTTAATAATAATAATAATAATTTATTACATTTGTATGCTGCCCCTCTCCGAAGACTCGGGGCGGCTCACAGCAATGATAAAAACAGTATTATAGTGAAACAAATCTAATATTAAAAAGAAATATATAAAACCCTATCATATTAAAACCAGACAACACATACATACCAAACATAAAATATAAAGAGCCTGGGGGAAAGGTGTCTCAAATCCCCCATGCCTGGCAGTATAGGTGGGTCTTGAGTAGTTTACGAAAGACAAGGAGGGTGGGGGCAGTTCTAATCTCCAGGGGGAGTTGATTCCAGAGACCTGGGGCCGCCACAGAGAAGGCTCTTCCCCTGGGGCCCACCAGACAACATTGTTTAGTCGACGGGACCCGGAGAAGGCCAACTCTGTGGGACCTTATCGGTCGCTGGGATTCGTGTGGTAGCAGGCAGTTCCGGAGGTAACACCCCATGTTTAAGTGACACCTTAATTTATTTGGCTTCATGCTTTCCACTGCCAACATTTTTAGACACAGTAAACATACTGGTCTTTCCTCTTTTCCCACCATAATCACAGTGAAGCCAAGCACTACATACACTCCGTCATATTTCCTTATCTTAGCTTTCTGGAGATTTACGTTTGTCTCATTATCTCCGTCTCTCTCCTCCTTTCTTTTCATCCCTGTTAAATATTTTTCCATGGTGTCTCTTTGTTATCTGCACTTCATCTCTCCTGCTCTGTGCTGTGTGCTATTGTTTGGTGCAAAAGAACCCTATTCCCTGCACATTTCTCGGGGCCATGTGCCCCCCACTGGCATCGCTCTGCACCCCCTCTAGGGGGCCCCGCTCCACTATTTGAGAAGCACTGTCATAGACCAAGGAATAGGCTCTGAGTCAGTGCTAGGACCAAATAGACAAGGTGTTGCAGGCTCACACCAACAACCAGCCCAGATATGCATAAGCAATACCTTGGAAACCGGGCAGTTGTGTGTCTCTCTCATTTGACTTCCTGCCCCTGGGATTCAAGGGGTAGAGAAGGGAGCCTCCTCTTGGGAGGAGGATGGAAATTATGGAGGATAGGTTGTATATTACACTTAGTTTTCCCACTAGCAGAATTTCCAATCTTTTTCTGGAATTCTTGACAGCCTCGTCAAAGTTTGCACTCTGCAAAGCTTTGAGTACTACACCAGCAAAAGAGGGTACCAATTTCTCACGTCCGCCTTCAGAGGGCGCTGTTCTTCTCCGTGTTTAGCCAAGGGAGCCTGTGTTGTCCATAAAGATGATAAGATTTCTTTTGGCAGAGTTTTTTCCCCCCTAGAGTAGATTAGAGTTCATTTCCACAGATGACTGATGGGTTACCCTTGGTTGGTTGGTGGATCACAAAAGAATGGGCTGAATACACTGGAGGAGATTCTATTAAAGACTCAGCTGTCGGAGATAAGACAATTCCAGCCCTTTTTGTTTTAACTTCCTTTGAAATTGTTGTACATGCACCTTATTACAGTGTTCCCTCGATTTCCGCGGGGGATGCGTTCCGAGACCGCCCGCGAAAGTCTAATTTCCGCAAAGTAGAGATGCGGAAGTAAATACACCATATTTGGCTATGGACAGTATCACAAGCCATCCCTTAACACTTTAAACCCCTAAAGTGCAATTTCCCATTCCCTTAACAACCATTCACTCACCATTATTACTGGTACTCACCATTGAATAAGATACTTAGTGATCCTGATATTTATAAGCATAATTGCAGAATGCAGCTGCGAGAGCAGTCATGGGCCTACCTAGGTATGCCCATGTTTCACCAACACTCCGCAGTCTGCATTGGTTGCCGATCAACTTCCGGTCACAATTCAAAGTGTTGGTTATGACCTTTAAAGCCCTTCATGGCACTGGACCAGAATATCTCCGAGACCGCCTGCTGCCGCACGAATCCCAGCGACCGATTAGGTCCCACAGAGTGGGCCTTCTCTGGGTCCCGTCAACTAAACAATGTCGGTTGGCGGGCCCCAGGGGAAGAGCCTTCTCTGTGGCGGCCCCGACCCTCTGGAACCAACTCCCCCCGGAGATTAGAACTGCCCCTACTCTCCTTGCCTTTCGTAAGCTTCTTAAGACCCACCTGTGTTGTCAGGCATGGGGGAACTGAGACATCTCCCCCGGGCATATACAATTTATGAATGGTATGTGTGTATGTATGTGTGTTTAGAAAATGGGGTTTTTAAAATGTTTTTAGTAGAAATTTAGATTTGTCATAAATTGTTTTTCACTTTGTTGTGAGCCGCCCTGAGTCTGCGGAGAGGGGCGGCATACAAATCTAAATAAATATAATATATAATATAATTATTTATGAACAATAATTATTTTTTTTGTTATTTATTTGCAAAAAGTATTAGTTTGGCGATGACATATGATGTCATTGGGTGGGAAAAACCGTGGTATAGGGGGAAAAACCGCAAAGTATTTTTTAATTAATATTTTTTGAAAAACCGTGGTATAGGCCAGTGATTTTCAACCTTTTTTGTGCCGCAGGTCATTTTTTACATTTACAGAATCCTGGGGCATACCACCAACCAAAATGACGCAAAATGGCACTCTAACACAGCACATATTATACATAAAGTTAATAATATAGTTTCTAAATGTATTTATACTCACTTAGTGTGAAACCTGGGCCTGTTTCAATGAACACAAAAGGGATATTCTGGCAGGAATGGTAGTTTAGGGAGCCATGTTTAATTTCCCCACGGCACACCTGACCATGTCTTACGGCACACTAGTGTGCCACGGCACACTGGTTGAAAAACACTGGTATAGGCTATTCGTGAAGTTCGAACCCGTGAAAATCGAGGGAATACTGTATAGCATCCAGGTTAGGCAAAATGTCTTTTCCCCCTTCTCCCAAAACAAAAGAGGTATTGGGGGGTAATGCTGTGCCAAATTTAGCTTTGAATTTGGTCTGTACTTTTTTCTTGGTGTTTAATTGCTGAGTGTTCTTTGATTTATGGTCCCTATTAATACATAAAGTGTTTTATCTGTAGTAGAAGGATATAGGTGTAACTTGACACACTAAAGAGGTTTGGAAGTACATGCAGATAGGGTTTCTGGGAAGACACATTCTTTAATATGGATCAGGAGATTTGGAATACTTACCCAGAGTTGTTTATTGTTGTTGTTGTTCAGAATCTTTTAGAACTCATTTAAATTATAATAATTATTAGTTTCGGTTTATAGTTTTTAGAAAAACAGAATTCATAAGTGGGATTTTATCTTTGATTATAAGCAATTGCTAGAATAGAGGAAACAGATAGCTGATGTTATTTTTTGCTCACTTGTTAATGAGTTTATAGTGATAACAATTGCTATAAATTCACCTTACCGGGATTTGAACCTGGGCAGCCCGCCTTTAAGGCAGTAGCTTTAACCTCTAAGCCAGGTTCTCCTCCTGTATCAGCTTGTACCAGGAAAGAGATATATACAGTGGTGCCTCTACCTACGAACTTAATTCGTTCCGTGACCAGGTTCTTAAGTAGAAAAGTTTGTAAGAAGAAGCAATTTTTCCCATAGGAATCAATGTGAAAGCAAAGAATGTGTGCGATTGGGGAAACCACAGGGAGGGTGGAGGCCCTGTTTCCTCCCAGGAGATTCCTAGAAAGGCCCCATGGAGGCTTCTCCCCGCCTTTTCTGGCCCTGTTTCCTCCTAGGAGATTTCTAGAGAGGCCCCATGGAGGCTTCTCCCCACCTTTTCTGGTTCTGTTTCCTCCCAGGAGAATTCCTAGAGAGGCCCCACGGAGGCTTCTCCCCACCTTTTCTGGCCCTGTTTCCTCCCAGGAGATTCCTAGAGAGGCCGCACGGAGGCTTCTCCCCACCTTTTCTGGCCCTGTTTCCTCCCAGGAGACTCATACTGCTTCTCTTTTGCCTCTCATCCAGGCAGTTAATTTTATAGCCAACAAACTATTTTCTATGTGTGTAACATATTTTTACTGATAATGAAAACGAAGGGAGATTAGTATAGATCTATTTCAAGCTATTTAGCTCTCATCAACTAGCCATATCTTTACCGGGATTTGAACCTTGGCGGCCTTCCTATAAGGCAGTAGCTTTCACCTCGATACAGGGTATAACAGAGGGAAAGGGGCAATGGAAAGGTAGTGCTTGAGGAATTTATTCCACACAGCTGTACTTTTATGTCTGGACAATGGGCAATAGCTAATCTGTCATGTAATTAGTCTAGGATTTGTTTCAGGAAGTGGGTGAGATATGCAGCATGGGTAACTCATTTTCAAAGCATATTAAGTGGGTAGAATTGGATTGCTGGCTCCCTAATGTATATAATCTTTGGTTTTTCAACTGGCACATATTGCGAGTCAAAAGGGAATTTGGTCCAGAACAAATAACAACCCCATCATTTGCGGAAGTTTCTCTGCCTGGGAGGCTCAATACGTCCTCTGCTATTTTAATATGTTCCTTAAATATGGTATTTAAAAAAAAACAAATGCCTTAACGATATCAGTGGCTATATTGATTACGAGAGCAGTCATGGGCTTCCCAAGGTATGACCATGTCACACCAACACTCCACAGTCTGCATTGGTTGCTGATCACTTTCCGGTCACAATTCAAAGTGTTGGTTAGGACCTATTAAGCCCTTCATGGCATCGGACCAGAATATCTCCGGGACCGCCTTCTGCCGCACGAATCCCAGCTACCTGTTAGCTCCCACAGAGTTGGCCTTCTCCAGGTCCCGTCGACGAAACAATGTTGTCTGGCGGGACCCAGGGGAAGAGCCTTCTCTGTGGCGGCCCCGGCCCTCTGGAACCAACTCCCCCCCCGGAGATTAGGACTGCCCCCCCCCTCCTTGCCTTTCGCAAACTTCTTAAAACCCACCTCTGTCGTTAGGCATGGGAAAGTTGATTCCCATGGGCCCTCTCTGCTTTATGTATGGTTTGTATGAGATGTATGGTTGTTTTTTATATTAAGGGTTTTTAAATTGTCTTTTTTAACTATTGGATTTGCATTGTTTTGTTGTTGTAAGCCGCTCCGAGTCTCCGGAGAGGGGTGGCATACAAATCTGATTAATAATAATAATAATAATAATAATAATAATAATAATAATAATACGTAGGTATATATATATTCTAATAGTTCTGTAGCTTTGGTTAAGCATTATGCTGACTCCAAAGATTGGTCATAACCCACATAAAATGGTAATTTGAAGTTGATTTTTAAATTGTAATTGCACTGACCAAAATTAAGCAGTGTATTTGAACTAACCCACACTTATGGCATCACCTTATTTGCTTGTACATTCCTAAAGAAGGTTTTGCTAGTGCTTTATTATATAAATGCTGTTGGATAGAATTTATTATGTCTATCTAAGTGATGATGAACCTTTTTTGGGTGTGAGTGCCAAAAGGCTGCTCAAACCCATAATGCAATGCCGTCCCCCCCATGCATGCGTACAACCTCCGCGCATGCAGACACCCCCCCCCCCCGTGCTGCCAACCCCCACACCCGTGCATGTGTCCAGGTCTCACTGAGGCCTCCAGATTTCTGGTAGGGCCGTTGAGCTGTTTTCCACTCTCTCCAGGGTCCAGGAAGGCCTCCTGAAACCTGGGGATGGCGAAAAATGGCCCAACAGGCCAACCGGTAGTTCAGAAACGAAATAGAAATGAAACTGCCCTACTATTTACCTTCAGTTATTTGCAACCAGGCCTCACAGGACTTGGCTCATTTCTTCTGCAGCCGGCAAGGCTTTCCTGAAAGTCTCTGCAGCTCATAAAAGATGTGTATCGGTCCTGTTATTGGCTGCAGACGTCTTCAAGAGAGCTTTGCCAGCTGCAGAAGAAATGGGCCGAGGTGTGCGGAGCCTGGCTGCGACTGTCCAAAGACAAAGAAGTTCCTGAAGACCTCTGACAGTGAAAAGGAGGCTAGGGGTAATGCACACGTGAACATCCGTTTGGGCCGTTGGGCAGTTTTTCGCCATTCCCAGACTTCAGGATGCTGAAAAGAAGACCGAAAATCAACTCGCCAACGCGCTGACCTAGGTCCCCTCAGATATGGCTCCGCTTGCCATATCACTGGTCTTGCTTAATGATTTGTTTGTTTGTTTGTTTGTTTATTTATTTATTAATTTATTTTAATTTATTTATTTATTTATTATTGATTGATTGATTGATTGATTGATTGATTGATTGATTGGATTTGTATGCCGCCCCTCTCCGCAGACTCGGGGCGGCTAACAACAATGATAAAAAACAACATGTAACAATCCAATTTAATAAAACAACTAAAAACCCTTATTATAAAAACCAAACATACACACAAACATACCATACATAACTTGTAATGATGATGTTCGTCTATCGTGTTTGAAGAGAACCTTGACCTGTAGTGGGTTGTGGGCTTTACACGATGTGTCTGCAAGTGGCTCTTAAGGCCTGTACGGGCATGAAATGTTCTGCCACATGTTGGGCAGGCGTGTGGACACCATTGTCGCAGCAAATGGTCTAGCTCAGGGGTAGGCAAAGTTGGCTCTTCTATGACATGTGGACTTCAACTCCCAGAATTCCTGAGCTAGCATGATTGGGTCAGGAGTTCTGGGTGTTGAAGTCCACATGTCATAGAAGAGCCAACTTTGCCTACCCCTGGTCTAGCTTAATGAAAAAAGGATTGGGGGGGGGGGTGATAGTAACATTCCAATATCTAAGGGGTGCAATCAAGACCAGGGAATATTTCAGAATTCCTAATCTCATTGATTTCTTTGACTATGTCACAAAGGTGTTGGATGAAGGTGGTGCCGTGGATATTGCCTATCTGGCCTTCAGCAAAGCCTTTGATACGGTTCCACATAAAGAGCTGATAGATAAATTAGTGAAGATTGACGTGGTTGGTCAATCCACAGTAGCTGAATTTAAACATGCCTGGGATGAACATATATCCATTGTAAGATAAAATACAGGAAATAGTACAAGGGCATACTAGATGGACCATGAGATCTTTTTCTGCCTTCAGTCTTCTATGTTTCTATTTTGCTAAAAACATGAAATCTATGCTTAATGCAATTAAGGGTGTGATAGAAGGCAGAACATAGGGTCTTATTCTTCAGTATAGACCTTTCTGTGCCCTTCCCTCTGTTTAGCAATTATAAGCTGTTGTGGTTAGCTCTGGTCCAGCTCCTGCCCCAAGGACTGTGGATGTGGGGGAGACATCCACATGCTACAGGCCTGTTCCCCCCACCCCCGTGGAATCTGATGAGGAAGGCTCCTCTGACCAAGAAGACATGAGTGACAGGGAGGAGGAGAGTGTGGCAGACAGCTCAGAAGGAGATCAATTATCTAGCTCCTCCTTGGATTCAGAACAAGAGTTAATGATACAGCCACGCATGCGGAGAGCGATGCATAGGCAACAACAACTGAGAGATTATTATCAAAGAAAATGAGGCCACCTGTGGTTGGGTGGGGCTGTGGTAATTAGTGAGGCTGCTATAAATAGCAGCGTGTGGGTTTGGCCATTGTGGAGGATTATCTGATCCTTGTGTTTCATGACTGCTTTGCTGACTTTGATCTTTGTGTGCTGATTTTTCCCCTGCTTTGAAACTAACCCATAGCAAAGTGTGTTTCACTTTGTGAAAGAAGAAGGACTGTGAATTGCCTCACAGCTGCAAGCTAAGTATCACAGAACTGATAAGGGACTTGTACAAATTACCAATTTGTTTGGAGACAAGTGCTCTTTGCTTATACCAAAAGAGGGCTAGGTTTAAGTGAATTTTCATTATAAAGAACATTGTTTTGAATTTTCAAACGTGTGTGTGTCTGAAATTGTATCTGTTCAGTTTTGGGAGGATTCTACCAGAGAGCTCGACAGAACATAAGCTGAGTGGTTTTCTTTCTTTCTTTTTTTAGTGCTAATGACAGGATGTGAATGTTGATACAAATCAATCCCTGCCTATCTAAGTAATCTATTTCCCCCCTTTCCTTTCTGCAGATTGATTATTGTTATGGAATAAAAGAAGCGGTTATTGATGAGCAAAATAGCGGACCCGAAGACAGGTGGACTGGAACGGATCAGCTGCCGGGGGAACCCCTGGCCGAACTGGAAGCATGGAGGAGGGGATTAATGGAAAGATGAACCAGGCCCATGTCCTCTTTGACCGATTTGTCCAGGCCTCCACCTGCAAAGGGACTCTGAAAGCATTTCAAGAGCTCTGTGATTATTTGGAGCTGAAGCCCAAGGATTACCGTACTTTCTACCACAAGCTCAAATCCAAGCTGAGTTATTGGAAAGCTAAAGCTCTTTGGGCCAAGTTGGATAAGAGGGGCTGCCACAAAGACTATAAGAAGGGGAAAGTGTGCGCCAATGCGAAGGTGAGCATGGAAAAATGGCTTACGTTTATTTTGATTCCTGCTTTTAAGGATGGATTCCATATGCTATGTAGTTAATTACAGTAGTACCTCGTGATACGAACCCCTCGTCATACGAACTTTTTGAGATACGAACCTGAGGTTTGGAAAAAATTTGCCTCTTCTTACGAACTTTTTTTGGCTTATGAACCCGTCGCCCGAACGCTGAAGTACCGCAGAGCTGTTGGCTTGTCGGGAGGCTCAAATGGAGGTGGGGAATCCCAATAGGGAATTCCATGGGTGGAGCTTTGACGTCACGGAGATGTCCTTCCTGGCCGGCCGAAACGTGGACTCCAGAAAGGATGTCTTTGTGATGTCAAAGCTCCACCCATGGAATTCCCTATTGGGATTCCCCACCTCTGTTTGAGCCTTCCGACCGGCCGACAGCTCTGCGGCTCTTCTGCAAAGGTGACAGCCGGGCAGCGGCGCTTCTCGGCGGCCTCCCGAACCTGAACTTTTGCCGAACATCTTGGTTTGGCATTCGGGAGAACGCTGAGAAGCGCCCGGCTGTTTCAAAAGGTGACATCCGGGTGGCGGCACCCAACGGAGTGCCGTTTTTGCGATTTTTTTTTTTGCTTGCACGCATTAATTGATTTTACATTGTTTCCTATGGAAAGCATTGTTTCGTCTTATGAACTTTTTCGCCTTACAAACCTCCTCCCGGAACCAATTAAGTTTGTAAGACGAGGTATCACTGTACTGTATTTTTCAGAGTATAAGACACACCAGAGTGTAAGGCACACCTTAGTTTTGGGGGAGGAAAATGGGGGGGGGGGATTTACCTACCAGGTATTCATCTGGCTAGCATCCTTAGTTTGGTCAGCTTCAGCACATTATTTTATCCCCAGGTTCGGGCTGAAAAAATATCTTCTTTGGAGGGAGTAGCAAGGAAAACAAGCCTGCAAAGACTTAGGGGTGGAAAAAGACTTCAGA
Organism: Erythrolamprus reginae; assembly: GCF_031021105.1. NCBI lineage: Eukaryota > Metazoa > Chordata > Lepidosauria > Squamata > Dipsadidae > Erythrolamprus > Erythrolamprus reginae. The sequence goes on along the minus strand of NC_091955.1, from coordinate 85,054,510 downwards.
GGGAGTAGCAATGAAAAAATCCTGCAAGCCAGGAAGATCTTATAGAGCCCCAGTGGTGCAGTGGTTAGAGTATAGTACTGCAAGCTACCTCTGCTGATCACCAGCTGCCAGCAATTTAGCAGATCAAATCTCAATTGGCTCAAGGTTAACTCAGCCTTCCCTCCTTCCAAGTCGGTAAAATGAGGACCCAGATTGTTGGGGGCAATATGCTGACTCTCTGTAAACCGCCTAGAGAGGGCTGTGAAGCAGTGTGAAGCAGTATATATGTCTAAATGCTGTTGCTATTTAGCAAGACGGTGTTCCCTCGATTTTCGCGGGTTCGAACTTCACGAAAAGTCTATACCACGGTTTTTCAAAAATATTAATTAAAAAATACTTTGCGGGTTTTTCCCCTATACCACGTTTTTCCCCGCCCGATGACATCATATGTCATCGCCAAACTTTCATCCGCCTTTAATAAATATTTTTTAAAATAAAGTTTAATAAATAAACATGGTGAGTAATGATCTAAATGGTTGCTAAGGGAATGGGAAATTGCATTTTAGGGGTTTGAAGTGTTAAGGGAAGGCTTGTGATACTGTTCATAGCCAAAAATAGTGTATTTACTTCCGCATCTCTACTTCGCGGAAATTCGACTTTCGCGGGCGGTCTCGGAACGCATCCCCTGGAAAAATCGAGGGAACACTGTACATTAAGCAAGAAACTGTTTTTAATTTTCTAGTTGGATTTTGATCTTAACAAAATGATCTTTTGATCTTTGGTTATGAAGTGTTTTTAATAGGAAAGTGAACACAAGAACAAGGGGACACAATCTGCAGTTAGTTGGGGGAAAGATCAAAAGCAACATGAGAAAATATTATTTTACTGAAAGAGTAGTAGATCCTTGGAACAAACTTCCAGCAGACGTGGTAGATAAATCCACAGTAACTGAATTTAAACATGCCTGGGATAAACATATATCCATCCTAACATAAAATACAGAAAATAGTATAAGGGCAGACTAGATGGACCATGAGGTCTTTTTCTGCCGTCCGACTTCTACCGTGTTTCCCCGAAAGTAAGACAGTGTCTTACTATCTTTTTATCCCCAAAAGCCCCACTACGTCTTACTTTCGGGGGATGTCTTATATTGGAAAAAAATTGTCAATTTTTTTGTTTTAACCATAAAATTAACATTTATTAACAACCTGAACAGACGGAGGCGGCAGACGCAGTGACGTATGGAGGGGGGGCGGCGCGGAAGTGGGCAGGAGGCGGCGCTCATTAAGATCAGAGGGAGGTGGCAGACGCGGTGACGTATGGAGAGGGGGACGGCGCAGGCGTGGGCAGGAGGCGGCGCGCAGCTAGATGAGAGGGAGGCGACAATACCCCCGTGTTTCCCCGAAAGTAAGACATATGTCTTACTTTCAGGGTACAGCTTATATTAGCCGACCCCCCTGAAACCCCCGATACGTCTTACAATCGGGGGTGTTTTACTATCGGGGAAACAGGGTATGTTTCTATGTTATTCTCTTGAACAACCAAATCACCAGTTTTATATAAAAGAGTATAAAGTTAAGTTATTCTTTGAAAGCATCAGTGCCTGTCTTTCGTGATCTCAACTCCCACGTCTGTCAGCGAATCTTCTTGGTAACGTTTTTAGGGTTCTGTCAAACAGAGTCATTTTCAAACAATGATTCTCCGTACTGAAGGAGCGGGTCCAGCAGTCACATGGGTTGCTCATGTCCAATCCGGTGGAACTGAGCCTAGTGTTAAAAAAGCTTGCCGGATCCGCCCCTTCCCCAGAATTCGCTCAGTTCGCATATCCTGCGGTTGTATTGTGATAGCTCGTTCAACATTCTAACACCTTCCCTTCGATCTTTTTCTTCAAAGTAGTAAGAATTGTTTTATCATTATTATTTACTTGCACTAATAGCGCCAGCCGTTTGCGGCTCGGCTTTTCTCCGTACTGAAGGAGTGGGTCCAGCAGTCACATGGGTTGCTCCTGTCCAATCCGTTGGAACTGAGCCTAGTATTAAAAAAGACTGCTGGATCCGCCCCTTCCCCAGAATTCGCTCAGTTCGCATATCCTGCGGTTGTATTGTGATAGCTCGTTCAACAGTCTAACACCTTCCCTTCGATCTTTTCCTTCAAAAAGTAGTAAGATTTATTGTCTTTAATTATTTACTTGCACTAATTGCGCCAGCCGTTTAAAAGAAAAAAAGAGAAAAAGCGGCTAGGCTTTTTTCCTTGGGAGAAGTTGCGGTTTCGTTTTCCCCCGGCGGTTTTGCCGGTTACGATTCCTGCGGCCGCTTGTGGATTCTTCTAATCCTTTGGCCTGGAGGTCCTGGTGCAAGTATTTACCTATTGAATTATTGATTATTTATTGTATACAAAAATATTTAAGGGCTTAAGAAATACCTCCTGCGGAGTGAGACGCCTTCTAGTCTCCTGGACTTAGTCGATCGCTTCCCCTTTAAGAAATTTTACGCAGCGATCTTTTTCGGCGCGAAGGCCTTCGCGCCCTTTTTAAATCTAGGCCTCTCGTGTTGGCCCCCTGCCAGCCGTGTAGGCCTCAGTCCACCGCGTGGATCCCGGAGCGGGCCTTGGGGGTCCCAGGCTAAATTCTCCACCGGCTAAGCCTCCAACCAGAGTGCCTTGGTTTACTTAATTATAAAGTTTAGGGAGGCTGGCCCCGCTGGGTTTGGGGGCACGAACTCTGGGTTTGCCCAGATTGTCCTCAAGTTTCAGCAGCTTCGAGGCCTCGAAGCAGGATCCATTCCTCTTGGGAAGTCCTTGAAATTCTTCTCCTTATTATTCAGTTATTGGCTCAGCCTTGTCTTCTGTTAATTGTCAGACTATGGCTTCCTTTCCCAAGAGAGGCACTACCAAAGGTCCCAAAGAGGTTAGGCCTACTGGTAATTCTACTGAAGTTCCCCAGGCCTCTTCCTCCTCTTCCTCAGGCACCCATTCCTTAGCCAAGCCCACCAGGGCTGAGAAGAGAAGGGACCCAGCCCTACAAAAAATACATGATAAACCAGCCAATCTTTTAAGGTGCAGGCCCAAGTGCATATCAATCCAACCCCCCCGGAGGCCTCTAACCTGCCTCTTTCTGGGGTTCCTGTGCTATCCCTGGATGAGCCAAACCTAAATCCACCCCAACCTAACCTATGGGGTTTAGGTCCAGAGGAGCCAGATATTACCGAGGATTCCTCCCAGCCAGAACCTGCTCAGGCCCTCAGGGATCCTCCGGCTTTCCGGCTGATTTTTCTTCCTTGCCACCGGAGTTTCAGTCTATCTTGACTATTCTGACTAACACCATTGACGCTAAACTCTCATCTTTCAATGTGCCTTCTCTGTCTCATCCCTCTCCACGCTCCTCCCGTCCCGTGAGTTCTTCTCCTTCCTACAGAGCCCCAGCCATGGAGGTCTCTGACTCCTCTCAGGAAGAGGATGAGGACGTGGATGCAGAAGAGGATGATGACCCATTTCAACGTCTGTCGGAAGATGAGGAATCTCAGATTAAGATTCCAGCCCCAGCTGCTATCTTTCCTTCGCAGCTTTTCAAATCTCTCCTGCTTAAAGCTAGAGTATCCACGGGGCTAGCCGGGCAAGAAAAACAGGCTACCTCTTCCTCAGATCCTCCGGAGGATAATCTTCCTTATTTCATGAAAGAACAGGAAGACAATGAGGTAATTCCTATGCCCAAGTTGTTTAAGGATGCCTTGCTTAAACAGTGGGACCACCCAACTGCTGGCTTTACTCCCACTCCCAAGGACAAGAAGCTCTACAAGCTCTCCTCCGTCTATGAGGAACTCCTAACATGTCCCAAGCCAGATGAACCAGTGAAGTCTCTCCACTCGACTGCCGCCATGCCTGGCGAAGCAGAGGAGGTCCTCCGGCCAGAGGACAAACGACTTGAGCAAGGCTCAAAAGGAGTCTTCTTGCAGACTCATGGGCCTTTAAGAGTGCTGCAGCGGCATCCTTCTTTTCCAGAGCTATGCTCTTGTGGCTTCGTCAGCTCCAACCACACCTGCCTCCAGATGACTTACGGGGCCAACAGGATTTCAACAAAATCTTCGCAGCTGCCCAATATGTAGCAGATGCTACCCTCCAATCTTCCAGATTTGCAGCCAGGTCAGTAGCAGCCTCCACAACGGCCAGAAGACTTCTATGGCTCCGCCCTTGGCAGGCGGGAGTAAGACAGAAGTGGCAGTTAGCCATGGGTCCGCTGAAACGTGACCTCCTCTTCGGAGACCTTCTGGACCTTCTCCTTACAGAGACCACAGACAAGAAAAAGGTCTTGGGACCTACCACCAAGAAGGCCCCTAAACCGTAGCCCTTTCGGCGCACAGGGCGTCTACAGGATCAGGGCTTCGCATTTCAAAGGAGTCCAGGTCAGTATTCCCCTCGGTTTTCGATCCCAATCTAGAACCACCAGGGGCAGAGGTTCCCGTTATCAGAGAGGATCCTCTTCTACCAGGGCTTCCAAAAGAGCCAGATGGTAAGTTTTCCTCCTTTCCCATAGGCGGTCGCCTAGCCTGGTTCTCTTCCGCCTGGCACCGTTCTTGTAAGGACCCCTGGGTCATTGACACTGTGGAAAGGAGCCTAAGGTTAGAGTTCATTTCACCTCCCCCTAACCGTTTTTATTTCTTGTCCTTCTCCCAGTTCCCCTCCTTCTCGTATCCGAATGGAGGAGACTATTTCTCATTTGTTGACTTTTAGAGCTATTCAACCGGTCCCCTCTCTCCAGAGAGGTTTAGGCTTTCTCCCATCCTCTTCATGGTCCCTAAGACCTCTGGAGGCTGGAGAGCCATCTTAGATCTAAAAAAATTGAACCGGTTCATAAAATATAGGATTTTCAAAATGCATTCCTTATCTTCCATTTTTAGCAGCTCTACATCGGGGAGACTTTATGGTGTCTCTGGATCTCACGGAGGCCTTCCTCCATATCCCCATTGTCAAGATCCTTAGGAAATTTCTGCGCTTTGCCTTTCAAGGCAGGCATTTTCAGTGTAGGGCCATGCCATTTGGGCTCTACTCAGCTCCCAGAGTCTTCACTAAACTCTTGGGATCCTTGGCGGCTCATATCCGGGCTTCTCCCATTCATATTTTATGTTATTTAGATGACATTTTAATTCATGGAAATTCCAGAACTGGGTGGCGGCAGACCTCTCTTTTACCATGTCGGTTCTACAGAATCATGGTTTCTCCATAAATCTTAAAAGGAGCCACCTTGATCCATCCACTTCCATTCTGCATCTGGGAACTATCATTAATTCTGAGTTATCCCAGGTTTTCCTCTCCACTGAGAGAAAACGCAGCTTTTTGGATCTCATTGCTCGCATCCTGCCCCAGCAATCTACCTCCATTGCCACCCTATCTTCCCTTTGGGTAAAATGGTGTCATCTATTGGTATTGTCCCCTGGGCCTGTCTTCACGCCAGGGAACTACAGTGGCTTCTATTACCTCCCAGAGATCGGGCCACAGCAACTCGAATCGTCGCCTTCCACCGACGGTTCGCAGATCCCTCAAGTGGTGGACTTCTCCAGCCCTAGACAAGGGATCTCCCTTCCAGTGCCCCGACCAGTTGTAGTCACCACAGATGCCAGCCTCTCGGGCTGGGGAGCCCACGCCCAGGGTCTTTTAGCTCAGGGCACATGGTCACTGGAGGAGGCTTCCAGGCCCATCAGTTGATTAGAATTAAGAGCCGTGTCTCTAGCTCTAAAACAATTCCAATCTCACATCTCCAACCAGCATGTGCTGATTTTCACCGACAATATAGCCACCAAAAGCCATATTTGCAGACAGGGAGGCACAAGAGCCTAGGCCCTCAGGAGGGAGGCCCTGAAATTAGGCCTTTGGGCAGAGAAGAATCTCCAGTCGCTTCTAGCCGACCACATCTCGGGGAGCCTCAACGTCCAAGCGGACTGGCTCTCGCGAGCGACCATAGATCCAGACGAGTGGAATCTCCATCAGTCACTGTTCCACCAAATCTGCCTCAGGTTCGGCCATCCAGTGTTGGATCTATTGGCGACCAAAGCCAATGCCCAGCTCCCTCACTTCATCTCCAGGTTCCCGTCTCCGGGAGCAGAGGCAATCACTGCTCTCAGGAGTCCTTGGCCTCCAGGTCTATTGTATGCCTTCCCTCCAATTCCAATTCTGCCAGACGTGATCAACAAAATCCTCCTGGAGAAGGCCCGAGTAATTCTGATTGCCCCTCACTGGCCTCGCAGGCCCTGGTTCGCGGACCTCCAACAATGTCCGTCCAGGACCCCTGGCGACTCCCCGTTTCGGAGGATATGTTGCGACAGGGGGCCTCCTTCCATTCAGACCCAGAGTGGTTCCACTTCACCGCCTGGTTATTATCCGGAGGGACTTAGACCTGCGAGGGTATGACCCGGACACAGTGGAAATCATCCTGAAGTCTAGAAGAGGGTCTACCAACCGGATCTACGACCCTACTTGGTCCAAATTCCATCAGTGGTGCTTGCAGGAGGGCTTATCTCCCCTGTGTCTTCCCATCCACAGGATAATCACCTTCCTCATGAAAGGCTCCCACCAAGGCCTCTCTACCAGCACCATCCGCCGACACCTGGCCGCCATCTCTTCCGTCTTGGCGGGGCCTCGCAGGCAGCCCCTCCGCTCCCTTCCAGAAATCCAAGAATTTCTAAGAGGAGTGGCCAACCTCAGGCCTTCTAAAATCCACAGATATCTCACCTGGGTCTTGCCACGGGTTCTCCACTCTCTTACTCAGGCACCTTACGAACCCCTGAACTCTGCGTCCCTCAGGTACCTATCCTTCAAGGTAGCATTCCTGGTGGCGATTACATCCGCCCGACGCATATCTGAGTTGGCAGCCCTTTCTATCAGACAGGATCTTGGCAGTTTCACCAGGACAAGGTGGTTCTGCGACTGGACCCCACCTTTATACCAAAGGTCAGTTCCATGTCCCACAGATCTCAGGATATCATATTACCTTCCTTCTGCCTCCAACGAGAGCATCCCCTGGCAACTAGATGGCACACTCTGGATCTCACTAGAGCGCTAAAGGTTTATATCCAACGCACAAGATCCATCCGGAGGTCTGAAGCACTCTTCATAGCCTACCATCCCAGATCCTTGGGATCCAGAGTGTCTTCTACAGTAATAGGTCGTTGGATCAGAGGGACCATCTCTAAGGCCTACGAGACAGCTTCCCTTTCCATTCCAAGGAATATTACAGCGCATTCCACCAGAAGTGCTGCCACATCTGCCGCTTGGGCGACTCAGGCTCCGTTGGAAGAAGTCTGCAAAGCAGCCACTTGGGCCTCGCCAAATTCCTTCATCAACGATTCGTACGCATCAGCGGACGCTGCCTTCGGCAGAAGAGTACTCCAATCCGTTATCTCTCACGATAGCAATGTACTCCCACCCTAGGGACCTATCTCTTGGGTATGTCCCATGTGACTGCTGGACCCACTCCTTCAGTACGGAGAATAGGCGTTGATTGCTTACCTGAACGCCTCTTCTCGTACGGTGAGTGGGTACAGCAGTCACTTCCCTCCCTTTGTGTGGTCTTCTTTACCTTCTATTCTATTTTCTTATAACACATGAGAGTTGAACATTAAAGAGCTTCACTACTGAGCCTAGTCTATGGATTCGCGAATTCTGGGGAAGGGGCGGATCCAGCAGTCTTTTTTAATACTAGGCTCAGTTCCAACGGATTGGACAGGAGCAACCCATGTGACTGCTGTACCCACTCACCGTACGAGAAGAGGCGTTCAGGTAAGCAATCAACGCCTATTTTCCTTTGGAGAAGTTGCGGTTTCGTTTTCCCCCGGCGGTTTTGCCGTGTACGATCCCCGCGGCCGCTTGTGGATTCTTTTAATCCTTTGGCCTGGAGGTTCTGGTGCAAGTATTAATCTATTGACTTATTGATTCTTTACTGTATATATAAATATTAAAGGGCTTAAGAATACCTCCTGCGGAGTGAGACGCCTCTATAGTCTCCTGGACTTAGTCGATCGCTTCCCCTTTAAGACAATTTTACGGAGCGATTTTTCGGCGCGAAGGCCTTCGCGCCCTTTTTAAATCTAGGCCTCTCGTGTTGGCCTCCTGCCAGCCGCGTAGGCCTCAGTCCACCGCGTGGATCCCGGAGCGGGCCTTGGGGGTCCCAGGCTAAATTCTCCACCGGCTAAGCCTCCAACCAGAGTGCCTTGGTTTACTTAATTAATAAGTTTAGGGAGGCTGGCCCCGCTGGATCTGGGGACACGAACTCTGGGTTTGCCCAGATTGTCCTCAAGTCTCAGCAGCTTCGAGGCCTCGAAGCAGGATCCATTCCTCTTGGGAAGTCCTTGAAATTCTTCTCCTTATTTATTCAGTTATTGGCTCAGCCTTGTCTTCTGTTAATTGTCAGACTATGGCTACCTTTCCCAAGAGAGGCACAACTAAAGGTCCCAGAGAGGCCAGGCCTACAGGCGATGAGATTACTAGTATCCCCCAGGCCTCTTCCTCCTCTTCTCCAGGGGCCCGCCCCTCGACCAAGGTCACCAGGGCCGAGAAGAGAAGGGACCTAGCCCTACAAAGAATCCATGACAAATCAGCTAAACGTTTGAAAGTGCAGGCCCAAGTAATCAGTAGTCAAGACCCCCCAGAGGCTGCTAGTCTACCTCCTTCTGGGGTCCCTGTGTTATCTCTGGATGAGCCTAACCTAGACAGACCCCAACCTAACCTATGGGGCATAGGTCCAGAGGAACCAGATATTATGGAAGATTCCCCCCAGCCAGGATCCTCCCAGGCCTTTAGGGATTCTTCTGCCATCCCTGCTGATATTTCCAGTTTACCTCCTGAGTTCCAATCTATTTTTGCTGTGTTGTCCAAGGCCATTGATGCCAAACTCTCCACCATCAATGAGCTTCCCTTACCTCCTCCTCCTCCTCGTCCCTCCCGCCCCTTGGGTTCTTCCCCAGCGGTTAGAGCTCCTATTCAGGATGATTCAGATTCCTCTCAGGACGAATATGAGGATATGGAGGATGATGAGGATCCTTTTCAGGGCCTATCAGATGATGAGGAATCCCAAATAAAGGTTCCTTCTCCAATTACCATTTTTCCTTCTCATTTATTCAAATCTCTCCTCCTCAAAGCTAGAATTTCTACGGGATTAGCGGCCCAGGAGAAACAAGCCTCCACTTCCACTGATCCCCCGGAGGAGAATTTACCTTACTTCACAGAGGAACAGGAGGATAACGAGGTAATTCCTATGCCAAAATTGTTTAAAGATGCTTTACTCAAACAGTGGGATTTCCCAGCCTCTGGCCTTAATCCCTCCACCAAGGACAGAAAGTTGTACAAACTTTCCTCTTCCTATGAAGAGCTTCTATCCTTTCCCAAACCGGATGAACCTGTCAAGATCCTTCACTCGGCAGCGGCTGTGCCAGGCGAGGCGGAGGAAGTCCTCCGCCCAGAGGACAAGCGCATTGAACAAATGCTCAAAAGAGGATTCACCGCAGATTCCTGGGCCATTAAAAGTTCTGCAGCGGCCTCCTTTTTCTCCAGAGCCATGCTGCTGTGGCTTCGCCAACTTCAACAGCATATTCCTCCCGATGACTTGAGAGGTCAACAAGACTTCAACAAGGTCTTTGCAGCTGCCCAGTACGTGGCTGATGCCACCTTGCAATCTACTAGATTTTCTGCTAAGTCTATTGCAGCTTCTACAACGGCAAGAAGACTCCTATGGATTCGCCCTTGGCAAGCGGGAGTACGCCAGAAGTGGCAGTTATCCCAGGGACCCTTAAAGCGCGACCTTCTCTTCGGTGATCTTCTGGATCCACTCCTCACGGAAACCACGGACAAGAAGAAGGTTTTGGGTCCAACCACAAAAAAGGCTACCAAAACGCAGTCCTTTCGTCGCCCGGGGCGCCAGCAAGATCAAACGGCTTCCTATCAGAGATCTCCAGGTCAGTATTCCCCCCGCTTTCGTTCCCAAGGTAGGAACTCCAGGGGTAGAGGTTTTCGCTTCCAAAGGGGAGCTTCCTCTAACAGGGCTTCAAAAAAACCTAGATGGTAATCTCTCCTCTATTCCCATAGGGGGTCGCCTAGCCCATTTCGCCTCTAATTGGCGTCTCACCTCCAAGGACCCCTGGGTCATTGACACTGTTCAAACAGGCCTTCTTTTAGAATTTATTTCTCCTCCCCCTAAACGTTTTATTTCCTGCCCTTCTCCCAGGTCCTCCTCAGATTGTAACCGTATGGAGGAGGCCATTTCTCATCTATTGTCCATCAGAGCCATTCAACCGGTTCCTTCCGGTCAGAAGGGCCAAGGTTTTTACTCCATCCTATTTATGGTTCCAAAGTCATCCGGAGGTTGGAGAGCTATTTTGGATTTAAAGAAACTAAACCTATTCATCAAATATAGGAAGTTTAAGATGCACTCCTTATCTTCTATTCTGGCCGCCATTCACACGGGAGATTTCATGGTCTCCTTAGACCTCACTGAGGCCTACCTCCACATTCCTATAGCCAAATGCCACAGAAAATTTTTACGTTTTTCCTTTCAAGGCAGGCACTTCCAGTATAGGGCGATGCCATTTGGCCTTTCCTCGGCCCCTCGGGTCTTTACAAAGCTCTTGGGGTCCCTGGCGGCCTATATCCGGGCGTCTCCCATTCACATTTTATGTTATCTTGATGATATTTTGATTCATGGGAACTCCCTAGAGAAAGTGAAAACAGACCTTTCTATCACCATGTCAGTCCTTCAGGACCATGGCTTTTCCATCAACTTTGAAAAAAGCCACCTCCAACCTTCCACATCCATTTCTCACCTGGGTTCCATTATCGATTCAGAATCCTCCCAGGTTTTTCTCTCTCCCGAGAGAAAACTCAGTATAGGGGAGTTAATTTCTAACATTTTATCTAATTCTTCAGTATCCATAGTAACTCTGTCTTCCCTTTTGGGGAAGATGGTGTCATGCATAGGCATTATTCCCTGGGCTCGCCTTCATGCTAGGGAACTCCAGTGGCTCCTATTACCCTTTCAGAGATCGGGGCACAGCAACTCAAATCGGCGCATTGTCATCCCGCCAAGTGTTCGCAGATCCTTCAAGTGGTGGAAGTCTCCGGCCATGGACAAAGGATCCCCGTTCAGGTGCCCGGATCAATTTGTCATCACCACAGATGCCAGTCTATCGGGATGGGGCGCCCACGCCCAGGGGATGATAGCCCAGGGCACGTGGTCCCCGGAGGAAGCTTCCAGGCCAATCAATTGGCTAGAGTTAAGAGCCGTTTCCCTGGCTCTGAAGCATTTCTCTCCTCGCATTCCCAACCGGCACGTTCTCATTCTCACCGACAACATTGCCACAAAAAGCCATATCTGCAGACAGGGGGGCACGAGATCCAAGGCTCTCATGAGGGAGGCCCTCAAGTTAGGCCTTTGGGCGGAAAAACATCTTCGGTCGCTCCTAGCCGACCACATCTCGGGGAGCCTCAACGTCCAGGCGGACTGGCTATCTCGAGCAACGATAGACCCAGGAGAGTGGAACCTCCATCAGGACCTGTTCCATCAAATCAGCCTCAGATTCGGCCTACCAGTCCTGGATCTCTTCGCGACCAATGCGAACGCCCAACTCCCTCGCTTCTTTTCCAGATTTCCATCCCCGGGAGCGGAAGCAATCAATGCCCTCCGGAGTCCATGGCCCCCAGGCCTACTCTACGCATTTCCTCCAATTCCAATTCTCCCGGACGTGATTCACAAGGTCCTCACCGAGAGGGCCCGAGTAATCTTAATCGCCCCTCATTGGCCCCGCCGGCCCTGGTTTGCGGATCTCCAACAGCTGTCCGTCCAGGACCCTTGGCGACTCCCCGTTTCGGGGGATATGCTGCGGCAGGGGGCCTCATTCCATCCAGACCCGGAGTGGTTCCACCTCACCGCCTGGCTGTTATCAGGAGAGACTTAGAACTGCGTGGTCTTGACCCCGATTCAGTGGAGGTCATTTTAAAGGCCAGAAGGGGTTCGACCAATCGAATCTACGACCACACGTGGTCCAAGTTTCACCAGTGGTGTCTACAGGAAGGTCTCTCCCCTCTGTGCATCCCCATACACAGAATTATTTCCTTCCTTATGCAAGGCTTCCATAAAGGTCTTTCCACCAGCACCCTCCGGCGTCATCTGGCAGCCATTTCATCTGTCCTAGGGGGTCCCCGCAGACAGCCTCTCCGATCCTTCCCTGAAGTTCAGGAATTCCTCAAGGGCATAGCCAACCTCAGACCTTCCAAGGTCCACAGGTATCCATCCTGGGATTTGCCACGGGTTCTCCATTCCCTCACGCAGGCACCATACGAACCCCTAAAATCGGCGTCCCTCAGGCACCTATCCTTTAAGGTAGCATTCCTGGTGGCTATTACCTCTGCCCGACGCATTTCGGAGCTGGCTGCCCTCTCAATCAGGCAGGACCTTTGTCAATTCCATCAGGACAAGGTAGTCTTGCGACTGGACCCCACCTTCTTACCCAAGGTCAGTTCCATGTTCCACAGATCTCAGGATATTGTCCTACCTTCCTTCTGCCTCCAACGAGACCATCCCTTGGCAATTAGATGGCACACCCTGGATCTCATCAGAGCGCTGAGAATCTATATCCAACGCACAGGACCCTTTCGGAGGTCAGAAGCACTTTTTATAGCCTATCACCCCAGAGTCATGGGGTCCAAAGTGTCTTCAACAGTAATAGGCCGTTGGATCAGAGGGACTATATCTAAGGCCTATGAGTCGGCCTCCCTCTCAGTTCCAAGGAACATCACAGCGCATTCCACCAGGAGCGCAGCCACCTCGGCCGCTTGGGCGACTCAAGCCCCGTTGGAGGAGGTCTGCAAAGCAGCCACTTGGGCCTCGCCAAATTCCTTCATCAGGCACTACAAGATTGATTCTTACGCTTCAGCGGACGCTGCCTTCGGCAGAAGGGTACTCCAATCCGTTATCTCACACGATAGCAATCTAATCCCACCCTAGGGACCATCTATTGGGTATGTCCCATGTGACTGCTGGACCCGCTCCTTCAGTACGGAGAATAGGCGTTGATTGCTTACCTGAACGCCTCTTCTCGTACGGTGAGCGGGTACAGCAGTCACTTCCCGCCCTTGTATGTGTCTTCTTTACCTTTCTATATCTTCTTTCTCTAACAATGAGAGTTGAACACTACAGAGCTTCACAGCTGAGCCTAGTCTATGGATTCGCGAATTCTGGGGAAGGGGCGGATCCGGCAAGCTTTTTTAACACTAGGCTCAGTTCCACCGGATTGGACATGAGCAACCCATGTGACTGCTGTACCCGCTCACCGTACGAGAAGAGGCGTTCAGGTAAGCAATCAACGCCTATTCTCTTGAGTTGTGTAGCCTGTCTTGTACCATTGATGAATAGAGAGAAATGGCCAGCAGCTGTATTTGCTTCTATTCCTTATGTGCAGTTACAACAGGTTCCCAAGCTGTGTACGGTTCACTCTGTGCTTTGGAAACCATCTGCGCATCGTTTCTCAGAATCCAACCTTTGTAGCCTTATAGTTTCTGTTCTGGATGCCTGGTAGCGATATGTCTCTCTAAATGAAACGTATCAAGGATCATGATTCCCCCCACACACACAAATGCGGAAGACAAATGTTTTCCTTCCAAAAAAATACAGATAAAGAGGAAGAAGAAGTTCTCTTACATTTATAATGATAAGAAGAGTTGTTGAAAACAAAGGTATGGGCGGCAGATAAAAGGAACTATAAACACGACTGCTACACGAAGCACAGTGCCTTTGAAGATTAGGCTGAAAATCAACTGGAAGGGATGTTTCCAGATCTTTTTCCTATCTGTTCCTTATTATTGTTTCTCTCCTGTGGAATTTTTTAAATAGAATCATAAAGTTGGAAGGGACCTTCAAGGTCTCCTTATCCAACTTCCATTGCGTTCAGTTATGTTCCTCTTCTGGTCCTGGGATATTGGCTCCTTTTAAAAAACACCCTTTTTCTGCTAAATTAGCAGTCTTCAAAGTTGGAAACTTTAAGACTTTTGTGGATTTCAATTCACAAAATTCTCCAGCCAGCTGGCTGGGGTATTCTGGGAGTTGAAGTCCAGAGGTTTTAAAAGTTGCCAACTTTGGAGGCCTCCTGTGCTAAAATGATTGATGGAAGAGGCTTTTTAAAATGTCTGTGTCATATGTTTCTGAAAGTATTTTGGGTGTGCAAAAGGGAATGGTCTGTACAGATGGAGATCAGCTTATTTTAAAAATGTGGTGTTTGATTTACTGACCATTAATTGTAATTGTTCATTTCTCTTCTTTTATGTCCCGGGTAATCCTTGTTTGTTTGTTTAAAGAACATGAGTTACCTGCAGGGTGCGTTTGAAAAGTAATGCAATTATTTTTTTAAAAGTAATTTATTGAACAGATTTGCACAAACACTTAAAATTCTTCAAAGTACTGTCCTTGGGCCTCCACACATTTTTTCCAGCGACTCTGACATGACCAGTACGCACCCTGGAAAGCGTCTTCAGGGACCTCTCGCAAGGTCTTCGTCACGGCTGATTGGATCTCTTCCATGGATAAAAAAAGTTCCTTGCCACAATGCGCTAGGAGTCCGTGAGTTCCTGGCCAAACACTAGGTGCCAATGCCACCCCCCCACCCCCCCACCCCCCAGTCCTGGCGTCGCCCCAGCAGACTTCTTTTTGTTCCCAGCCCTGAAAGGAACCTGTTTTGGGCTTGGGAAAGTTTTGATATTGGGTGATGGGCGGATTCTGAAAAATCTCCTGTATGGTGAACTAGTGCAGGGAAAGCATCCCAGAGGGAGTCCACAGCTGCGATATAAGGTGGCGCAGCAGGTAGAGTGCTGTACTGCAGCTGACTGTAGGTCTGCAGGTCAGCGGTTCAAAATCTCATCACCGGCTCAAGGTTGACTCAGCCTTCCATCCTTCTGAGGTGGGTAAAATGAGGACCCGGATTGTGGGGGCAATATGCTGGCTCTGTTAAAAAGTGCTATTGCTAATATGTTGTAAGCCCCCCTGAGTCTAAGGAGAAGGGCGGCATAAAAATAAAATAAATAAATAAAATAAAAATAAATGAAGGGTTTTAAGTCAAAGACTGTCTCTACCTATGACTGCAGATATGGGTCGCCCTTAATAATTCTGTGAAATTAAAACTCCCCTGCAAATAAAAAATAACAGATTTAACAGATTAACAAAGTTGGAAGGGACCTTGTAGGTCTTCTAGTCCAAAATCCCCAAGGCCAAGCAGGAAACCCTACACCTTTGATAGCGGACCTACCATCGCTGAGGAGGTGGCGGCAGCTCTATGGGGCTTTGAAATGACATCAAAGCCTGCACCCAGGGAAGCGGCGCATTTTTCAAATGCGCCTCCTCCCCTACTACCACGCTGGGGACTGCCCCCCGCCGGCGAAGACAAATAAGAGACAGCCGTTACGACCACCATTGAACAGTAGCAAGAGGGGTGGAGGAGGAAGCGCGAAACGCTGCTTTGCCGCTCCCGGCCCAGACCTGGTGGTGGCGGCGGTGGGCGGGGGCCCCCTCCGCCACCCTGCTCTCTGGTCAACCTTTGAAAAGCTTGCACCAGGCTTCATTTTTTAGCGGGCTACAGCGAATGGCGCATGTTAGAGGAAACACTGCCCTACACCATTTCTGACAAATGGCGGTCCAGTCCCTTCTTGAAAGCTTCCAGTGATGAAGCTCCTACAACTTGGGAAGGCAACTTCTGTTCCATTGGTTGATTGTTCTCACTGTCAGACTAATGCAGTGATGGTGAACCTATCGTGCATGCACGAGTGCCCACACCCATAATTCAATGCGTGGGGAGGGCGAAAACAGCTTCCCCTGCCCCCCGGAGGCCCTCTGGAAGCCAAAAACACCCTCCCAGAGGCTCTGTCTGAGCCAAAAATCAACTGGCCGGCATACACATGCATGTTGGGACCTAGCTAGGGCAACAGCTCATGTGCCAGCAGATATGGCTCCACGTGCCACCTGTGGCACCCGTGCCATAGGTTCGCCATCATTGTCCTAAAAGTTTCTGTTCCATTGTTCAATTGTTCTCACTATCAAACTAGTGCAACTAAGATCGGATTTGGAACCTTTCTCCATAATTTGTTTCCCTCCATAATTTGTTTCCAGATCAGGGAATGATCTGGATAAGGGGAGTCATTCCAGAGCTATGTAATATCTGAAGTTCTATGTTTTTCTCTATTACATTGCACAGCTGTATGCCCCTATTTGACTTATTGGGTGGTGTAATTGGAGCTTCTGGACAGCTGCAGGTGGCTAACCAGATGTCACTGGAAAGAACAGAGCTAAATGTTTTTGTTTAGTTAAAATTGAAGGGGGTGCCCTTGAGAAGCAAGCTAATTTGGTGGCCTTGCTGAATTTTGAGGTGTTGTGGGGACACAGATGGGTACTTCATTTAACCCACAAACTACAAGATTCCTGGTGTTGTAAATTCAGCTTGGTTTGGTTTTAATTGTGGTGCCTGGGGATTTGCTTGAAATCTTACAGAGCAGAGGTGTCAAACTCAAGGCCCATGGGGCAGATCCAACCCGCTGGGTGTGTTATGACCTAGGCTTCCCCAAAGGATGGAGCCGACTCCACGTCGCAATAAAACCTCTTTTATTTAGTTTACAGCGAATTCCTTTCCAGCAAAGTCCCGGCCAACACTTTATTTTCCAATTACAGAACTTTATCAGGCTTGGAGAACTGTCAGACTCCACATTGTAACAGACAATACTTGGCAAGAACGCAGGAACAGATTTTCGCCCAAATGAACTAATTGTCTCCTGGAAACACCCCTCTCCTTTCGCTCCCCTTTTATTCCCTATGGGAGGGGCCATTCATCGTCCACCCGTGGCCTTAATCCCAAGTCGACCCTTGTTCCTTAGCTGTTCCTTTCATCTGGGAACTCTGCACATGCGCATACTGGGAAGAGGCTCCAGCTGTTTGTCTGCCTCGCTGACGTCTGCCTCCGGAGGCAGCAGATAACTATCATAGGGCCTTGGTTCTCTCTCTGCCTCCTGCAAAGAGCCCTTGTCCAAGCTTTTCCCAGATTCCAGACTGGCCCATGTTCCTTCCCAACATCCTCACTGTCCGAAACTGCTGCCAGCTCTGCTGGCCACTGGTGGGCCACAACAGGGTGCTTAAATCTGACCTGTGGGGCTGCCCTGGAAACAGTGACGAATTGGTCCGCGGTGCTTCTGCCAGCACAAACGGATTTCACTGGCAAAGAGTTGCAGGAGGCTGTCGCAGCTGAAAACTGAGTTTGGGAGCTCCTTTTTCCTGGCCCCCTCAAGTGCCCCAGACACGAGTGATGTTGAGCTGGCCACGCCTCCCCTGAGGTCAAACACAACCCTGATGTTGCCCTCAATGAAATCGAGCTTGACACCCCTGTTATCAAAGGTCTCCCTTGAAGTTGCAGGATTATTGTAAACTGTATTGTATAACTCAAGCAATAATCTTCTTGAGCATCTGCAATGTGTAACAGTTTTTAGGCCTCTGCCATTGAGCTATATTATTTTTATTTATTTAGTTAGTTATTTAGTTAGTTATTTAGTTAGTTTTTTAGTTAGTTATTTGGTTGGTTAGTTAGTTAGTTAGTTAGTTAGTTAGTGAGTTAAAACGTGTACAAGATACCATATTTTAGGAGTATAAGACGCACCTTAATTTGGAGGAAGGAAAATAGGGGAAAGAATCTCCTTACCAGATGTTCATCTGGCTAATATCCTTAGTCTGGTCAGCTTCAGCACATTATGTTATCTCCTGGTTAGGGCTTTAAAAAAACCTTATTCAGAAAGAGTAACTATAAAAGAACTTGCAAGCCAGTAAGAACTGGGAAAATCATTAGCACCTGGTTAGAGCTGGAAAGAAACATTCAGAGCAAGTAGAGCAATTAAAAAAAACCTGCAAAGACTTAGGGCTTGGAAAACATTCTTTGCAAAGAGTAACAGTGAAAGAGTTTGCAAGCCGGTAAGAGCTGGGAACATTGTTAGCACCTGGTTAGGGCTGGGAAAAAACATTGGGAGCAAGTTAGAGCAATGAAAAAACCCGTGCAAAGACTTAGGGCTTGGAAAACATTCTTTACAAAGAGTAACAATGAAAGAATCTGCAAGGTAAAAGTTGGGAAGATTGTTAGCACCTAGTTAGGGCTGGAAAAAAGAAGCTTCGGGAAAAAAAGCTACATTCAGAATATAAAACACACCTGAATTTTCAGCCTCTTTTAGGGAGGAAAAAGGTGTGTCTTTTACTCCAAAAAATAGGTATGGTATAAGCATAAACAAAAGTAAAATAGGTATAAGTAAATTTTGACAGTAGGACAGAGATGGTAGGCACAATGGTGCGCTCCCAAAATACCAAAATACCCTGATGTCTGGAAATCCAGTAATTGCTTATTTGGAATCCCATCTGTTTCTGTGCCAAATGGATTACAAGTTGTAAGGACTGCATTTCTTTTGCAAAGCGGTTTAGGCATGCAGGTAGCATTAACTGTTTCTAACTTAGCTAATCCATGCTGTAGTGGAAATTGTGATCTGAAATCCTGAGATTTCCTAATACAGTAATACCTCGTCTTCCCGGGGGAGGTTTGTAAGACGAAAAGTTTCTAAGACAAAACATTGTTTCCCATAGGAAACATTGTAAGATCAATTAATCCGTGCGACAAAAAAAAAAACAACGCAAAAAAACGCCGCCGCTTGGCTGTCACCTTTTGAAACAGCCGGGGGGCTTCTCAGCGTCCTCCTGAACCCGAACGCCAAACCCGAACTTCCGGGTTCGGCATTTGGGAGGCCGCCGAGAAGCCCCGCCGCCCGGCTGTCGTCTTTTGAAACAGCCGGGGGGTCTTCTCGGCGGCCTCCTGAACGCCGAACCCGGAAGTTCGGTTTTGGTGTTCCGGTTCAGGAAGACGCTGAGAAGCCCCCCGGCTGTTTCAAAAAGCGACAGCCGGGTGGCGGGGTTTCTTGGCGGCGGCGGCAGCAGGTTCGTAAGAAGGAAAAAGTTCGTAAGAAGAGGCAAAAAATTTCTGAACCCCGGGTTCGTATCTCGGGTTGTTCGTAAGACGAGGGATTCGTATCATGAGGTACCACTGTACAGGTAAACAGAGCTTTTAAAATGACTAGCTTTGTTGTTATTGTAAATGTGTGCACTGAAGCAGTGACACTGTTTTGCAACAATAAGCCTGGAAAAGTTATTTTAGGACACATATTTTTCACTAACTGCTTTAATGCCTTCCTAGTTTCTGGTGCATCAAAAGCCTGTTTGTTTGTACATAATAATGCTGATTCTCCCCTTCTCTTTTAGTGTCTCATTATTGGGGCTGGACCCTGTGGCCTTCGGACAGCCATTGACCTCTCCTTTTTAGGAGCAAAAGTGGTGGTGATAGAAAAGCGTGATGCCTTCTCCCGCAACAATGTCCTGCATCTGTGGCCATTCACCATTCACGACTTGAGAGGCCTTGGCGCCAAAAAGTTCTATGGCAAATTTTGTGCAGGAGCCATCGACCATATCAGTAAGGACTGTTTACAAGTGGAAGGGATGGATAACGTGTGATGTTACCATAGTAAAGGACAAATGGATTGTGTCAGGGTTTTTCACGGACGAGGTCGTCTTAAGAAAGAGATGCTAGTGCAGTGATGGTGAATCTATGGCATGGGTGCCACAGGTGGCACGCGGAGCCATGTCTGTTGGCACCCATTTATTTATTATTTATTTATTTTATTTATTGGATTTGTATGCTGCCCCTCTCCGAAGACTCGGGGCGGCTAACAGCGACAATAAAACAGCGTACAATAGTAATTTGGTATTAGAAATGATTAAAAATCCATTAATATAAAAACCAAACATACATACATACATACCATGCATAGAATTGTAAAGGCCTAGGGTGAAGGGAATATCTCAGTTCCCCCATGCCTGGCGGCAGAGGTGGGTTTTAAGTTGTTTACGAAAGGCAAGGAGGGTGGGGGCAGTTCTAATCTCTGGGGAGAGTTGGTTCCAGAGGGCCGGGGCTGCCACAGAGAAGGCTCTTCCCCTGGGTCCCGCCAGGCGACATTGCTTAGTTGACGGGACCCGGAGAAGATCCACTCTGTGGGACCTAACTGGTCGCTGGGATTCGTGCAGTAGAAGGCGGTCCCTGAGGTAATCTCCCGACTATCATGATTAAATGGAACAGAACTTGGAATACAGTGTTCCCTCGAGTTTCGCGGGGGATGCGTTCTGAGACCGCCCGCAAAAGTCGAATTTTCGCGAAGTAGAGATGCGGAAGTAAATACACCATTTTTGACTATGGACAGTATCACAAGCCATCCTTTAACACTTTAAACCCCTAAATTACTATTTCCCATTCCCTTAACAACCATTTACTCACCATTATTACTGGTACTCACCATTGAACAAGACACTTAGTGATCCAGATATTTATAAACATCATTATTTATTAACAATAATTATTTTTTTGTTATTTATTTGCAAAAAATATTAATTTGGTGATGATGTATGACATCATCGGGCTGGAAAAACCGTGGTATAGAAAAAAACCGCGAAGTATTTTTTAGTTAATATTTTTTGAAAAACCGTGGTATAGGCTATTCGCGAAGTTCGAATCCGCAAAAATCGAAGGAACACTGTAGTTTTGTTTCGTCTGATTTATGGCCAGTTCCATTTGGAACTTAGTTTGGAAAGTTCTTCTTTCCAAAGTAAAAGTAAAAGAGTTTAAAAAAAAGCATTTTCAGGTGCTTTTAATCATTTTGTTGACGAGATTACAGTTTAAATGACAAGCTCTTCCACAGATCTTGGAAATGTGCAGCTGTTGCATGAATTGTGAAGAATGTGTTGTCTTCATTATGATCTATGCTTCTGTTTCTCAGGTATTCGTCAGCTTCAGCTGATACTCTTGAAGGTCTCCTTAATTCTCGGTGTTGAGATCCATGTCAATGTAGAATTTCAAGGTCTTCTCTGTCCTCCTGAGGACCAGGAGAATGAGAGTAAGTAGGGTTGGCATTGATAGCAAACTCTGGGTGGAATTCTTGCTCTTTGTACAATGTCTAGGGGTGAAATCCAGCAGGTTCTGACAGGTTCTGGAGAACCAATAGCAGAAATTTTGAGTAGTTTGGAGAACTGGCAGATACCACCTCTGGCTGGTCCAAAGTTGGGAATGGAGATTTTGCAGTATCTTTCCCCGGCCACACCCACCAAGCGATGCCCACAGAACTGGTAGTACTCTAAGGAATTACTTTTGTACAGGTAGCCCTGGACTTATGACTGCAATTGAGCCCAAAATTTATGTTGCTAAGTGAAAAATTTGCTAAGTAAAGCTATGCTGGTTTGTTTTGGGACTTATTATTTTTCTTTTTCACTGGTATTGTGCTAGACTGGGCTTTTATAATCTTGCTTTTCAAATGGTCATGTTACTTTTTTCAGTGCCATTGTAACATCAAATGGTCACTAAATGTTGTAAGTCGAGGACTACCTGTATAAGGCAGCATGATGGCTCAGTGATTAAGACTTTGAGCATTGCTCAACAAGGTGAGCTCCCATCTGCAGCCTAATTCCTGCCAACCTAGCAGCTTGAAAGCATTCAATTGCAAGTAGATTAATAGCTACCACTTTGGTGGGAAGGCAAGGATGCTCCATAACAACATGCTGGCCACATCACTACAAAAATGTCTTCAGACAATGCTGGTTAAAAGGCCCTTGAAATGGAGATGAACACTGCCCCCTATCGTCAGCAACCGCTAGCAGACTAAAATCCACAGGGACATCAGGGATAATCAAACCATCATAAGTAGTGACTGTATGCGACTAATCCACTTTACAGATACAGTAGTATCTCTACCTACAAACGCCTCTACTTACAAACTATTCTAGATAAGAACTGGGTGTTCAAGATTTTTTTTTTGCCTCTTCTCAAGAACCATTTTCCACTTACAAACCCGAGCCTCCAAAATTGTAACCGGAAAAGGCAGGGAGAAGCCTCCAAGGGGCCTCTCGAGGAATCTCATGGGAGGAAACAGGGCCGGAAAAGGTGGGGAGAAGCCTCCTTGGGACCTTTCTAGGAATCTCGTGGGAGGAAACAGGGCTAGAAAAGGCGGGGAGAAGCCTCCATGGGGCCTCTCTAGGAATCTCCTAGGAGGACACAGGGCCTCCACCCTCCCTGTGGTTTCCCCAATCACACATATTATTTGCTTTTACATTGATTCCTATGGGAAACATTGCTTCTTCTTACAAACTTTTCTATTTAAAAACCTGGTCATGGAACTAATTAAGTTCATAAGTAGAGGTACCACTGTATAATGAAATCTTTAACTTCCCATGCTGGTACTGAAAGGCCCAGTTAAATATTTCCTGAGTGTTCAATCTATTTATATGTCTCTATCTATTTTTGTGCATGCTGTGTCAATCTATAATTTATCCACAGGGATAGGTTGGCGTGCACAAGTCCATCCAAAAACCCATCCTGTATCAGAGTACGAGTTTGATGTGATAATTGGAGGGGATGGAAGGCGAAATACTTTGGAAGGTAACTGTTGCTGATGTTTATACTGATGTGTAGGGCTTGCCTGCAACCCAGCTATTGCCAGGTTAGCCCTACTGGTAGAGGATGATGGGAAAAGAAGTCTATCACAGAGGCAAGACTTCTGTAGCCTCTGCTTATTACTGTATTGTGCTGTTTTCTTGTGGCTCTTTATCCTGGGAGACATTTTAATGAGAATAAATTATATTAGATACGTAGACTGTGTGTTCAAGCAAGTTATTTGCATACAAGAGATGCCTTATTAAGTACTTTTCCAGTTTTATGCCTTAGATCAGTGTTTTTCAACCAGTGTGCCGAGGCACACTAGTGTGCCGTGAGACATGGTCAGGTGTGCCGCAAAGCTCAGAGAGAGAAAGAAAGCAAGAGAGAGAGAAAGAAAGCAAGAGAGAGAGAGAGAGAAGGAAAGCAAAAGAGAGGAAGAGCGACGAGAGAGAAAGAGAACAAGAGAGAGAGAGAAAGCAAGAGAGAGAGAAAGAGAACAAGAGAAAGAAAGCAAGAGAGAGAGAGAGAAAGCAAGAGAGAGAGAGAAAGAGAGGGAGGGAAGGAGAGAGAGAGAAAGACATAGAGGAAGGTAGGGAGAGAGAGAGAAAGAGCAAAAAAGAGAGGAAGGAAGAGAAAGGGGATGGGGAGAGAAAAAGAAAGAGGAAGGAAGGGAGAGAAAGAGGGAGAGAGAAATAGAGTGAAAGGGAGGAAGAGAGAGAGAGAAAAAAATTTTGTCCAAACTTTTTTTAGCCCCACCCCACCCCGCTCAATGTGCCCCAGGGTTTCGTAAATGTAAAAAATGTGCCGCGGCTCAAAAAAGGTTGAAAATCACTGCCTTAGATAATGGAGCTGGGAAAAGAATTTTTAGCTAAGACCTTCCAGAATTGTTATCAGGCAGCATTGAGAAAGGCCAGACAAAGTGATGACTTAACTAAGTGTGGAATTGTTTGGATTATACTTTTTCTGCAATGTTTCATTTGTTTATCTGTCCCCCCCCCCCCAAAAATAAAAAAAAATCCATAACTCTTTGTACATTACTTTGTACATATTTTATTTATTTTTATTTTATTCATTTGTCCAATACACAAATACATAGGAAGAAAAATAGACATATAGTAATATATATAAGGGTAAAAGTGAACTTAGAGGAGAGGATATATGAAAGGAAGAGAATATATATGATAGGTGAAAGAAAGGAAAGACAATTGGACAGGGGACGAAAGGCACACCAGTGCACTTATGTACGCCCCTTACTGGCCTCTTAGGAACCTGGAGAGGTCAATCGTGGAGAGTCTAAGGGAGAAATGTTGGGGGTTAGTACAGTTTCATTTGGAGGGGAGAAAATTAAATACATGGTTGGTTACTTTAGACATAGAACTAAAGTCATCTTATGTATTCATTAAACTTCTTTTTTTTCTCAGACAGTGGATTTGAAAATTGGGGCCTATTTTTTCATGGTGTGATTTGCTCTGTAGGGTTTCGGCGAAAAGAGTTTCGTGGGAAGCTGGCGATTGCCATTACGGCAAACTTTATCAACCGGAATACCACAGCGGAGGCCAAGGTTGAAGAGATCAGTGGCGTGGCTTTCATTTTCAACCAGAAGTTTTTTCAGGATCTTCGAGAAGCTACTGGTTTGTAGACTTGATTGATCGCTGAAAACAAGCAACCGTTATCTCATTCTGTCTTTGATCCAGGGATGCTCTTAGCCCATGAGTGTCAAACTTGCGGGGTCATGTTGCTGTTGTGTGACGTTTTTGTAATTTTTTCCCCGATCGCGGAGCTGGGGTGGGCATGGCCTGGTTATGACACATCTGGTCTGTGGGCCACCAATTTGACACTCCTGTCCTAGCATATGAATTTATCTATCTATCTATCTATCTATCTATCTATCTATCTATCTATCTATCTATCTATCTATCTATCTATCTATTAGATTTGTATGCCGCCCCTTTCCGTAGACTTGGGGCGGCTCACAACACAATAAAAACAGTTCATGACAAATTTAATAATTTACAATTTAAAATATTTTTAAAAACCCATTATTAAGCAGACATACATACAAGCATACCATACATAAATTGTATAGGACCGGGGGAGATATCTCAGTTCCCCCATGCCTGACGACAAAGGTGGGTTTTAAGGAGTTTACAAAAGGCAAGGAGGGTAGGGGCAGTTCTAATCTCTGGGGGGGAGCTGGTTCCAGAGAGTCGGGGCCGCCACAGAGAAGGCTCTTCCCCTGGGGCCCGCCAACCGACATTGTTTAGTTGACGGGACCCGTAGAAGGCCCACTCCGTGGGACCTAATCGGTCGCTGGGATTCCTGCGGCAGAAGGCGGTCTCAGAGATATTCTGGTCCGATGCCATGAAGGGCTTTAAAGGTCATAACCAACACTTTGAATGCTCTGAGTTTTACAGTTTGAAGGGGATGAATTAAAAGAAGTAGGTTTTACAACCTGTTTTCTTTCTGCATTCATGGCAACTAGATCTTCGCAAATAGAACAGTTTTCCCAGCACGCAAAGCAATTTTCTGGGCTCAACCGCCAAAGCAATTGGACATGCCTGGAAGGAGATGATTCTGCTCTGACCATTTAAAAGGAGGAGCTTCCTAATTTATGCTTTCAGAAGCCCTTCTTTTGAAGGACAGCCAAGAATTAATAATCAGTGTCATAATAATGAATCATCCAGTATTGGAGTGGAAAGAATTTTAAAGAGAAATCTGACCTTGTGAGTTATGTTCTAAATGATCTTTTGAACCTGAGTGGACAAGCATTATTATTATTATTATTATTATTATTATTATTATTATTATTATTTATTAGATTTGTATGCCGCCCCTCTCCGCAGACTCGGGGCGGCTCACAACAATAATAAAACAATATACAGAGAACAAATCTAATATTTAAAAATCTAAAAGCCCATTATTTAAAAGAACATACAACACAAGCATACCATACATAAAGCTATATAGGCCTGGGGGAGATGTCTCAATTCCCCCATGCCTGATGGCAGAGGTGGGTTTTAAGGAGTTTGTGAAAGACAAGGAGGGTGGGGGCAATCCTAATCTCCGGGGGGAGCTGCTTCCAGAGGGTCGGGGTCACCACAGAGAAGGCTCTTCCCCTGCGTCCCACCAGACATTGTTTAGTTGACGGGACCCGGAGAAGGCCCACTCTGTGGGACCTAACTGGTCACTGGGATTCGTGCGGCAGAAGGCAGTCCCGGAGATATTCTGGTCCGATGCCATAAAGCATGCTAAGTTGACATGCATTTCTACTATTGGTGGCAATGTTTAACTCGTTTTTCTGATTTGGACTGAAACACTTACCTGTTCCTTGAGTCTTGAACTTTCTTGATTCCATTTTAGGCATTGATCTAGAGAACATTGTCTACTACAAAGATGATACCCACTATTTTGTCATGACTGCCAAAAAACAGAGCCTGCTGGACAAAGGAGTCATATTACATGTAAGTGCGCTCATTGAAATCTCAGTTATACCCGGGCAAGGAAGCCACTGACCTGCTTTAAAAAGGTTAAGGGGATCATAATATTAGATTCAGAACAGATTGTAATGAACAATCATCCATGATCAAAACATTTAAATATGTTAAAAGGTTAAATAAGGTTCAGGAAGGAAGTGTTTTTAATAGGAAAGTGAACACAAGAACAAGGGGACACAATCTGAAGTTAGTTGGAGGAAAGATCAAAAGCAACGTGAGAAAATATTATGTCACTGAAAGAGTAGTAGATCCTTGGAACAAACTTCCAGCAGACGTGGTAGGTAAATCCACAGTAACTGAATTTAAACATGCCTGGGATAAACATATATCCATTGTAAGATACAATACAGGAAATAGTATAAGGGCAGACTAGGTGGACCATGAGGTCTTTTCCTGCCGTCAGTCTTCTATGTTTCTATGTTTCTGTTCTGCTAAAGGAAATACCTTACAGCAGTGTTTCTCAAATAGTGGGGAGACACACACACACCCCGGGGGGACCTGTGGAGCAATACCAGGAGAGGCGCATGACCCCAGGAAACGTGCTTTTTTTGCCACAGGGAATAGGGGTGTTGTGCACCAAACAATAGCACACAGCACAGAGTAGGAGATATGCATATAACAAACCCTTAAGAGACGCAATGGAAAAATATTTAACAGGGATGAAAAGAAAGAAGGAGAGATAATGAGATAAACGTAAGTCTCCTGAAGGCTAAGACAAGGAAATATGACAAAGCATATGTAGCACTTTATTTATTTATTTTATTTATTTATTGGATTTGTATGCCGCCCCTCTCCGCAGACTCGGGGCGGCTAACTACAGTAATAAAAAAGAGCATGTAACAATCCAATACTAAACAACTAAAAAAACCCTTATTATAAAACCAAACATACATACAATCATACCATGCATAAAATTGTAAGGCCTAGGGGGAAAGAATATCTCAGTTCCCCCATGCCTGATGGCAGAGGTGGATTTTAAGAAGCTTACGAAAGGCAAGGAGGGTGGGGGCAATTCTAATCTCTGGGGGGAGTTGGTTCCAGAGGGCCGGGGCCGCCACAGAGAAGGCTCTTCCCCATGGGTCCCGCCAGACGACATTGTTTAGTTGATGGGACCCGGAGAAGACCCACTCTGTGGGACCTAACTGGTCGCTGGGATTTGTGCAGCAGAAGGCGGTCCCTGAGATAATCTGGTCCGGTACCATGAAGGGCTTTATAGGTCATAACCAACACTTTGCTTCACCGTGACTACGGTGGGAGACAAGGAAAGACCAGTATGTTTACTGTGTCAAAAAATGTTGGCAGCGGACAGCATGAAGCCCCTTGAGTTTTTTCAGCAGAAACGTGCCGAATATTGCAAACAATCGTCCCGGTGGAGAGGGGGGTGGGCGGGCGTGAAATGCTTACTTCTTCCTAGGGGGGACGTAACAGAAAATAATTGAGAAACACTGCCTTACAGTAACAAGGAATATTTGGATAACATCCTTTTGTTTTAAGATAGTCATTGTGAAATCAGTTGTCCTGGATAACTACAGTGATACCTCGTCTTACAAACGCCTCGTCATACAAACTTTTCGAGATACAAACCCGGGGTTTAAGATTTTTTTGCCTCTTCTTACAAACTATTTTCACCTTACAAACCCACTGCCGCCACTGGGATGCCCCGCCTCCGGACTTCCGTTGCCAGCGAAGCGCCCGTTTTTGCACTGCTGGGATTCCCCTGAGCCTCCCCTCCATGGGAAACCCCACCTCCAGACTTCCACGTTTTTGCGATGCTGCAGGGGAATCCCAGCAGTGCAAAAATGGGCGCTTCGCTGGCAACGGAAGTCCGGAGGTGGGGTTTCCCAGCGAGGGGAGCCTCAGCGAAGTCACAGCATCACAAAAACATGGAAGTCCAGAGGTGGGGTTTTGAGGACTTCCGTGTTTTTGTGATGCTGCAATTTCACTGATGCTCCCTTCACTGGGAAACCCCACCTCCGGACTTCCGTTGCCAGCGAAGCGCTCATTTTTGCGATGCTGGGATTCCCCTGCAGCATCGTCCAGAGGTAGGGTTTCCCATGGAGAGGAGCCTCAGGGGTATCCCAGCAGCGCAAAAACGGGCGCTTCGGCTGGCAAAAGGAGTGAATTTTGGGCTTGCATGCATTAATCCCTTTTCCATTGGTTCCTATGGGAAACATTGTTTCGTCTTACAAACTTTTAACCTTAAGAACCTCGTCCAGGAACCAATTAAGTTTGTAAGACAAGGTATCACTGTATATCCTTTTGATTTATTACGAACAGTAGAATTTTAATACAATCTTAGGTTGGTTGCCAGCTTGTTCCAAGCCTGGAGGGCTTCCTCCTGCAAAAGCTTCGAACAATGAATTGCATCCGTTTTTCTTTCTCTGGAGGGACGTACAGATTTGTTGTGGGTCACAAAATAATCACAACAGGGAACGATCGAGGAGCAGATTAAGGAAGATGCATCTACTTCCACTCTTGTTCACCAGCAATTGATGCATTTCATATTTTTGTATGAATACGAAATGCTGTGCAAATCAAACTGACAGTTCAGTGAAAAATCTGAACGCTGAAAGCAATTCCGTTGCAGGGATGCACCAAATCCATCTCAAATGTCAATATATTGTGCTACCAATAATCCATCCATCCAGTCAGATTTTGAATCATCTCCTTTGTACTTTCTGTTCCTCGAAGGAACATTGGCCCATCTTCTAACTACGTGGGTTATTGATTTGGACAGACTTGGCACCAGTACAGGTGGTCCTCGACTTACAACCAAAAGTGAGCCCAAAATTTCCATTGCTAAGCAACAGTTGTTAAATGAGTTGTGTCCCATTTTGCAACCGTTTTTTGCCCCAGTTGTTAAACGAATCACTGCCATTGTTAACGGAATCATGCAGTTGTTAAAAAGAATCTTGCTTGTTGGTAACTGGGAAGCTGGGAAGGTTACAAATAGTGGTCATAGGATCCTAGGAGAGTGCAACTGTTATAAATATATACCAGTTGCCAAGCATCCAAATTTTGATCACATGACCATCAGGATGGCGCAACAGTTCTAAGTGTGAAAACTGGTCATAAGTCAATTTTTCCCCAGTGTCAACGTAACTCTGAACAGTCACTATTTATTTATTTGTTTGTTTGTTTATTAGATTATATAAAAAGACAATGTGAACAAATCTAATATTTAAAAACAATCTAAAAAACCCCAATTTAAAGAACCACTCATACATACAAGCATACCATGTATAAATTCTATAAGCCTAGGGGGAAGGGAAATTTCAATTCCCCCATGCCTGACGACAGAGGTGGGTTTTAAGGAGCTTGCAAAAGGCAAGGAGGGTGGGGGCAACTCTGATATCTGGGGGGAGCTGGTTCCAGAGGGTCGGGGCCGCCACAGAGAAGGCTCTTCTCCTTGGTCCCGCCAAACGACATTGCTAACCGGTCGCTGGGATTCATGCGGCAGAAGGTGGTCCCGGAGATAAGTGAATGGTCATAAGTCAAGTACTATCCGTCATTCAGTACATAGCTCCTGTACTATATCTTCAGTCCATCATTCCTGGTTCGTTATTCTCTGAATTATTATAACTCTGAATCTGACCTGACTGAAGCCATTTTGGAGCTTAGTGTTGCTGGGGGATAGGGAAGGGGGAATAGGGATAATGGGTGGGTGGATATTGTAGCCAAAACAAAATACTTTCTCTTGGGAACCAAGGACATTCTCCTACCTGGTCAAAGGAAGGCGGAGCGATGTCACCGAGTAACCAGACTGCACCTTTATTGGACCATGTGACTGTTTGGGGAGGGGGATAAACTTTTACATTTAATTAGATGAAAATCACAGGGAACTTTCAAAGGTGATTTTCATCAGAACTGGGCCAATATGTCTTTGAGGAATTTGCCTGCCTGGGAGTCTCCTTCGCTCTCTGTTTATTATTTGGAACCCTGACCTCGTTTTCATTTTGCCTGGCAGGATTATGCCGACACAGAACTTCTACTGTCGCGAGGGAATGTGGACCAAGAGGCTCTGCTCAGCTACGCCAGGGAAGCTGCTGACTTCTCAACTAATCAGCAGCTGCCATCGCTGAACTTTGCCATCAACCACTACGGGCAGCCCGACGTCGCAATGTTTGACTTCACGTGCATGTATGCCTCGGAGAATGCAGCCATGGTTCGGGAATTGAATGGCCACCCGTTGCTTGTGGCATTGGTGGGGGACAGTTTGTTAGAGGTTTGTTCTTCCTCAATCTGTTTCTTTCTTCTGTTTTATTTTCGTTTTTAAATTTTCTGCTAATATTTATAGGCCATAGGTTTCAAACCCACCGTGTCACATTCCCACACGAGAAGTATCGCACTGTTTTTTCCCTTTGCAGAGCTGGGGTGGCCATGGCCTGTGTATGACACAAATTATTATTATTATTATTATTATTATTATTATTATTATTATTATTATTTATTGGATTTGTATGCCGACCCTCTCCATGGACTCGGGGCGGCTAACAACAGTGACAATGTTAGATTTGTGCCATTATAATATTGTTTTTATCGTTGTTGTGAGCCGCCCCGGGTCTTCAGAGAGGGGCGGCATACAAATCTAATAAATTGAATTAAATTGAATTGAATTGAATTGGTCTACTGGCTGCCAGTTTGATACCCCTAATGTTGGCTAAAATGGTAAACAGGCACCATTTCAAAGTACCATCATATAGGCTTTTTTTTTTTTCTGAGGAGAAATGTCGAAGGACTTAAAATGGAGGGAAGTGGAGGAGTTTTATTCCAGTTTTCCAGGCTAGGATTTTTAAAATGTAGAAAATACTGAAAATGATGTTTTTAAGGGGGGGAAATGAAATTGAGTGTAGAGATAGATTTCGGCAGCCCAGTTACTCACTTACGAATATATATCTATCTTAGTCATTCTGCTTGTCTAAAATCTGTTTTTGCACACGAAATACAATAGTCTTTGACTTACAATCAGAATTGAGACTGAATTTCAGTTATAAGTTGATGTGGTTGTAAGTCATATCATGACATGATCAGACCCAATTTATGACAATTGTTACAAATCATATGGTTATTAAAATCCAGATTTCTCCAGTGAACACACTTAGCAGGATTTTTTGTGCATGCAGTGGTATGGTACAACAGCTTTAAGTGCAAGTACAGATTGTGAAGCAATGTTTACAAGGCCACTGCAACTTTAAACCACTATTAATGAATGGTCATAACATGAGAACTACTTGTATAGTAGTAGGGAAAGCAAGTAGGATGCTTGGCTGCATACCCAGAGGTATAACAAGCAGGAAGAGGGAGATTATGATCCCGCTATATAGAGTGCTGGTGAGACCACATTTGGAATACTACTGTGTTCAGTTCTGGAGACCTCACCTACAAAAAGATATTGACAAAATTGAACGGGTCCAAAGACGGGCTACAAGAATGGTGGAAGGTCTTAAGCATAAAACGTATCAGGAAAGACTTAATGAACTCAATCTATAGTCTGGAGGACAGAAGGAAAAGGGGGGACATGATCGAAACATTTAAATATATTAAAGGGTTAAATAAGGTCCAGGAGGGAAGTGTTTTTAATAGGAAAGTGAACACAAGAACAAGGGGACACAATCTGAAGTTAGTTGGGGGAAAGATCAAAAGCAACATGAGAAAATATTATTTTACTGAAAGAGTAGTAGATCCTTGGAACAAATTCAGTGGTAGATAAATCCACAGTAACTGAATTTAAACATGCCTGGGATAAACATATATCCATCCTAAGATAAAATACAGAAAATAGTATAAGGGCAGACTAGATGGACCATGAGGTCTTTTTCTGCCGTCAGACATCTATGTTTCTATGTTTCTATATTAAATGTTTTAGCGAATAAAGTAAGTTACTCCCCATAATGAAATTTCATTTTGTCCTCAAATATTAAATGAGTAGCACCTGTGCATACCTGAGCTGATTTCGCTGTTACGTATTGAGGACCTGTTTATACTTTTCAGAGCCACCGATATCTCTGAAGATGAGCAGAAATGCAGTTGAAATTAGAATTATTGTTGTTTTCAAAATAAATGAGTTTTGTTGTAACTCTGATTTTAAAGTACAAAGGAATGACATGAGAAAGTAAAGGGAATTTCTGTCATTTTAAACACAAGGCCCATTAGGACGGAAGGTTCCATTAGAAGTAGTCCCCTACTTGATATTCCATTGGCATGAAAAACGTGGTCATATAGAGTCTTTAAGTTGGCATTAAATGAGGTGGTTCATAATAATGTATTGGACTTCAGGAAATTATTCTAGGACTTTGAATGATCTCTAGCGGTCCCATCATAACTTGTCCTATGGATGTTGGCGTTTTAAAGTGTTTTGTCGGGCTCTCTGGTAGACTCCTCCCAAAAATTCACAGGTACAAATTTCAGACACACACACGTTTGAAAATTCAAAACAATGTTCTTTATAATGAAAATTCACTTAACCTAAGCCCTCTTTTGGTATAGCAAAGAGCACTGGTCTCCAAACAAACTGGTAATTGGTACAAGTCCCTTATCAGTTCTGTGATACTTAGCTTGCAGCTGTGATGCAATTCACAGTCCTTCTTCTTTCACAAAGTGAAACACACTTTGCTCTGGTTAAGTTTCAAAGCGGGGAAAAATCAGCACACAAAAGGTCAAAGTCAGTAAAGAAGTCACGAAACACAACGATCAGATAATCCTCCACAATGGCCAAACCCACAGGCTGCTATTTATAGCAGCCTCACTAATTACCACAGCCCCACCCAACCACAGGTGGCCTCATTTTCTTTGATAATAATCTCTCAGTTGTTGTTGCCTATGCATCACTCTCCGCATGCATGGCTGTATAATTAACTCTTGTTCTGAATCCAAGGAGGAGCTAGATAATTGATCTCCTTCTGAGCTGTCTGCCACACTCTCCTCCTCCCTGTCACTCATGTCTTCTTGGTCAGAGGAGCCTTCATCAGCAGATTCCACCGGGGGCAAAACAGGCCTGCAGCATGTGGATGTCTCCCCCACAGCCACAGTCCTTGGGGCAGGAGCTGGGCCAGAGCTAACCACAACATAAAGTAATTTTGCAATGTACACACAAAGGAAGTGTCTCAGCCATGGTTTCCCATGGAATATTATTTTCCCTTCTATTATTCCTTCCAATCCCTTTTTTTTGTTGCTTCCAGCCATTTTGGCCAATGGGAACTGGAATAGCCAGAGGCTTTCTTGCTGCCATGGACTCTGCCTGGATGGTACGAAGCTGGTCCTTAGGAACAGGTCCTTTGGAGGTCCTTGCAGAAAGGTAACAAAATGCCTGTTTCTCTGTATGCATGTTTATACGTGAATGTGTATGCTGTCGTAAGCAGGAAATTTATGTACTATTGTATGTCTAAGAGTATGCAACTTCAGGCTCAATAATCTGCAGTGTGTGTGCATTTATTAGCATCTTCTTATATGTCAATTCTGTGCCTTCCTATTTGTCCCTGTTCTAGTCAATGTGTTATCCAGAGATATTTGTCATTTTCTATGGTCAGCTATAAAAGCATAGCAAGGAATAACACACTTTTCGCTTTGTGCATGGGATAAAAGATGGCTTAAACTGAAGTATCTGAACATAATTAGGGGAACATAGAAAAAATTGCCTCGTTATGCTCCTAATTGGCAACATTCTTAAACCCAAAATTCATGTTAACAAACACGATTGTTATGTTCACATACTAAGCTCTTCTCCTGGGTCCCACCAAACGACATTGCTTAGTCGACGGGACCCGGAGAAAAATGGTCCTAAGTCATTTTTTTCAGTGCTGTTTTTAAATGAACACTAAATTAATGGTTGTAAGTCGAGGTTGCATTTGAGACACCATAGTACATGCCATCCATCCAGTAGAATATAGTTGTTTTGCTCTAAGTAATAAAGTCATGTCTATCAATGTCTTTTATATCACTGAAACTGACGCCCTTGTTCTATTTTTCCTAGAGAGAGCATCTATAGGTTGTTGCCTCAAACTACGCCAGAAAATGTCAGCAAGAACTTCAGCCAATACAGCATTGATCCTGTCACTCGATATCCCAACATCAACATCAATTTCCTAAGGCCAAGCCAGGTAATCAGCTCTATCCTGTGGTGTTCCAGGATATATGACGGACACCGCATGCAGTCAGTTGAAGAAATGACCTCGAAGTAATATAAGTATAGCACTGAAGTACTACAGTATAACGTGTCAGCTGCAGCAACATGACAGAATAAATCAAAGCTTGCCACAAAAGAAGTCACTTTTTGGCTTTGAGTAGTTGTGTTTATTTCTGTCCATGGAAGGATATTAAGTGTTCGGAAACTTCAGATCGTGCAGAAGGCAGCCGTGAGAGCCATCGTGGGGCTTTCAAGATTCGCCCACGTTTCTTCAACACTCTGTGGCTTGCATTGGCTGACGATCAGTTTCCGGTCACAATTCAAAGTGTTGGTCATGACCTGTAAAGCCCTACATGGCATTGGACCAGATTACCTCCGGAACCGCCTGCTACCGCACGAATCCCAGCGACCGATAAGGTCCCACAGAGTTGGCCTTCTCCGGGTCCCGTCGACTAAACAATGTTGTTTGGTGGGCCCCAGGGGAAGAGCCTTCTCTGTGGTGGCCCCGGCCCTCTGGAACCAACTCCCCCCGGAGATTAGAATTGCCCCCACTCTCCCTGTCTTTCGTAAACTACTCAAGACTCACTTATACCGCCAGGCATGGGGGAGTTGAGATATTCCTTCCCCCTAGGCCATTACAATTTATGCATGGTACGTTTGTGTTTAAGTTTGGTTTTATAATAAGGGTTTTTAGTTGTTTTAGTATTGGATTGTTACATGCTGTTTTTATCATTGTTGTTAGCCGCCCCGAGTCTACAGAGAGGGGCGGCATACAAATCCAATAAATAATAATAAATAATAAATGAAATAAATAATTAAAGAAAATAAACTATGGTTTATATACATGTCCGAATAATTAAGACAAAAAGTGTATTGGAAAGGGAAATTATTTCAGAAATTATTTGGGCTGGGTTTTGTTTGTTTGTTTGTTAATCTTTATTCCATGACATGTATAAACATTTTCTACCATAATCTAAACTTGGAGAAGGAACATCATTGGACTTGTTAAATACTTAGATGTGAGATCTCAGTGAATCCTAGGGTGTAAAGGCCAGGGTGTCCAGCAAACCTGGAAAACAGGGAAATCAGGGAAATTGACTGTTTGGGAAATATCAGGGAATTCATGAAAAAAACGGAATAAATCGGAGGGAGGGATGACATCAAACTGCATTAAAATGTTTAAAAGTCAGGGGAAAATCGTGTTTAAAAAACCCAATGGATCGCACTGCCTGGCAGAGTCAAGCAAAAATGAGCATAATTTGATTCTTCAGCTATCAATATTTCTCCATGGCTTCGCCGTTTGGTATGACATCATCTATGACCGCGCCTTAACTAGATCACAAATTACAGGAAATGTCAGGGAAATATCAGGGAATTTCAAAATGGTTTCCCCCTGGACATCCTGAAAGGCAAAAAGTGGAAACAGTTTGGGATGGTTTTTGACATTAATATGCAATATTCAAATGCATTAAACATGCAAGAGTCATTGGCCATTAATCTTCCTGTGCTATTAAACTTCCTGTCATTGGCCATTAATCTTCCTGTAAGTTGTCTGCAGATACCGATTATCAGTTTGCCCCCTCTTTGGCTAATGGATAATTGCTTTGTTGTTATCTTGACATTTGATGTGATACATGCACTCTTTTTGGACTGCTACAGGTACGTCATTTGTATGATACAGGAGACTTGAAGGATATTCATCTGGAGATAGAAAATTTGGTGAATTCTAGGACACCAAAGTTATCACGGAATGGTAAGTCATTCCATGAATTCCTTGTTACTGTATTTTTCTTCCCTTCCCGGAAATTTGAAATTGGTTTCCATGCCAGCTGCCATTTTCAAATAGTGCATTAAGAGAATATTGGCTGGATATTTACTGTACTTAAGCTGTGTTGTAGCCATTAGTGATCTCTTTGATCCTCAGGCTCTTATAAATACACTTAGTATTCACGTGCGTACACTTATATTCTTATGGACAGGAATGAGAATAAAAACATTTTCCGTAGCGCTCTGTGTGCATTAAAAGCAGAGAGACAGAGGTTTTTCTGCTATGATGAACCTCAGTGGTGCAGTGCTTAAATTGCAGCACTAAAGGGTACTTCTGCTGCCTGCTGGCTGCCTGCAATTTGGCAGTTCAAATTCCAACAGGCTCAAGGTTGATTCAGCCTTCCATCTTTCCGAGATGGGTAAAATGAGGACCCAAATTGTTGGTGGCAATAGGCTGACTCTCTAAACCTCTTAGCGGGGCCTGTAAAGGACTATAAAGCGGTATATACTATAAGTCTAAGTGCTATTGCTATTAAAACCAGGAAATTTGTATTTTCTGACTGATATAACTATGAGTTTATGAGCAAACTTTCCTAATGTGATGCTCCCTGAATTGTTGAGCACAGCCTTCAAAATTCTTGGCCATCAGGCCCTTTAGGCCAATATAGTCCTTTGGTTATACAATGTTGGCATGAAATTCTTTAATCTCTAATTCAGTACATATGAAGAGCACCAGTCAGAATAAAATTGATTTATAATGGGGGTTGACAGCCTAAGCCTGATTATTGAAGACTGATGTTACAGTTCTCAGGCTATTTTAAGTTTGGAAACAAAGTTTTTTGTTTTTGTTTTTAAAGACAACTACAACTATCAAACCCCTCCCCAAACCCTACGTTAATGCATATGTATAATGTACCACTGCTACTTTCTGTTTCTTAGTTCCCTGCCCAAATATTGTCCACCGAAATGATTGACAATACTACTTTCATAATCAAACACTAAAACACTGTATCCCAATGTTGAACACTAAAATACTTCAATCAAACATTAAAATATTGTATCTCAATGTTTTTAAAAAAATATTTTTTATTTAATTATATGTATTAAAAAAGACAAACAAACATTAAACAAAACAAGACAATACATTTACATACATACATATATACCACTAGGGGTATCTTACAGTAAGTTCTCTTGCCGATCAACTTTTACTTATATGTATTTACTATACATACTATATTTTCATCACTATAATTATTTTAATACACATAGTTATACCACCTAATATTATTAAATAATTGTTATCTATTTCCTAATATGTATATTCTATATACATATATGTTATATATGCTATATTTCCATTGCTATAGTTATCTAATTATACGTATTTATAATGCCTAAAGTTGTTGAAATATTATATATATATATTAATAGATTAAACACCAGTCAGTATATTTTGTTTTCTCCTTTCAAGTCAATTATAGAATAAGTTACAAATTTTGTAATATTCCGAATTTTCTTTCTCATTTAATTCCATTGTCAGTTTGCCCAATTCTGCACAATCTTAAGATCTTTTTTCTATCTCAATGTTTATTTCAGAGTCTGTGGCCCGTTCTAGCAAACTTCTGGGCTGGTGTCAGAGGCAGACAGATGGATATGCTGGTGTGAACATAACAGATCTTACAATGTCATGGAAGAGTGGCCTAGCCCTGTGTGCTATTATTCATCGATTTCGTCCAGACTTGATGTAAGCAATAACATTAGCTTTTGGATAGCTAGTTGAAGAATAGCTAATCAGGCAATTGAGGGGGTTTTTATATTTTCCTAAGCTGTAGTAGATAGAGTTTTTGTTATAATTTAGAAAACGTATTTGTCTCTTCCAGAGATTTTGATTCTCTAGATGAATACAACATTGAGAAGAATAACCAGCTAGCATTTGACGTTGCTGAGAAAGAGCTTGGAATTCCTCCCATCATGACTGGTAGAGATATGGCATCAGTTAGTGAACCAGACAAGTTGTCCATGGTCATGTATCTCACCCAGTTTTATGAGATGTTCAAGGATTCTCTTCCTTCCAATGGTAAGATATGTATTATGCATGTACTGCCATCTTTGAAAGTTGTCATATAGAATTGACTGCTTTTATTTATTTATTTATTTATCTATCTATCTATTCATTCATTCATTCATTCGATTTTTATGCCGCCCTTCTCCTTAGACTCAGGGCGGCTTACAACATATTAGCAATAGCAATAGATTTTGTTCTATTCTAGAGTAATTTATTTTCTTTGATGTGGAAAGATGTTTTTTGTGGCTAAATTTTCTCAAAATAGTGAATGCAATATTTATTTATTTATTTGATTTTTATGCCGCCCTTCTCCTTAGTGTGGTTTACAACATGTTAGCAATAGCACTTTTTAACAGAGCCAGTATATTGCCTACACAATCCAGGTCCTCATTTTACTCACCTCGGAAGGATGGAAGGCTGAGTCAACCTTGAGCCGGTGATGAGATTTGAACCGCTGACCTACAGATCTACAGTCAGCTTCAGTGGCCTGCAGTACAGCACTCTACCTGCTGCGCCACCCCGGCTCTCTCTATATAGCGAACTGTATTCCCAACTGTTCTAATGGCGGACATTATTTTGTAAAGCATTCTAGACTGAATTATTTCTGAGGTGGTGAGATAGAAGGTTGACTTGTCTGCTTCTCTCATAATCATAGTTTCTTCTCATCAGGACGAGCTCTTTACCTTTTGATATTTTTAAATTGCTGATGAATTATGCAAAAAAAGTTCAAACTGGTTCTGTTACAATTTACTATTCAGTGCAAAAATGTCAACTTAAAAGAAGTAGGAACTTCTAGAGGAAGTTGAAGACTTTCTGTTAGAGTAAGTCTCTGAATAACAAGTTGTAGTGAAAAATATGTACCTTATACGATCTAACCAAATGGTTAGTAGCAATAATATCTGAAAATGTAGTTGTGTAGCCAAAGCTAAAGTAATTTTGCAGTAAGGATATGAAAATAAATTGAGCCTACAAAAGTAATACCTTGTATTTTATCTTTGGAGATAAAGAATATATAAATATGTTTTTTAAAAATAATACCTTCCTTGTTAGGCATCTCTACTTGAGGGTGGCAAACATTGTGTTGTTATGAAATTTAAATGATTGTAATGAAAACAATTCCTAGAATGGAAAAAAAGATTTAATGGGGGATTAGCTTTTGTGGTTTGCAACTGAACGTAGACAGCGGAAATAGCCAACATCAAAGTCTGAACTTTGGGAAATTTTTTGTTATGTCTCTATTTTTTTTCCTTTTTATAGATAATCTGGAACTGAATGCGGAAGAAAAAGCTGCTTTAATTACTAACACCAAATCACCAATTTCCTTCCTAAGCAAGTTGGGACAGACAATTTCACGGAAACGGACACCAAAGGTAATAATGTTTTTGAAATAAAGGTAAATCTCAGTAGAACTGTGATTTAATAGCCCACTTGAAGGAATATCAGTTAAATCCGAATTTATATCATGTGCATTGTGTGATTACGTAAATGAACCAATTGGTCATAATTTTCTCAGTGTTGGATCCTTTCAGAAAGTTTGCTCCATGTTTGAGAGTGAAGTCCAAACTAAAATGTCCAGTCCATCCAAAATCAGCCAAATGGTAGTTAAGAAAATCAAGTTGAATTCCTAGGGCTGTGTTTTGATATGAAGCTGGGTGCATGATTGATGCTTCGACTTATGACTGCAGTGACATATGACCACAATTCCAGGCTCAGTTGTAGTCGTACATTGAGGACATAACAACATAAGAAGAGCCATGCTGAATCAGGCCAAAGCCCATCGAGTCCAGCATTCTGTGTCACACAGTGGTCCACCAATTATACATGGGGGTCTTGAGCAGAAAGACCTCCCTTTCCCCTGACCCCCAACAAATGGTACTCAAGGGAATCCTTCCTGCCTCAACCAACATAGAGGCAGCACATGGACATCCATTTCAATAACCACCGATACACTTGTCATCCACGAATCTGTCTAATCCTGCCTTGAAGCTATCCAGGCTGACAGCTGTCACGACCTTTTCTGGAAGTGAATTCCGTAAACCAACGACCCTCTGGGTGAAGAAATATTTGCCTTGATCTGTCCTCACTTTCTTTCTTTTTTTGAAAAATCTTTATTAATTTTTAGTAAAAAGACATACAGACTTACAAACATTTAAACACATAATAGGGGTTACAATTACCCCTCTTTTCTAGAAGTCAATTTTTAATACAGAAAAAAGGATAAAATCTTAAATCTTTAAGTCAAAATAATATTCTAATTGAAAAGAAGAATTTTGTTTACACATTCTAATACACTTAGAGTTAAATTGATGAAAAAAGAAAAAATTGATGAAAAAAGAAAAAGAACCAACAAACAATAGCAACAACTAAAAATATCAGTAACTTTGAATTATATTCATACAGTTTTCATAACCTTATATTGAACTTTTTTCTTATCTATCCATGTATAAACTTTGTTTGTCCTCACTTTCTTACCTATGAGCTTTAGGGAGTGCCCGTTTGTCCTAGTATTGTGTGATAGAGAAAATATTTTTTCTCTATTCACCTTTTCTATCCCATGCATGATTTTATATACTTCGATCAAGTCACCACTAGATCGAAGGACTACCTGGGATCAAATGAGGGCACATTATCCTCGAGTTTCCAATTGAGGTTGTAGTGGATCATTGAGTAGACCGATTTTAAAAAGTTACAAACACACCCTCTCACTTCAGAAAAAGCTCCTCAGATTGTTCTCAGATGGGAAAAACAGGATTAATAACATTATCAACATATAAAATATGATATAGAGACAATGGAGACTAAGAATTCCCTCTCTTCTGTTTAGGATAAAAAAGAGAAAGATCTGGATGGTTCAGGAAAGAGGAGGAAAACCAGTCAATCAGAAGACGTAAGTAATACTGTTTTCATTTTTTTAAAAAATTATTTTATTTATTTATTTATTTGTTTATTTGTTTATTTATTTATTTATTCAATTTTTATGCCGCCCTTCTCCTTAGACTCAGGGCGGCTTACAACATGTTAGCAATAGCACTTTTTAACAGAGCCAGCATATTGCCCCCACAATCCGGGTCCTCATTTTACCCACATTGGAAGGATGGAAGGCTGAGTCAACCTTGAGCCGGTGATGAGATTTGAACCGCTGACCTTCAGATCTACAGTCAGCTTCAGTGGCCTGCAGTACAGCACTCTACCTGCTGCGCCACCCCGGCTCTATTCCAATTCATTTTAGAATCTTATCTAATTTGAATTAGAGGAGTCAGGGATTATATATTTGCACAGTACAGTACAATAGAACTTCTTGTCATAAACACTTCTGACCGTGATCAAATCGGGTTCTGACCAAAAAATTTCACAATTATTTTTCCCCCGCGGCTGATTTACTCTTCCGTGCCATTTTTTTTAAAGTGCCAAATTTTCAAAATTAGATTCTGGTCACACCCAAATTGATCTGTGACCAAAGTTATGGAACAAGTTACGGTTTTGACCAGAGGTTCTTCTGTACATTGAAATGTAACTTAGTAAAGCATTTTTAAATTAGTAATTTCTATGTACTTCAAATGACATAAATGCAAAAGCCAAAATAAATTGCAACAACAATCAAAATAGCCAATAGTTTGAAATCAAGAGCTAAAATATCCCAGGTTTGATTCTGTCAAACCACAGTCACCCTAGAATAGGGCCGGATCTGACCCATAAGTACTTAGATCTGGCTCACAGGGCCAACCTAGAGATAGTGAAGGACTGGCCTGCACTGTCTTTGCCAGTGAAAATGGACCTCA
Source organism: Erythrolamprus reginae (assembly GCF_031021105.1). Classification (NCBI taxonomy): domain Eukaryota; kingdom Metazoa; phylum Chordata; class Lepidosauria; order Squamata; family Dipsadidae; genus Erythrolamprus; species Erythrolamprus reginae. The sequence goes on along the minus strand of NC_091955.1, from coordinate 85,012,793 downwards.
GGAGAGCTGTACATTGATCCAAAGGGTTGCAGGAGGCTGTTACAGTCAAAACAGAGCTCAGGAGCCTGTTTTCTCTGGCAAAGCACTCAGGCACCCCCAGGCACCCCCAACACAAGTGACATCAAGGTGGTCATGCCCACCTCAGTCACGCCCACTCCAGCCCCAGAAGGTCAAACACAACCTTGATGCGACCCTCAATGAAATCGAGTTTGACACTCCTGGCTTATACCCACTCCTTTTTTTTTTAATTAAAAAAATTAAGAGCCAAGGTGGCGCAACAGGTAGAGTGCAGTACTGCAGTCCACTAAAGCTGACTGCTAGATCTGCAGGTCAGCGGTTCAAATCTCATCACCGGCTCAAGATTGACTTAACTTTCCATTCTTCCGAGGTGGGTAAAATGAGGACCCGGATTGTGGGGGCAATATGCTGGCTCGGTTAAAAAGTGCTATTGCAAACATGTTGTAAGCCGCCCTGAGTCTAAAGAGAAGGGCGGCATTAAAAATAAAATAATAAAATAAAATAAAATAAAATAAAATAAAATAAATAAGATAGATAGATAGATAGATAGATAGATAGATAGATAGATAGATAGATAGATAGATAGATAGATAATTTGATGGTAAGATTAGACTATTTGAACTTGGAGTAAAATAGGCATTGCGAGCAAAGGTCAACGAGCATGAATGAGAACATGTTTCAGGTCCCCTAATGATGCTCAGAATTGGAATTGGGTGGTGGGCTTTTCAAATGCACCGGAAGGGAATCTCTCAATCCGTTCTTGACTTCTAGGAGGACACTTCCAGAAGCGGTCGTGAAGACAGGCCCACCCTTGTAAGTGCTCTGACCGAGAGAAGAATTGATGCTGCTATCGGGAACCAGAATAAAGTGAAGTCTATGGCAACACAGCTGCTAGCCAAATTTGAGGAGAATGCCCCTGTACAGTCCACAGGCCTCCGGAGACAGGTGAGAAAAGACTTTGCGTTGGATACACTTGGGGCTTTAGTTAATGCTTTGATAAAGGGCGGATGTTCTTGCCTTGCGGGGGGATGTTTGAATTTGATTGGAGGGCACGCAGTCTCTCTCTATAGCAGGGGTCCCCAAGCTTGGCAACTTTAAGACTTGTGGACTTCAACTCCCAGAATTCTCCAGCCAGCCATGGAGTTGAGAAACTCCATAAGTTAAGAAACTGGCCGTTCCTCTCCTTAGGGAATATCTCGGTTTGCAACTTATGGGATCTCACAAGAGAATTCTAATTAATATATGATCAAGATCTACAGCAGGGATCCCCAAGCTTGGCAACTTTAAGACTTGTGGACTTCAACTCCGGAGCAGTGAAGGGTTGCCGGTTCCCGCCACTACTGGTGTGCTTCCCGCAGAGCTCTGTGACCCCGGCGCATGCCGGCATGTGTCCAAGCAAGATTTTGCTTCTGCGCATGCCGCGTGAGCATGATTTTGGCTATTTCTTATCTTCCGCGCATGCGTAGTAGCAAAAAACCCACTGAAATTTCACTCGCACACACATTTCCTCATGCAATTTTGCTTTCTGCACATGCTTGTTTATTTATTGGTCTATTTATATTTGTCAAACAATTATGGGATGGTAATTGGTATAAATAAAACATTAGATAAGTAATGATAGAAGACAATTGAACAGTAGGATAGCGAGGATAGGCACAATGGTGCGCTTATGCACGGCCCTAAAAAGTGAGTTTTATATATATATTCCTACATAATGGTGTATATAGTATATATATTTGAATATTATATGTTTCTTTTGGCAAAGGTGCATTTTCTATGTATTTATATTACAGTGTTCCCTCTATTTTCACGGGTTCAAACTTCGCGAAAAGTCTATACCACGGTTTTTCAAAAATATTAATTAAAAAAATACTTCATGGGGTTTTTTCCTATACTGTACCACGGTTTTTCCCACCCAATGACGTCATATGTCATCACCAAACTTTCGTCTGCTTTTAATAAATATTTTTTTAAATAAACTTTAATCAATAAACATGGTGAGTAATAATCTAAATGGTTGCTAAGGGAATTGAAAATTGCAATTTAGGGGTTTAAAGTGTTAAGGGAAGGTTTGTGATACTGTTCATAGCCAAAAATAGTGTATTTACTTCCGCATCTCTACTTCGCGGAAATTCGACTTTCGCAAGCAGTCTCAGAACGCATCCCCCACGAAAAGCGAGGGAACACTGTATATGTATTTTTGCTGATAAGTGAAACGGAAGGGATTTCAACCTTACCGGGATTTGAACCTGTAGCGTGTTGCATGCAAGGCAGGATATTAAACCATTGTGCATTCCCTACTGGAGCTACAACGTGGCCCGTACTGGTAGGAACCCAATACTGCTCTGGAGTTGAAGTCCACAAGCCTTAAAATTGCCAAGTTTGAAGACCTCTGCTCTATAGCCAGACAAGCTGCTTTTGCATTCTAGGAATAAAGAAGCCCTTTTTAATCCTGCTGGAGTTTTATGCCAATCTGTCAAAGAGCAGTGGTGGAATACAGAGACATGCTGGCAATTTGCCATTTCTTTGCTCAGTTGTCTAGAAACAATTTGGGGTTGGAGGCCTGATCAAGTTCCCAGGTCATGAAAGCTACTGCTTTGAGAGTACTATCGGGCTCTATGCTCATCCTGGAGTTAAATCTGGCCTCCAGGGAACTCCTTTGTAAAATAATCTTTGATGAATTGCCATCTGTTCCACATACAGAAGACGGTTTTCAGTAGCTGTTGCAATGAATCATTAATACACAACCAGCTTCTCGGCTTGAGAAAGTGGTTCAAATAACTGGCTTCTTCACCCAGGAATCCTGTAGGATTTATTTAACTTGACTTAGCACTGCAGGAGATGTATCTTTTTCCAGTAAGCACGGTATCCAATTTGCAATGTGCTTGCAAATGGAATGCCAGGATTTCAAATGATACCCTGGTAAAAGATACTGTTGGCTTGAAGAATGGATTGAAACATCTGCGCTGTGATTATTTTAGGAATTTTTTTCCCCCTCCGATTGTTTAATTCCAATCTAAACCTACTCAAATAATTTGTCCAAATAATAGGAGACAGATGGCCTTCTCATGGATAGGTTTCTGTCTTCCTCCCGCCCCTTTTCCCCCTTCCATTTTTAAATATTTATCTTTTTTATTTGGTTTGCCAACTAATTTTTCCTTACTCTATTTCCCCCCTTTTTTGATGTCTGTCTTCGAATCACCCTCTTCAATATCTATCCCATCCCTTTGTGGGTTTATTTGTGATTCCCGTCTTTTTGCCTTTTGTGAAAATGCCCATCATCCTGGGCATGTTATGACCTGCGTGCAACATTCTTCCCAGCCTTATCAAGACCGTGCTCTCAGCCATCCCGCCTATCGACAGCGAGAGCAGGGCCGCCATTATCCAATACCTCAGTGGAAACAGGTAAAACAAACCCCAGTGAATGACTTGCCACACTGCCAACCCCATTGGCTACTGCTTTTTCATCCCACACTACTACTACTACTACTACTATTCCTTTACGCAGACCCTGCTTTCTGTTCAAGATCTCCGAGCCTACTAAAAAGCTATGGGTCACCCAGAAAGTAATGCACCACATTTTTTTTTCTTTCAACAAACTTCAGATTGTGCAGAATGCAGCTGCGAGAGCTATCATGGGCTTTCCCAAAAATGCCCATGTAACACCAACACTCCGCAGTCTGCATTGGCTGCCGATCAGTTTCCGGGCACAATTCAAAGTGTTGGTTATTACCTATAAAGCCTTTCATGGCACCGGACCAGGGTATCTATGAGACCGCCTTCTGCCGCATGAATCCCAGCAACCTGTTAGGTCCCACAGAGTGGGCCTTCTCCGGGTCCCGTCAACAAAACAATGTCGTTTGGCGGGGCCCATTGGAAAAGCCTTCTCTGTGGTGGCCCCGGCCCTCTGGAACCAACTCCCCCCGGATATTAGAATTGCCCCCACCCTCCTTGCCTTTCGTAAGCTCCTTAAAACCCACCTCTGCCGTCAGGCATGGGGGAACTGAGATATTCTTTCCCCCTAGGCCTTTACAATTTATGCATGTTATGTTTGTTTATAGGGATGTTTGGTTTTTACAATAAGGGTTTTTAGTTGTTTTAGTATTGGATTTATATGATGTTTTTTATTACTGTTGTTAGCCGCCCCGAGTCTATGGAGAGGGGCGGCATACAAATCCAATAAATAAATAAAATAAGTAAATACATTGAACACAATGAAACTTACACACAAGAAAGAAAAGAATGATGTTTCTTCTACACTCCCTATTTTCTACGTAATCTCCGTCCTGTTCTATGGCCTTCCTCCAGCGAGACACAAAGGCGTATATGCCTTGTCGGTACCACTCCTTGTTCTGGTCACGAAGCCTTGGAGCTCTGCTGAACCGTCTTCTAATGACCTCACCCTCTTTTCCCAGCGACAAACCGTACATTTGTCGACTGCAGATTCTCCATAAACAGTACACAAACGTTTGTGAATGTTCCCAAGAGTTTCTTTCTCCGCAGTGAGAAATTCAATGATGACCCACTGCTTGTAACATACAGTACATCACTTACAGGCGCCATTTTGAAAAACTGCTGCAGCTACTCTATCTGTCTGAAGAAACGCAAAATTAACAATCTGAAGTTAGTTGGGGGAAAGATCAAAAGCAACATGAGAAAATATTATTTTACTGAAAGAGTAGTAGATCCTTGGAACAAACTTCCAGCAGACGTGGTTGGTAAATCCACAATAACTGAATTTAAACATGCCTGGGATAAACATATATCCATTGTAAGATGAAATACAGGAAATAGTATAAGGGCAGACTAGATGGACCATGAGGTCTTTTTCTGCCATCAGTCTTCTATGTTTCTATGTTTGTAACACATGCACGCCTGACAATTCAAATAATGTATATCTAAAGTTTCGCATTCGTACCATTACTGTAGGCTGAGAAAAAAAATATGGTGCATTACTTTCTGGGCGACCCCCGTATATGGTTCCTAGTTTCTATCAGTAAAATTGATAGCACCGAAAAGATAGCAAACTCATTTTCTAACACGTCTTATTAACAAAACCTTGAGCAGTCATGAGATCACTACTGTGAAAGCATCTAATAAATGTAATTTCATCCATATGGAAGCATGGCTATCCCATCACTTTATATAATCATGATTTGAAGACATTTACAATTCAATCTTGGGAGCTTGAATATTCAGTCTTAATATTATTGCAATCTAGTATCTGTGAGGAACTTTCTTGAGAGGGATCTAATCCACAGCCCTGGTAAACATAATATGAGAATTAGCCCTGACCAGAAGTACTTCACACATTTTGAAATATACCAATTGTATTCCCTCTTGCACTAATATAGAGGAACTGGCAGTTGCCCAAATATGCATCTTTCTGTTTCTGTTACAGATGATAAGAAAAGTTTATTCATTTGGCATTACGGAGTTTTGCTATATTTACAGTAAATGCTGGTATTTTTGAGCTTTAAGAATTTTCAAAGAAATTTCATTGTAGTGTAAATGTAAAAAAGTTATTTAATTTAATTAGGAGAAATCATTTAGAAATTAAAAACATTCTTTTCTGTTTTCTGATTCCTGTCCTAATACTGTTTTAAATATTCAGTATATAGATTCTTCAAGGAAATCAATTTAGGGTTAGAGAACACGAGGAACAATTAATGTGAAGATTAATAATATAATAATAATGTTTCTAAGCCTTCACATACAATAGGTATATAGATTATTTTAAAGGAAACATATAGCAGTGCTAGAGCTTCTAATATTTTCTCAGTTTGCATCTGCTTAAAACACATCTGGAAATGGTGAATATCTTTTGTTCACTTGCTTATTTAGAGCAACTATTGTCCATCATCATTATCAAACTATGGATAGCCACCTTCAACCTGTTGCCATCAGCAGGACATCAGCTTATGAAATGCTCCTGTAATTATTTACCAACGTATTTTAATTTGTGTATCAGCCACTCAGAAAAAACATATGTATAGTGGTACCTCTACTTAAGAATGCGTCTACTTAAGAACTTTTCTAGATAAGAACCTGATGTTCAAGATTTTTTAGCCTCTTCTTAAGAACCATTTTCTACTTAAGAACCCGAGCCCGGAAAAATTTCCCAAGAAATTTGAGAGTGGCACAAAGACCCAACCAGTTTCCTGCCATTCCCCCTGGGTTTCTCTCTCTGGCGCATTGTATGGGAGGCAGCCTCGCGTTGGGTGTATGGGAGACGCGTGCTGTTCCTTACCGCCTCAGAGTCCCCCTTTTTTTTTGAAGCCTTAAAGTTTTGGATTTTTTTTTATTCCTCTCACCTCACCTTCTCCCTCTGGCAGTGACTGTCCTTTTCCTCTTCTTCCTCCTCCTCCTCCCACTCAAATTCTGAGCTTTTATTTCTTTCCTAATGGGTTTGCACGCATTATTTGCTTTTACATTGATTCCTATGGGAAAAATTGCTTCTACTTACAAACTTTTCTACTTAAGAACCTGGTCATGGAACAAATTAAGTTCTTAAGTAGAGGTACCACTGTACTTCCTACTTTCTTCTGGCCAAAATTGTGTGCAATATTCTGAAAGCAAAATGAAGTGGAAAATAGCAGACAGAACGTAACCACACCAGATGGATACGCTTCATTTCCAGCTCAGATCATGAGCTAAATTCAGAGCCAAGAAACATGGAATTAATCTGCAAGAAAGGAATATTTTCAAAATTGTTTTGCAACATGGCTCTTTTTTTGGTGTGTAACTTAAAATACCAAGTTTATACAGTAGAACCTTTGCTATATTATATAGTTTCATTTCTTACTTCTGAGGAATTTATGTACAGAACTCGGGGCTGGTCCACACAATTCTCAGACTTAAAGGTTTTTTACTCTTTTTTTGTAGCAGATCGTTTAATTTCTTAACCTAGATTCAGATGAGTCCCTGGGAAAGCCGTAGTCTGAAATATAATTATATCATTGCTATGATTCTGGCTACCAAAGTGAAATTGCTTTGAGATCTTAATCTTTACAACTGTTGTATGCAAAGACAATGCCGCTAAAGTATGATGATATCTTGGTCAATGAAAAACACATCAAGGATGAGATTTCAACATTTGAACAACTTTTGATGGCCAGCTAATGGAGAAGACACTATAAGAATATAACAAATATTCCACAAGCTATCGAAAATCAGAAAATCAATTATTAGTAGTTATCAGGAGATATGGTTGCAAGATCTTATGACTTTGCTCCTTATATATATTTTTTCTCCTGATTGCACCAGGTGGTAATTCATGAACAGAACTGTTTGTCTTCTCTCTCCTCTATATGTACCCTAAACCAGAGATGGGTTCCTACTGGTTCTAACCAGTTCTTTAGAAACCGTCATGGAGTTGGTTCTGTCAGTGCCGGTCCATGGGTGCCGCCATCTTGGATATTGTTTCTGCACATGTGCAGAAGCTATTTTTTGATTGCTACGGGGGGCATGTGCGCAAAGCATGTGAGTGCACCAGGCGCAACCCAGAATCCACCCCTGCCCTAAAACACATTTCCCCCCCAAAGAGGCAATCTTTAATGGAAATTTCCATTTTTGTTACTACCAACACAGGGCGAATAATGTAACAGACAAAAATCTTATGGCATTTTTAAAAATGAACTTCATTCTGTTCAATATCATGGTTTCTTCTTGAATATATGAAGCACATATGGCTTTGAAGGCAAAAGGTACAAAGTTTTCCAAATTACCATCTTACAAGTTATGGTGTGAACTTTTGCTGAAGCTCATGGAACAAATCAACCATGTCTTTGCTCAGAAGCTTGAAGCATGTAGAAACAGGGCATGTTCTCCAAGAGAGGAAAATGAAAAATTGAAGGGGAACAGCTCTTTGATGCTCTTTCAACTTATAGACAAGAAAAAAAATCGTCCCACATAGATTTTGGTCAGATCTAAGAGTGTTTGAGACATTAGTCCTTTGGTTTTGATTGTATTCCACAAAAAGATGCGACCAAAGAATCTTACTTCTCTTATTCACTTGATGCTTTGTCTTAAACAAATTTAATTAAGTAGATTCAGCATCTTTCCACCAGGAGATCTGGACCCACCTCTGCTTTCTTCCAATTCTAATCATTCTCACATTTTTTATTAACATGGGTATACACAGTCAGAAGTATAGTCTCTCTTATTTTTATAAAAATGGACATTATTAAAAAGATTAAATGTGCTTTTCTAAGTCAGGGAAAAATTCTAGCAATACAGTAGTTCTGTAGTTCTGAAGAAATAAACATGACTGCTCTATGGTTGGAGACAATTTCATCTTGAACTTAATAGCTTTACTCTTCATTTGCATACTAATAACACTGGGGGGGGCAGGGGAAATAAAGTTTTGAAACGTGAAATTGTAAATTGGAATTGCGATGGTAGGTCATTGGGTCAAGATAATCCAATTTGTTTATTACTTGATGGAGAAGAATTATGTTGGCAACAACATCAGATCTTTTTACACTGAAATGGGGAAAAGTGATCATTATAGAACAGTGATGGTTAACCTTTTTGTTGTTGTGTGCTAAATTCATGCCTGTACTCCTCCGCCCTGGTGTATATGCACACATCTCCCATGTGCGCCCCACCCCACATGTAGCAGAGAGCCAAAAATGAGCTGGCTGGCGGGAGGCGCGTGCACATGTGCGGAGGAGCTGAGCTGCGGTGATGGCTCACATGCCCGCAGAGATGGCTTTACGTGCCACAAGTTCGCAGGTTTTCTTAGCTGATGACATTGTTTCTTGTTCTATCGTTTTCTGCTCCCATTGTTTTAAAACAAAGATGAGGAAAAAGGAGGGATGTCGGACCTGTCCCAAAAAAGTGATCATGCTCTCTTCTTCCTCCATTTGTACTTCCTCTCCATCGTACCCCAGTCAACAGGTGATTTCATTCTGCATGCTCTGTCCTTCTTCCTTTTTCTCTTCCTCTTTGCCTTCTTCAAATGATTGGATTACACGCCCTTCTTGGGTTGAGTTTCTCCTTAAAAGGTGACCTTGGGCTCTAAGAAAGGAATTTGTTGTGACTAGTAACATTCCCTATAATTCAACTACTCCTCCATATCTCCTAATATTGTGCTACTGTGCAGATCCCTTGATCTGATTCTCCCTTTCCTCCCAAGAGAAAACTTAAGGGTACACTTTGGATTTCAGTTTAGTGCCGTACGATTAAACGGAATCTACTTGGTCCATTACGTTAGATAATTATGTGTAATAGTTGCTGAACCCAATAAAATCTTGAACTTAAATGGAGGCTAATGTTGGGATTGCGCAGCCGTCTTATTGTTATAAGAGGAGTGGCAATAGATACTAGCAATTTAAATTTAAAATAGTTTCATTCTATTTTTATTTTTAAGATCTTTGTGATTGCTTGTTGTTTGGTGTTTTTTGTTTTGTTTACTATAATTAAAGTATTCTGTTTATTTGCCTTCAAACAAACATTAGAGACATTTTTCCTTTGTGTTTTAAACTTTATTCCTATTTTGTGTGTGTGTGTGTGTGTGTGTGTATGTGTAGGTATATGTGTGTATATATATGTGTGTATTCAATATGAAGAAAGAAAATGAGGTATTTGTGCACATTAAAGCACTATAAAATTTATTTATGAAATATTAATACATTGTTGTTTTGATAATATCAAAATCTAGTTGTCCTTGGTACAGTTGCATTTCTGAGATGTCTATGGAGATTCTCAGTCGTCCACCTCATGGTTGTCCCCAAGGGGCTTTTTCAAGAGGTGACTCTCTGGTTTTTCGCTTCTCACCCAAAGAAATTTCTTGAATGAAGAGCAAAACATCTTCAAAGAAAAACAAGAAATTCCAGTTGCCTCTTGAAAAAGCACCTTTGGGGTATCTGGGATGTTTTAAAAAAAATTCTTGTCATTATCGCCATTGGTGAAATGCAAATTCTTTCAAATCTTGCTCATTATATTTTCGTTTTTAAAGAGAGAAAGTGAGACGCAAAAACATGTTGATCAAGTGGCCACTAGATTATTCAGTTGTGTTTTGTTAATGAAGGTTTTGTTAACGAAGGTTCTTAGAGAGATCCTGCCCTCCAATGGCGCACAGAATCATTGTCTTCTTTACTTTAATTCCTTTAGTGCTTTATTTTGTCTCCTCCCGCTTATAAAGCACTAGTAAACAACTCAACCCTTTAAAATGTCTACACCTTGCATATTATCTACAGTGTTCCCTCGATTTTCGCGGGGGATGCGTTCCGAGACCACCCGTGAAAGTTGAATTTCCGCGAAGTAGAGATGCGGAAGTAAATACACCATTTTTTGCTGTGGACAATATCACAAGCCATCCCTTAACACTTTAAACTCCTAAATTACCATTTCCCATTCCTTCAACAACCATTTAACAACCATTTACTCATCATTATTACTGGTACTCACCATTGAATAAGACACTTAGTGATCCTGATATTTATAAACATAATTATTTATTAACAATAATTTTTTTTGTTTGTTATTTATTTGCAAAAATTATTAGTTTGGTGATGACATATGATGTCATCGGGCAGGAAAAACTATGGTATAGAATAAAAACTCGCGAAGTATTTTTCAATTAATATTTTTTGAAAAACCGTGGTATAGACTATTCGCAAAGTTTGAACCCACGAAAATCAAGGGAACACCGTACTTCGGTTTTTCTGGTTATTCTTCTCAGGCAATGTTCCTGGGTGTTTTGCCAAATGTCAGGGCAACGATCAGGTGCCCAGGCAATTGGGTCTTTTGGATCTAGAAAAAATAAGGTCAGTAAACAAAGGTAGCTTAAGCTTTATTATTAGCTCAAGCAAACAGAGGAGCCACCAGGAGCTTCTTAATAATACCCCAAGGGTAGCCAGTTTCCATCAAGTGCTGGGTTCCATGCACAAGCTCCCAACAGCAACAATCTCAAGGCTTTTATCGAAAGCCGGCATACTAACTTCATGGCATTGTTTGGTCATGAGACTATAAGACCTGACATTTTGATTTGGTGGCACATGATTCATAGATGGGAATTGGAAGTCAGATTTTCCCAGGAAAAAAAAGCTTGGCAGCTACATGTAAATTCCTCCCTTCTCCTTTATTTTATAAACAAGGGTAAAGAAATACCAAACAGGTTAGCTCTAAACGTCTAGATTTTTCTTAATGTGAAGGAGAAATCAAAACATGTCACTAAACTTGAAATAACAACGGTCATCCGCGTTGGCACCAGACTTGGAAAATAACGTGTTTCTCTAAGTATAAATAGTTAGGCAACAGCCTGACAAATTAAGAGTATGAATCAGCTGTAGCTTAAGAAGCATACCAATTTTGGTATCCTCATTTGTAAAAATAAAATTGATTTTCTAGCCATTATCCTCGTGGTTGGGAAAAACAGACATAAATCAAAATGTGTGCTTGATTAAAGGCAGGCGAAAACTCCCAGAGTTAACGTCATTCCATCTTATAAAAGTTGTGTTGTCAAGACCACATTTATAGCATTCAAGAGACAGGATGGGATTTCAAAAGCTGATTTCGGGAAAGCACTTTAATTTATTTAGTTAAAATATATACACCTCGTCATTTTGGAAAGGATAAATCGCTGGGGATCTTTGGATTGTATCTGAAGGCATTCTTAGAGGGAGGGAGGGAGCCGGTTGATGCAGCAATTTTTCAGTACCCTTGAAAACTATGCCTTTTTGTTATGTATGCAGTGATGGGCTCCTACAGGAACGGTCAGTTCCGGTAGCAAAATTTGGAGCTCCACTCCAGAGCACCCAGTTTGCACTGAAAGATGTTGAAGCAAAATGCATAAGCCATGCCCACAGTGTGGTAGTAAAAATTTTGCTAGCCCATCACTGTATGTATGGCAGTACAGTAGTACCTCTAGATACGAGCTGCTCTACATGCGAGTATTTCAAGATACGAGCCACGAGGGGAGAGACATTTCTGTTCTACTCCTGAGCTCAAATTCGGGATACGAGCCGAGCGTCCACTAGGTGGCGCAAGAATCCTTGCTTTTGGTTATCTCGGGGGGGGGGGAAAGTTATTTGTTCCAGAATACGAGTTGCCTCGAGATACAAGCTCCCTTATGGGACGAATTATGATCGTATCTAGGGGTACTACTGTCTAGCAGTCCTTGCTTAGTGACCATAATTGGAACCAGCCACTGGGTCATTAAGAAAAACAGTTGCTAGGTGACTGCTTACAAACTTCCTTCAGCTTCCCTTTGCTTTACAGCGATGGCCACAAAAGGCCATAAATGTGGGGATTACATTTATTTTTTTTAACACTGTCATAACTGTGAATGGCATCAGTTGCTAAATGAGGACTACGTTATGTATATGCTTCTCCAGGCGTTAGAGCTTGAGATGTGAATCCCCCAGTGCTTCTTTCATCGTAACAGAAGGGCAAGAAGCAACCGTCCATTCCTAGGCCTTGAGACAGGGACGGGCTGCTACCCGAATGGGGGGGACACGCAGTGGGGTAGCGAAAATGGAGCTCCACCCCAGAGCACCCAGTTTGCACTGAAAGATGTTGAAAGAAAATGCAGGGTATCCTACATAAGCCACGCCCACAGTGTGGTAGTAAAAATTTTGGTAGCCCTTCACTGCCTTGAGGAAAATATATGCTTCCAAAGTCTGAAAGTGTTACTTCGATCACAGATTGCAGACCGCTGTTGTAAATCAAAGCTCTTTAAAAATATGTATAAAATGGCTATGATTTGAACATGGCAGCTTTGGATTTGCGAGGTCAGAAGATAACATCCTTCTATATTAGCACTTCAGAAAACAATGTCATTTAAGCCAGTGTTTCCCAACCTTGGCAACTTGAAGCTATCTGGACTTCAACTCCCAGAATTCCCCAGCCAGCGAATGCTGGCTGGGGAATTCTGGGAGTTGAAGTCCAGATAGCTTCAAGTGGCCAAGGTTGGGAAACACTGATTTAAGCAATATATAAATATAGATAGAAAGATTATAGCTATAGTAGTTTCTTTGTGAAGATTTGGTTTCTGGTGTTCTTTGGGAGTTTAGTTTGATAAAACAATTATGTCCTATCAAGCTGTTGTCGGCTCTTAACAACCACACCGATAGAGTTTCTCCATGATTAAACTATAGATAGGTGAATTATATAATATAGGCATCTAGATTTCGAAAGGCAGGATAGCTTATGGTCCCCATAGATGAGTGGTCTCCAAACATGGGCAACTTTAAGACTTGTGGATTTCAACTCCCAAAATTCCTGGTATGATGAGGAATTCTGGGAGTTGAGATCCACAAGTCTTAAAGTTGCCATCTTTAAATACCTCTGCCATAGATGGAAATAAGAGTGAGGCTGGTCCAGAGGCCTGTTTACTTGTCTTGTAAAGGAGAGTTGGATATTTTCAAAACAATACATGTATTTTTAAAAACTGCCGCATAACAAAGCTTATCTGGTTTTTAGTTAGCCAAATTTTTTATGCCTAATTGCCCATGTTATTTCTAAAACAAAGGGAAAGCAAGTAGGATGCTTGGCTGCATAGCTAGAGGTATAACAAGCAGGAAGAGGGAGATTGTGATCCCCTTATATAGAGCGCTGGTGAGACCACATTTGGAATACTGTGTTCAGTTCTGGAGACCTCACCTACAAAAAGATATTGACAAAATTGAACGGGTCCAAAGACGGGCTACAAGAATGGTGGAAGGTCTTAAGCATAAAACGTATCAGGAAAGACTTCATGAACTCAATCTGTATAGTCTGGAGAACAGAAGGAAAAGGGGGGATCAAATGATCAAAACATTTAAATATGTTAAAGGGTTAAATAAGGTCCAGGAGGGAAGTGTTTTTAATAGGAAAGTGAACACAAGAACAAGGGGACACAATCTGAAGTTAGTTGGGGGGAAAATCAAAAGCAACATGAGAAAATATTATTTTACTGAAAGAGTAGTAGATCCTTGGAACAAACTTCCAGCAGACGTGGTAGATAAATCCACAGTAACTGAATTTAAACAAGCCTGGGATAAACATATATCCATCCTAAGATAAAATATAGAAAATAGTATAAGGGCAGACTAGATGGACCATGAGGTCTTTTTCTGCCGTCAGTCTTCTATGTTTCTATGTTTCTAGATTTTAATGCACTCACTTGGTCATTTCTTGGAAACTCTTCTCTTTTTCCTGCACCCCTTTTATTACTGTGTATGCAGTGTGTTATGTCACCACTTATTAACACAGTTTGTCCAGAGTGTTATTTTTAACCATACCACATAATGTTGGATAAGTATGTTCTCCTTATCCCGGTATGAACTGTGCCGAAATCAAAATATTTCCTGGACTTGTAACATTTTTCTCTTCTAGGGCGATCCTAACTAAAGTGCTGTCTTTTTGTGTGTCTGGGGAAGGGGGTGTTGTTAAGGTAACTCTTTTGCCTGCAGGCCGCCAGAGATCCTCAGACAGAGCCACCTGGAGAACAGAGTCCCAGGCATCCATGGGTAAACTGGCATGACCAAAGCGAGCATGAGTTGTAGAAGGCACACTGTCAGCTGGCAGGGGAGGGTGCTTGTATGTTTATCTGTGTGTCCATGGTGCTAATCATCTCAGCGCAGCGCTGCTGAAGATCTTTCCAAAATTAATAATTCTCTTGAGTGTATGGGGTCTACCAAAGGACTTGCTTGAAGAGTATGCGGTACGCTTTTTCCGTTTGGCACATTGCTCACTGCAGATGTGGAACCAGCTTTGGGGTAGGAAATGCTGTGGTGGAGCAAAGGAGCTTTTTTCCTGGCATAAAGGGTGCATTTGGTACGATTCCCTTTCAGATTTACTATATAGCAACTGAAATATAGATAAGGTAACTTTTACTGTAATTTTTTTTTTTTTTACTATGAGCATGCTGGCACACATTAAAAAACGGGGAGCAAAGTTAGAGTGAGAAAAGAAATAGAGCACTTTCTTTCTTTTGCCTAGCCCTTATATTGCATCGATTTTTTTTTGTCCTTGCTCTCTTAACTCTCACAATGCTATGTGGATTCATATCCCCAGTAATGGGCTGCTGCCCCATGGAGGGGGGAGGCATGCAATGAGGGTAGTAAGTTCATGCACTATTTATTGAACACTTACCGTAATAGTTTTTTTATTGCCCTTCCTTCTCTAGTACCTTAGTACTAGAGAAGGAAGTACCTTAATTACTTTTAAAATAGGAAATAAATAATATGTTTTTACCCATAAAGGCTTTAATTCTTTTAATCATTATCTAGAACTTTTATAGCAATTAAAGACAATTGAGCTGCTTGCCTAATCTGTTATCACACTGAACCTTGTGGGTTCAGTACAAAACTTAAAATGTTACTGTGCTCCTCAGCAAATAGTATTGTCTAACACAGTGATTTTCAACCTTTTTTGAGACGCGGCACATTTTTTACATTTACGAAACCCTGGGGCACATTGAGCAAGGGAAGGGTGGGGGCTAAAAAAAGTTTGGACAAAAAAATTATCTCTCTCTCTTCCTCCCTTTCACTCTATTTCTCTCACCCTCCCTCTTTCTTTCTCTTCCTTTCTTCCTCTCTTTTTTGCTCTTTCTCTCTCTCTCCCTCCCTCCCTCTATGTCTTTCTCTCTCTCTTTCCCTCCCTCTCTTTCTCTCTCTCTATTGCTTTCTTTCTCTCTCTTGTTCTCTCTCTTTCTCTCTCTGAGCTTCGCGGCACACCTGACCATGTCTCACGGCACACTAGTGTGCCGCGGCACACTGGTTGAAAAACACTGGTCTAACATTTGTCCTTTTTTGCGGCATTCAAATAATGTGACTTAATCTACTGAAAAAGAGTCCAAGCACCTATTTGAAAACTTATCTTGGTCGGTAAGCCACTCCCACTCAGTCACATGACCTTTAAGTCACCCCCCAGTCATATGATTGTCAAGCCACTCCCACCTGATCACATGGCCGGCAAGCCACACCCACAAATAAGCCATGCCCACAGTGTGGCAGTAAAAACTTTGGGAGCCCATCACCGCATATCCCAGAAGATTTTTCAGAGCATATTCTCTCTTTAGTACTTCAAAAGAACCCTTCCTCTCTTCAACATAGTCTTTCATTCTGTATCACTTAGAACAGGAGGGCCAAAATCAAGGCTCGCGGGCTACATCTGGCAGAGTGCCTGTGGGGCTTCCCTGAAAATAGCAAAAACAGCCCGCGATGCCTCTGCCAGCAAAAACGGAGCTTGGGAGCCCGTTTCCATTGGCAGAGTGCTCAGGCCACCACAAGTGCCACCGACACAAGTGGTGTCGGGCTGCCCACGCCCACCCCAGCCTCATCCACCTTGGTCCCCCCCTCGGTCAAGCACAATCCTGATGTAGTCCTCAATGAAATTGACTTTGACACCCCTGACTTAGAACGATCGTAGCGTTTGGATAGACACGAAAGCACGTTTTATTTCACGTTGCTGCGAAATGCACAGTTTCAGAACGCAGCCTATACAGTGGTACCTCGTGATACGAACTTTTTGAGATACGAACCCAGGATTTGGAATTTTTTCCCCTCTTCTTACGAACTTTTTTCACCTTACGAACCTGCCGCCGCCGCTGGGGTGCCCCGCTTCCAGACTTTCGTTGCAAGCCAAGCGCCAGTTTTTGCGATCCTGGGATCCCCCGAGGCTCCCCTCCATGGGAAACCCCACCTCCTGACTTCCGCAAAAGCGCGATGCTATAGGGAAATTCCAGGATCGCAAAAACGGGCAGAGTTTGGGGGACAAAAACAGGAAGAAAAGACTCATGGAGCTCAAGAGAGGAAAAAGGTGTGGGGGAGATGACCAGAGTGGGGTGGGAGAAAACGGGAAGAAAAGACTCATGGAACTCAAGAGAGGAGAAAGGTGTGGGGGAGATGAGCAGAGTGGGGGGGGGGGACAAAAACGGGAGGCAAGGACTCATGGAGCTCAAGAGAGGCTCTTTTCATTGGGACTCCCTCCCCCCACTCCGTTCCTCTCAGCTTTGGCCACCGCTTTTTTTTTTTTTAAGCCTTAATATTTTGGATTCTCCTAATGGGCTTGCACGCATTATTGGCTTTTCCACTGATTCCTATGGGAAACATTGTTTCATCTTACGAACTTTTCACCTTACGAACCTTCTCCTGGAACAAATTAAGTTCGTAAGACGAGGTATTACTGTACTTTCAATCCACTGGAAACCAGTAGGTCTTCAACAGCAAAAACAGGATCAGATTGGGCCACTCTAAATGTCTCAGGCCACGTTTTGGGCTCCACCCAAGGAGGGAAATAACTTCTATTCCAGAAGAGTTTTTACGGCTCCCCCAAACACCATCTCGTTGAGCTGTCTGGCACGGGCGCTTGTCAGTTTGGCTTCTGTGCTTCCAGCTCTCCTGTTTTTCCCCCCTGTGCGTATTATTTCCTTCTGGTCAATTTCTCTCTTCGTTGTTGTTCTGCAGAGGGCTCATCATTTCTTTTCAGATGTCCATAGTGCCCCGCATACCCTCACCATTGAAGAGAGGGCAAGCCAGCTGGCTGCTCTTCTGGAGCAGAGGCCAATAGCCAGGCACCAGGTGATGGGCTTCCTGCTTGCCTGGCCTGGTGTGATCGCTTGCCGTTCCACCAAAAGAGAATGCAAAGTTGCTGCAGCTCGTAACGTGGCAGGCACCAGGCGCCACGTATTAATGGCTGATCGCTGTATACTCACATTATAGCAAAATTCATGCTACTGTTCTGAGCTTTCGGGGGGGGGGGCAATTGTGATCCCCCTTTTTTCTAACAAATGTTCCCCCTTGCGGAATCAGTATTTCAATAGATGCTTCTGGCACTAATGAACGGAATGTGGCTTTCGTGGGAAGGAAGTGACTAAATTAAAAAAAGGATTTTTGATCAAAAGCATGTTTTGTACTTCCAAAAGAATTGGGATTGCATTTTTTCAGAGACCGAAACGGATTCCACCACCGTTAATAGAGCATTGCTTGGCCAATCTGGAGCAGAATAATGTCTGCAAGTATTTATTAGATTTGGGCAACCGTGTTTTTTGGTAAACTGACCTCCTTAAGAAGTAGCTAAACCCAAGAAATCATAAAGTAACTTAACCCATCAGGGTTTAAATCCAATTTTTTTTAAAAAAATGGGTCTTAGGGGGGGGAAAAGAACAAACCAAATTCCTGCATTTGCTCTGTTTCATTAATCTGATTCTCAGTGCCAGGAATTCAGTCATATATTATCCCTTGAAAATTAGAATGTATTCTGAAACAATTCTTAACACACCCTCTGAATGTGTTGAGGCTGCAGATCCTAACATTCCAGTGTCTGGGAACTCTTGTATTTGCTGTCTAAACACAATGCAGAGGGTGCCAGATTCAGGAATATACTATAATATACTTTCCAGTCTTGTGTAACCTACTGCAGTGTCAATTTCTGTCCATTCAAGCTATCAGTTTTGGCTTATTGGAGTCAAACGTCACATTTAATCAAACCCCAAATCAAGGTTGACTCAACCTTCCATCCTTCCAAAGTGGGTAAAATGAGGACCCAGATTGTTGGGGGCAATATGTTGATTCTGTAAACGAGTGATTTTCAACCTTTTTTGAGTCGCGGCACATTTTTTACATTTACAAAACCATAGGGCACATTGAGGGGGCGGCTAAAAAAATATTGGACAAAAAAATTCTCTCTCTTCCTCCCTTTTGCTCTATTTCTCTCTCCCTCTTTCTCTCCCTTCCTCTTTTTTTCTCTCTCTCCATCCCTCTTTCTTTCTCTCTTCCTTCTTTCCTCTTTTTTTGCTCTCTTTCTCCCTCCCTACCTCCCTCTCTTTCTCTCTTTCTCTCTTTCTCTCTCTCTCTTGCTTTCTTTCTTTCTCTTGCTCTCTCTCTTGCTTTCTTTCTCTCTTGTTCTCTTTCTCTCTCTCTCTTTCTTTCTTTCTTTCTTTCTTTCTCTCTCTTTCTTTCTTTCCTCTCTTGTTTTCTTTCTCTCTTGCTTGCTTTCTCTTTCTCTCTCTTTCTTTCTCTCTCTCTTGTTTTCTTTCTCTGAGCTTCATGGCACATCTGACCATGTCTCGCGGCACACTAGTGCGCCATGGCACACTGGTTGAAAAACACTGCTGTAAACCATTTAGAGAGGGGCTGTAAAAGCAAGCGGTATATAAATCTAAATGCTATTGCGATTGCTAATCCTGGTGGTCCTTTTTAAAAAATCTTCTCTTTTGACACATTCCAATCAGTAGCTTTGCCATAAAGCTTCTTCAAAACCCCCAATCTTTTTGTTGTGTTTCACATCCACAATATTTCTATTTATTATTACCAGAGGATAATCAACTACATAAACTTTTCAGGGCGATTTCCCCGATTTTCTTTCCCAGAGCAGACGGCTGACTACTGTTCAGTTTAAAAATTCCCAAATCCCCCCAGTCCATCCTCATCAATTTGGATAGATCCTAATTTCCAGAATTTGAACCAAACGTGACAGACAAGCGTCACGGCAACACCAGCACCAGTGTTCCCTCTAATTTTTTGGGAGGGTGGGCGGAAAAGTATAGTGTCTGAGCGGCAGTCCCTTCAAGACTGGGCGGCACAGAAACAATAAATAAATAAACAAACAAACAAATAAACAACCCACCCTGTTTTGCCTCAGAGAATTTCAAAATAAAATACTGTACTGTGTGTCTATAATAGTGAGCTCATAATAGGGCAACTCTATCAATATCAAAACGCCACTTAAATAGTTGAGCTAGTTTCAAACTAGATTTTGATTTTCTTTCTCTCTTCCTTACTCCCATTCTTTTTCTTTCTCTTTTCCTTCCTCTCTTTTTTCTATCTGTTTCTCTCTCTTCCTCTCTTCCTCTCTCTCTCCTTCCCTCTCACTCTTTCCCTCTCGGCTTCTGGGCAGGTTTGGAAAACTCTGAATTGATGATGATTTTTAAGTGAGCGATTGCTCACTGCTCAGCTTAGAGGGAACTATGACCAGCACTTAGGTCCCTGTTGTCTCCCCCCCCCCCGCTGAAAACATCTTGATATATTGAAGCTTGGGTGGATTTCGTTTTCCCGCGGCTTTTAAACATGTCATCGCCTGACTTTGTCGCCTTTATTTTGTAGCCAGAGACTGAGCGAGCTCGTCGATCGGTCGTCGAGCAGTGGGAGCTCTCCCGTAGCCTTCGCTCTTCCAGCCGCCCCGCTTCTCCCTCATCTGATTCCTTCAGACAGGTAGCATGGTGTGGGGCTTCTCGCTACACCTGGCTGCATACACGTCCCTCTCCCGCTGTTGAATAGACCTTCAGGCATCTCCAGGGTCTTTGCTTTGGTGAAGCTGAGCTTAATTCTGTTTGCTTGCGAATGAGAAAGCTTAGCTGCTTTATACCTAGGATATTCCAAGGCTTGTAGAAATTGGTGCCGATGTGCCTGACTTGTCTGTCTTAACATCACTGGCTCTATTTTTGAGTATGCTTCCAAAGTCATTCAGAAAACACAAGGACACACACACACAACGGGGGTCTTCAAGAGCGTCTTCCTTCTAATTCAATTTAATTCAATTTATTAGATTTGTATGCCGCCCCTCTCCGAAGACTCGGGGCGGCTCACAACAGTAATAAAAAACAGTACAGTGATATCTCGTCTTACAAACGCCTCGTCATACAAACTTTTCGAGATACAAACCTGGGGTTTAAGATTTTTTTTGCCTCTTCTTACAAACTATTTTCACCTTACAAACCCACTGCCGCTGTTGGGATGCCCCGCCTCCGGACTTCCAGTGCCAGCGAAGCACCCGTTTTTGCACTGCTGGGATTTCCCTGAGGCTCCCCTCCATGGGAAATACCACCTCCAGACTTCCATGTTTTTGTGATGCTGCAGGGGAATCCCAACAGGGAAATCCCAGCAGTGCAAAAATGGGCGCTTCGCTGGCAACAGAAGTCCGGATGTGGTGCTTCCCAGCAAAGGGAGCCTCAGTGAAATCACAGCATTGCAAAAACACAGAGGTCCGGAGGTGGAGTTTCGAGGACTTTGGTGTTTTTGTGATGCTGCAATTTCACTGATGCTCCCTTCGCTGGGAAACCCCACCTCCGGATTTCCGTTGCCAGCGAAGCACCCGTTTTTGTGATTCTGGGATTCCCCTGCTGGGATTCCCCTGCAGCATCACAAAAACACAGAAGTCCAGAGGTGGGGTTTCCCATGGAGGGGAGCCTCAGGGGAATCCCAGCAGTGCAAAAACAGGCGCTTCGGCTGGCAAAAGGGGTGAGTTTTGGGCTTGCACGCATTAATCGCTTTTCCATTGATTCCTATGGGAAACATTGTTTCGTCTTACAAACTTTTCACCTTAAGAACCTCGTCCCAGAACCAATTAAGTTTGTAAGACAAGGTATCACTGTATAACAATGGAACAAATCTAATAATAACATTATATCAAAACCCCCAACAATTTAAAAACCATACAGCACATACATACCAAACATAAAATATAAGAAAGCCTTGGGTAGATGTCTTAATACTGTCATTTGTAATGTGTCGGATTGTTCGAGGCACCCCCTAAAGCAGGGGTGGGCAATTAATTTTGCCATGGGGGCCGCATGAGAAATTGGGATGGTTTTAGAGGGCCGGACTAATATAATTAACTCAGTTCTACCCAATACTGTATATACGTTAGACCAAAGATAGGCAAAGTTGGGTCTTCTATGACATAGGGACTTCAATTTCCAGAATTCCTGAGCAAGCATGATTGGCTTGGGAATTCTGGGAGTTGAAGTCCACAAGTCACAGAAGAGCCAACTTTGCCTACCCTTGGGTTAGACCACAATTTCTCGTGTGGAGGTGACCTCTTTCGTGTCATTCAAAGACAGGGGAGGTGAAGGTGGGAGGACCTGCTATGGTGGGCCGGTGACAGACAGTAGGCGGGCTGGATGCGGCCCGTGGGCCGCCCCTTGCCCAGGTCTACCCTAGAGCCTAAAGTTACCAAACTATGGTTTGGGCAGCAAGTATATTTCTTTCTAACCTGATTCCACTCTTTAATCCAGGATCCTGTCCTCCTTTTTTCCTCATTTTTGCAATAGTCGTTAATTTTACCCATCCTTCCGAGGTGGGTAAAATGAGGACCCGGATTGTGGGGGCAATATGCTGGATCTGTTAAAAAGTGCTATTGCTAACATGTTGTAAAGCTGCCCTAAGGAGAAAGGCAGCATTAAAAAATAAAATAAAATATAAATAAATAAATAAATAAATTGTGATGGCTGAAGTTGGACGGCAACTTATAACAAAATTTACTGTATTTTGGAAAGCAAAAAAAGAAGAATGGATACCAATTAAGCAAAAAAAAAAAAGGTGATTAAATGAAATGTTTATCGCTCCCCTTGTTGAAACTGAAGCTTGTGAATGTTCCTAAAGTTGGAAACATTTTATTTATTATCATAAAATATTGCCTACTTTTGCAGATAAAGAGGCAATACCGACCCTCAGCCAACCTGTGAGCCGCCCGGAGTCTTCGCAGAAGGGCTGCATACAAATCTAATTAATAATAATAATAATAATAATAATAATAATAATAATAATAACCCAAACAGCCCCCCCCCAGCAGTTCACCTGCCAATGACCTGACTTGATATAACCTACCCTACACAAGACTCATTGATAATGACTTACACCTGGCCTATCACAAAATCCAATCACAGACCCTCATTTAACACACCCACACCTGAAGCCCTTATAAACAGAACACTGACATCCCCTAAACTCTGTTACCTAGCCTGGTAACAAAATGTTCAGAAACCAACCCATAAGCTCAGAGAATGAATCTTCACCCTCATCTTTCACCCAGGCTACATATATTTGCCACTATTGCAAACATACATTTATTATTGAAACTATAAAATCTACTTCTATTCTTGTTTTCTTGTGTATTGTTTCACTTTTATTTGGGTAGCAGTAGGAGAGATAGTTTTCAGTGGGTATCAACTGAAATGATGGCTAAATTTACAGATACCACATTTCCCTAAAAATAAGACCAGGTCTTATATTAATTTTTGCTCCAAAAGATGCATTAGGGCAGTGGTTCTCAACATTTCTAATGCCGCGACCCTTTAATATTCTTTCCCATGTTGTGGTGACCCCCAACCATAAGTCTAGCGCCAATTCTCCCAACAGAGTTTTAAGCTGATTGGCAAGAAGGTCAGAGGGACACCTCCACTGTAAACGTCTGATTGGTTAAATTGTAAAAATATATTCCAAGGCGCCAGAATAGACACTTTAGTTCCTAACACCATGAGAAATTTGTCTTTTCCCATGGTCTTAGGCAACCCCTGTGAAACAGTTGTTCAACCCCCAAAGGGGTCCCAATCCCCAGGTTGAGAACCACTGCATTAGGGCTTATTTTCTGGTGATGTCTTATTTTGGGGGAAATATGGTGCTAAATGCACTTACCTGGCTAACAATCTTAACTGGGGCTTATTTTGGGTGTAGAATGTATATTACGAGCATCCTGAAAAATTATACTGGGGCTTATTTTCCCGTTGGCTCTTATTTTCGGGGAATATAAATCTCTCATTCCAAGCCAAAAAAAGAGAGGAAATTCTTACAACCAGATTTGGGGTAGGAAATCAAGACTAAGAGGGTCTCTGTATTCATTTCCTCTGATTGAGGCAGAACCCAATTAAACCAATTAGTGAAAAGGGTTTGGTGACCTATAGGTCACACACTTCTCCAGCCCTTCCAAATGAAAAGGAAGAAGCATTTACAGGTCACAATCTGGTCTCTCTGAGTTAAGATTTGCTGACAAGCAAACTGATTTCTGGCAGTTATCCAACATAATTGGCCAATTATACTGTCAGTACATGAATAAGGCAGAAGGTCATAATGTATGGAAATAAGCAGGGCTTTCAAAGGACCTTAATTTGCCAGACTTCCAAGATAACAACCAATTTTAGAAGACTTGCTTGTTTCATTCATCCAGAAACAGGAAGTAGCAACATTATCTTCCAAACAATTATGATGGCATTTGTGTTGATTGCAAGATGAGATGCTAATCGGTGGATTAGCCAGGCCTGAAATATGGACCATGGTGAAAAGCAAAGCAAATTGTGAAGAATTTCAAATTAGATGAACAGGCAATAACATTCATCTAAATAAACTCCTAAAGTTGCAGGAGATTTATGATAAAGAAGACAAGAATCCCAGCTTTATGTACAGCATACATTGATGAAGTCCAAACTCTCTCTGATTTCTCCAGCAAAAAAAGCAGGGATGGGGTATTGTGTTCTTATATAAAACTTTACAGCAGGGGTTCCCAAACTTGAAAACCTGAAGACTTGTGGACTTTAACTCCCAGAAATCTCCAGCATAGCAATTCTGGGAGTTGAAGTCCATAGGTCTTGAAGTTGCCAAGACCTCTGCTTTTACAGCCACAATCAAAGACAATTTAAGAATTACATATTATTAGGTAATGAGCAGGTTGCAATAATTTCATTTAAATCTGTGGAGTCCCCTTCTCTGAATAACGTGTGCAATTTTGATATCCCAACTCAAAGTGTACATTGAAAAACTTTCCATACAAAGTTGAGACTAACTTGTGGGTTTTAAGTTAAAGACACATGCTGTAAGATATTTTCTGGGAACCTAAAATAGGCTTACATCATTTTGCACATTTATGGGGATTTTCCTTTGACATAATGCTAGAATTGTGTCACAGGTGATTGACAGTAGAATTGGCAGTAGATCCTTAAACAATTTCTTCACACTGATTGTTGCCAACATTGAATATT
Organism: Erythrolamprus reginae; assembly: GCF_031021105.1. Lineage (NCBI taxonomy): Eukaryota > Metazoa > Chordata > Lepidosauria > Squamata > Dipsadidae > Erythrolamprus > Erythrolamprus reginae. Next base: position 84,988,096 of record NC_091955.1, on the reverse strand, counting down.
GTGAGCTTTAGTGGTTCTTTAAAAAGAGACAAAATAAATCCAAAGAAACTGAGAAATGTTTGTAGAAACCTCATTCCGCCTAGTTTAATTAATTGTGGTCAGATAGGCAGCAAACAAAGTTAATAAATAAAATAAATAAATAAAATTATTATTAGATGTATCTCCCTTCTTTGTTTGTACAACTCTAAGCAGTGTACCTAATGTTTCTGTCTCCTATTTCCCCAACAATAATCATGTTTGAGAGAGGGACCGTCCCAAAGTTGCCTTTCTAGAATTTACGGTCTAGAATTTACGGTCCCTCAATTTCTATTCCAGCATCTTAACCATTGCAACAGACTAACTCTTACTGATTAATGGGGGGGTCAGGAGTTGAGAAACAGCAAATCAGATGGCAGGCCTTTTAATCTTTCTTGCTACATGTGTCTAGGTTGACCTTATAGTTACAGCAGCTTTTATGTTTGTTTATTTATTTACTTTATTAATTGGATTTGTATGCCACCCCTCTCTGAGGACTCGGGGTGGCTCACAACATAGCAAACAATATGCAATGTACAAATCTAAAAATCCAATTAATTTTACTAAAAAAAAAAACTTTAAAACTCTACTAACATTTAAAATCATTCATGCCCATTCATATTGCAAAATATACTACATTTGTCGGCCAGGGGGCAAAGGTCTAATGGCCCCAAGCCTGGCGGCACAGATAAGTCATAATAATAATAATAATAATAATAATAATAATAATAATAATAATAATAATAATTTATTGGATTTGTATGCTGCCCCTCTCCGCAGACTCGGGGCGGCTAACAACAATAATAAACACAACATGTACAATCCAATTAATAAAACAACTAAAAACCCTTATTATAAAACCAAACATACACACAAACATACCATGCATAACTTGTAATGGCCTAGGGGGAAGGAATATCTCAACTCCCCCATGCCTGGTGGTATAAATGAGTCTTGAGTAGTTTACGAAAGACAGGGAGGGTGGGGGCAGTTCTAATCTCCGGGGGGAGTTGGTTCCAGAGGGCCAGGGCCGCCACAGAGAAGGCTCTTTCCCTGGGGCCCACCAAACGACATTGTTTTTATGGAAGGCGAGGAGGTTGGTGGCAGTACGAATTTCTGGGGAGAGCTGGTTCCAGAGGGCCGGGGCCCCCACAGAGAAGGCTCTTCCTCTAGGTCCCGTCAAGCGACATTACCTAATTGATGGGACCTGGAGAAGGTCGACTCTGTGGGACCTAACCGGTCACTGGGATTCATGCGACAGAAGGCGGTCCCGCAGGTATTCTGGCCCGATGCCATTTTACAATCGTGGTAGTTGGGCAATATGGAAATGTACTTCTGCATTTCTGCACCCAATATCAGGTTGGAGAAGGACAAACCTATCACACTTTTTCTGCTACCTTGAGCCACTCAAGAAGGCAAAAGGGAACCCATGAAGGTCTTAGCCTGCATTCATCTGTGCAAAGAAAATTAATGTATTAATAGTTGGAACATCCTTTGTTTTTGAAACGACTAAACTGCTGGATGGTTCTGCTTTGTTTTTGAATCTCTTTTCAAACTTGTTTTTCTTGAAGAGGTGCCATCCAACATCAATCTGTTTTTCGTTTCCCATGGAGCTGTTGGCAGAATGCATTTTGTGCGACTTGTCAAACAAAAGCTTTTTCTCTTCCAATATAGTTCTCGCATGATCATCCTGTCTGTTTTTTTGGTAGTGCAGTTTGATGTATAGCTTGCTTTCAGAGCTCTGTAGAAACACTCTTCTTCTTGGGCTACAAGCTAATATCAGCAATTTTCACATTAAGTGTCTATTTCCTGCCTTTCCCATCTTTTTTCCCCCTTCCAAAATATCCTTTATTCAGAACATACAATTCCCAAGCGTATGTTTTTGGATATCATAATTGCTCATATCCAAATAGAAGAATGTGAAAAACATTCTCCTGCGTACTGTATATGTCTGAAATAGCAACACAACTGTTTTCTAACACATGTATCTTTGAGACACGGATGTCAGGGTTCCAAGTAACCCCCCCCCACCCACCCACCCCAAGATTACTTTAGATTTAGCAAAGCCGTGGTAATGGAAGCAAGTTTTTAACTGTCCAATATTCCATGTGTGGGTTTCCTTAATTTTTCTTACATTTGAATTTTAGCAAATACAGCGCTCTCTTATTATTGAATCGGGAGTTCATTCCTATTCACCGTGTGTGCTTGGCTGCATAGCTAGAGGTATAACAAGCAGGAAGAGGGAGATTGTGATCCCGCTATATAGAGTGCTGGTGAGACCACATTTGGAATACTGTGTTCAGTTCTGGAGACCTCACCTACAAAAAGATATTGACAAAATTGAATGGGTCCAAAGACGGACTACAAGAATAGTGGAAGGTCTTAAGCATAAAACGTATCAGGAAAGACTTCATGAACTCAATCTGTATAGTCTGGAGGACAGAAGGAAAAGGGGGGACATGATCGAAACATTTAAATATGTTAAAGGGTTAAATAAGGTCCAGGAGGGAAGTGTTTTTAATAGGAAAGTGAGCACAAGAACAAGGGGACACAATCTGAAGTTAGTTGGGGGAAAGATCAAAAGCAACATGAGAAAATATTATTTTACTGAAAGAGTAGTAGATCCTTGGAACAAACTTCCAGCAGACGTGGTTGATAAATCCACCGTAACTGAATTTTAACATGCCTGGGATAAACATATATCCATCCTAAGATAAAATACAGAAAATAGTATAAGGGCAGACTAGATGGATCATGAGGTCTTTTTCTGCCGTCAGTCTTCTTTGTTTCTATGTTTCTATGCACCATCAAGACCAAGCTACAATCTAATACATGTCTGGGGGCTATGCCTGGTTTTCAACATAGAGATAAACACAGCACATTAGAGAAATAGGGTGGATGGAGAAATGTTGGTCTTTGTTCAGTAAAACATAAATTTAGCACACACAAAAAATAGTTTGTTGCGAAAGTGATTGCTTGCAAAGGCTCCTGGATTGAGGCTGAAAGGCAAAAAAAGGAAGCAGTATGCTCCATCCCATTATTGTGTAGACTAGGTCATCCTGAGAGACCAGTCCCACCGGAGAAAAAACACATTGGCTTTGAACTTCTTCTTATTTGTTGAAGCGTTTTCTGACAAACGAGTTAAGTCTCTTCTGAGAATCACATGGAATTGGTTATGGACTGTGAGTGGTTACATCTTGTGTTGCTTACACCACTGGTTGCTGCTGTCACCTGTTTTGCTGGTATCACACCCACTTGCGTAGTCCACTGCCCTGGCATGGTTTGATCTGTTTTTGCACCCTTTTTTAAAAATACTTTCCCCCCCCCCTTTCCTTGGTTTCAACGCAATTTATATTGTTTCTCTTTCCATCCGTTACCTTCTCTCTCGCTGATGATTTTCGCCTGGTAGAAGTATATAAAGATGTATACAGGAGGCGTGAGCTCATTGGCTGAGCAGATAGCCAATCAGCTTCAAAGGAAAGACCAGCCTAAAACCCTACTAGACAAAAAGGAACTGGTAAGAGAACGACCTGCAGAAAACAACAGTGTGCTTATGGAGTGTGAGATTTGAAATTAGGTTCTATTGCTTCATCTCATAGCAAATCATTTTTTTCAACTTGGTGCTTTATCTAGGTAGTCGGACATCTATGGAGATTCTCAATCATCCAGGTCATGGTTGACACAAAAGGCAACTGGACTTCCTTGGTTTTTCCCCCCCCCTGCTCTTTTGAAGACAGCAAAATCCACATTTTGAACAGAGAGGACCATTGGTTTGAAAGAAAGAGCAAAGAGGCCATCTTGTGTTAAAATTGAATAGCTCTCTCTCAACAAAGCGGGGGGCCTAAGACATCACCAGTCATGCATGGGATAGAAAAGGTGGATAGAGAAAATAATCTTTTCTCTCTCACACAATACTAGGACGAGGGGGCATTCCCTAAAGCTCAGAAGTAAGAGAGTGAGGACAAATTAAGGGAAATATTTCTTCACCCAGAGGGTCATTGGTTTATGGAATTCACGTCCAGAAGAGATCATGACAGCTGTCAGCCTGGATAGCTTCAAGGCAGGATTAGACTCATGGATGCCAAGTGTATCAGTGGTTATTGAAACGGATGTCCAAGCCTCTATGTTGGTTGAGGCAGGGAGGATTCCCTTGGGTACCATATGTTGGGGGTCAAGGGAAAGGGAGGGTCTTGCCTTCTCTTTCTGCTCAAGATACCCATGGACAATTGGTGGGCCACTGTGTGACACAGAATGCTGGACTCGATGGGCTTTGGCCCCATTCAGCATGGCTCTTCTTATGTTCTTATGTCCTCTTGCCTACAACACAGTCCTTTTACCAGTCCAAAGAAGCTCCACGTCCATTTGCAGTCTGATTCAAGTGATCCAGATAAACCCTAAATGTCCTCCATGACCGTCATAGAGCTAAAGGACCAGCCTTCAGAGCGTCAGATGACTTCAAAAATATAATTCTTTTCATTCCCCACCATTCAATCAAATCTGAAGCAGCTTCTTGCATGAGAAGCAAAGGGGGGGGGGGGGGGAACAAGATAGTCCCAAGTTTGGGGGAGGGAAAATCAAGAAAGCCTTTTGAAAAGCACCTAGTCAGACATACCTGACTCTGATTTTTGAATAAAAGATGAGTTGAGAGATAGATTGTGTCTTTAGGATTATGTATGCGGACGCCACTCAATACCATATATAGACAGGTTGAAACTCTCGCCATTGCAATTTCTATATCGTAAGTACCTCTTTCACAATAACCGCACAAAGTAAATAATTATTTCCTCCTTTAGAGATGGGAGGTGAAGATCAACAAGGCTCTATGAATTATTTATATATCCTCTGATCCATCAAATGTCACAGGGCTTGTATAATTCGGGTAGTTGAAGTGCTGCAGGATCTGGGCTACCTGAATCACTTGCCAAGCATTCCTCACTGTCTCAGGATCCTTGATTTGTTTGTAAGTTGTTCTGCTTCGGGAATTTTCTGGAGCAACCTCTGTAGAAAATTTCAAGACACCCCAAGAGAGGACGAATGGCTTCAGAGTGGAGTAAAAGCAAACTTGCAATGCTTTCCTTGCTTCTGTCGTTTTAGGGCTCATTGAAAAAAGAATTTCCCCCCAACGTCGGAGGCAGCGATGTCTGTTACTTCTGCCACAAGCGGGTTTACGTGATGGAGAGGCTCAGCGCCGAAGGCAAATTCTTCCACCGCAGCTGCTTTAAATGTGAATACTGTGCCACCACTCTGCGCTTGTCCTCCTATGCCTACGATTTGGTGGACGGTAAGTGAAATTTCCTCTGAAGTTGAATTTGTCTTCCAGAGCTGCACTTCTGCAGAAATAAACCTCGGGATTTGTCGTTAAGAGGAAGGAAAGGGTTGTTGTTCCGGGAAAAAAATGGGAGGTGGGAGAGGAGGTGTTATGTATATCACCTTGAGCCAGGGGTAAAATGCTCCTGGTTCGCTTGTGCCTGTCGGTTGTCGGAGAGATGGTTGAGAAGGCAGCACAAAGCTCCACCCACCTGCCCGGATGCCTCCATTTTGATTCTTTTACCCTCTGAGCATGCACAGAATGCTTTGCGCATGCTCAGAATATCTCCGGGACCGCACAAATCCCAGCGACCGATTAGGTCCCACAGAGTTGGCCTTCTCCGGGTCCCGTCGACTAAACAATATCGTCTGGCGGGTCCCAGGGGAAGAGCCTTCTCTGTGGCGGCCCCAACTCTCTGGAACCAGCTCCCCCCGGAGATTAGAACTGCCCCCACCCTCCTTGCCTTCCGTAAACTCCTTAAAACTCACCTCTGCCGTCAGGCATGGGGGAATTGAGGCATTCCCCCCTCCCCCGGGCCTATACAATTTATGTATGGTATGTCTGTGTGTATGTCTGGTTTAATAATGGGTTTTTTTAATGTTTTTTAAATTTATTAGATTTGTTGTGAATTGTTCTATTGTATGTTGTGAGCCACCCCGAGTCTACGGAGAGGGGCGGCATACAAATCTAATAAATAAATAAATAAACATTATTATTATTATTATTATTTATTATTATTATTTATTGGATTTGTATGCCGCCCCTCTCCGCAGACTCGGGGCAGCTAACATCAGCAGTAAAACAGTACAACAAAATCCAATACTAAAAAACAGTTAAAAACCCATTATATAAAAACCAATCATACATACAAACATACCATACATAAAATTGGCCTAGGGGGAAAGTGTATCTTAGCTCCCCCATGCCTGGCGGCAGAGGTGGGTTTTAAGCAGCTTACGAAAGGCAAGGAGAGTGGGGGCAATTCTAATCTCTGGGGGGAGTTGGTTCCAGAGGGTCGGGGCCGCCACAGAGAAGGCTCTTCCTCTGGGTCCCGCCAAGCGACATTGTTTGGTTGACGGGACCCGGAGAAGACCCACTCTCTGGGACCTAACTGGTCGCTGGGATTCGTGCGGCAGAAGGTGGTCCCTGAGATAGGGTAAAAGAACCCAAATGGCAGCAGGTAGGCGGAGCCTCGCGCTATTTTCGTGACCGGCTCTCCAACAATCGACAGCCACAAGCATTTCACCCCTATCATAAGCTCTTGACAGCATACAAACCTTCAACATATTAATATCTAGGTTTTTATTAAAGCTAGATAATAAAGGTTTAGTATAGACTTAGACATACAGTGATCCCTCGAGTTTCGCGATCTCGATGTTCGCTAAACGCTATATCGCGAGTTTTCAACCCGGAAGTAAACTCCACCATCTGCGCATGCGTGCCCTTCCACGCATGCGTAGATGGTGGAGTTTCCCCGCCGGGCAGAGGCTTCCCTGGGTCTTCCCCCTCTTGCCCCGGTAAGGCGCGAGCAACGGCGTGGGCGGGTGGGCGGCACACGCGCGGGGAAACCCCAGGGCCGCTTCTCAGCTGAGAAGCGGCCCCAGCAACAGCGCGGGGGGTGGGCAGCACGCGCGCGCGCGGAGGAAACCCCAGAGCCGCTTCTCAGTTGAGAAGCGGCCCCAGCAACAGCGCGGGGGGTGAGCAGCACGCGCGCGCGCGGAGGAAACCCCAGAGCCGCTTCTCAGCTGAGAAGCGGCCCCAGCAACAGCGCGGGGGGTGGGCAGCACGCGCGCGCGCGGAGGAAACCCCAGAGCCGCTTCTCAGCTGAGAAGCGGCCCCAGCAACAGCGCGGGGGGTGGGCAGCACGCGCGCGCGCGGAGGAAACCCCAGAGCCGCTTCTCAGCTGAGAAGCGGCCCCAGCAACAGCGCGGGGGGTGGGCGGCACGCGCGCGCGCGGAGGAAACCCCAGAGCCGCTTCTCAGCTGAGAAGCGGCCCCAGCAACAGCGCGGGGGGTGGGCGGCACGCGCGCGCGCGGAGGAAACCCCAGAGCCGCTTCTCAGCTGAGAAGCGGCCCCAGCAACAGCGCGGGGGGGTGGGCGGCACGCGCGCGCGCGGAGGAAACCCCAGGGCCGCTTCTCAGCTGAGAAGCGGCCCCAGCAACAGCGCGGGGGGTGGGCGGCACGCGCGCGCGGAGGAAACCCCAGGGCCGCTTCTCAGCTGAGAAGCGGCCCCAGCAACAGCGCGGGGGGCGGGCGGCACGCGCGCGGACAAGCAGCAGCAGCGAGGCGGCGGGGAAACCCAATCTTCGGCTCCTCGCTGCTGCTGTGGAAATAAAAACACCATCTGCGCATGCGCAGATGGTGTTTTTACTTCCGCACCGCTACTTCGCGACAAATCGATCATCGCGAGGGGTCTTGGAACGGAACCCTCGCGATGATCGAGGGATCACTGTACTAACTTTTTACAAAAGCAACCAAGTGAGATTACTCAGTTGCATTTGCAATGAGCAACAGTTACTCCTACCTCTCACAGAAAGGAGGCTTTTAGCTTTAAAGAAAAAAGAACAGGTACTTTTAAAACTCAGCTGTAGATTTTCAGTAAGAAAATCTTCCATAGAGAAGGGATAAAATACGTATGATTCAACTCCTAATTAAAGCTATTGTTGTGGAAAACATTGCTTAATAATCAGCAAGGTTGGTTATATTTTATATTTAGAATAATACTATTTTAGGGCTGAGATCGTAGGTCTTTGCAGTCACGTATTAATTAGATTTCTCTTGTGAGATCCCATGTTGCTAACATAGATATTCCCTGGGGAGAGGAATGGTCTCTTTCTCCACTTTTAAGAATTTTGTTGATAGTCTGCTGTAATTTTCCATAAGGAAGTGTCCTCGGAGACTCTTCAGAAGGTTTAGTGGGTCATCAGAAGTTCTTGTCCCGCTGACTTCAGTAGTAGATCAGTTGGCTGTTGCAATATTTAAGACAAATATTTAAAATGTATACAGTGTTCCCTCAATTTTCACAAGGGATGCGCCTGCGAAACTCAAATTTCCGCGAAGTAGAGATGCGGAAGTAAAAACACACTATTTTTGGCTATGAACAGTATCACAAGCCACTTTAACACTTTAAACCCCTAAATTACAATTTCCCATTCCCTTAGCAACCATTTAGGTTATTACTCACCATGTTTATTTATTAAAGTTTATTAAAAAAATATTTATTAAAGGCAGATGAATGTTTGGCGATGACATATGACATCATCGGGTGGGAAAAACCATGGTATAGGGGGAAAAAACGCGATGTATTTTTTAATTAATATTTTTGAAAAACCGTGGTATAGGCGTTTCGCGATGTTCAAACCCGCGAAAATCGAGGGACCACTGTACTGTAGTTGGAAACCACCTGCCTTGGCATGACACATTCCAGCAGTTTCCCCCCATTCTTCATCTCTCAAAGTTTCCCAGAGTTGCTTGTAAGCAAGCAGCCTGTTTGGAGTTAATGCCCAGCCCTCCTGTTTTCTACATTCATCTTTCTAGCAGTTTTTCTGCCAGATTTTCATGTGATACAGTCTTTGTTCCTTAACAGTGGTGCTTTGTTTGGAATAACATGCAAGTTTTCCTGGGATGCTCGGGTAGCAAACTGGGTGTTGGTTAATAGATGTCAGGGAAATGTAGGAAAATTGATGATTTTTGAAGCTGGGAATAAGTTAACTCAAATTCAGACTTTGGGGACATAATTTTGTTGACATGATACAAGGAAATAATAAAGTTGACATGATACAAGGAAATTCCTGGACTGCAAGTGTTAAACAACTGCGGTGTTCGCTTATTATCTTATTGTTCTCCTTGATCTTTTTGTAGGAAAATTCTACTGCAAACCTCACTACTGTTACAGGCTTTCAGGTTATGCCCAGAGGAAGAGACCAGCAGTGGGTCCATTGTCAGGAAAGGTAAGATGTAATTTTATTTTATTTTTTAATAAGAGTTGCTTCTTGGGATTAAAAATGACTTTGAGTTGCTTGTAAGGAGAGGGTTAATTTTAAACCTTGCTGAACTGTAGAGACCACACACGAATGTGTCAGTAGATGTAAAATTATACTTCTCTGCAGTCTAAATTGAAAATATGGTATAGAATCATAAAAATACTCTTCTTTGCATTATTTCCTCTGTGTTCAAGTATTTCACAAAAGAGGAGTTTTTGATTCAAAATCTGCAAGGCTGGGTGTTAATGAGTAATATCCTCAAATGTTTTGGACTATCTCTTTCATAAAAATGGGCCACAGAAAGGATTTATGGAAACTGTTAGTCAAAATACATGGAAGACACCGAGGTCTATCTATACCCAAGTCCAGAATATCAGATCAACTAGATGAAGGAATAAATTTAAACAGTAACATGCTCATTTTATCTCTAGGGTTGATTTTATATTCTTTCTTTGCCTTTTAAACTTTACATAACATCAAATCACCAAATCTGCATCTATAAATCCATGTTTTAGTTTGCTTGTGTATAGAGTATGTGTATGTATGTATGTATGTATGTATGCATGCATGCATGCATGCATGTATATCCACATAAGATTTAAGGGCTCCTATCCTTTTAGCCTTCTGGAAGGTAATGAAAACTTGCCAAAATTGGGTTAGAATGGGGTTTAGTCAGGGTATGATTGGTTTGACACCTGGCAATATGAGTTTTTATTTTAATCTTTTTATTGGTTGCTGTAAGCTGCCCAGGATCCCTATGTAAGATAGGCGACTATGTACATTCTTTAAATGAATAAGTAAGTAGGGAAGTAGGTGCAAAGCCTCTACATGAAGTAGGTGCATGTCTCTACAGCACTCCGCGTGCTGCACCGTTTACCGCAGGGGTCCCCAAACTTGGCCACTTGAAGATTTGTGGACTTCAATTCCCAGAATTCTCCAGCCAGCATAGCTGGCTGGAGAATTCTGGGAGTTGAAGTCCACAAGTCTTCAAGTAGCCATGTTTGAGGACCTCTGGTTTACCGATTGGTGTCCGAACCCAATTCAAAACCCTTTAAAACCCTAGAATTCCCCTACTTGGCATAGAACCAGATTACTTACAGCAGTGTTTCCCAACCTTGGCAATTTGAAGTTATTTGGACTGGTTGGGGAATTCTGGGAGTTGAAGTCCAAATATCTTCAAGTTGCCAAGGTTGGGAAACACTGTCTTACAGGACCTCATACATCCAACCAGCCGGTCAGGGCCCACAAAGTTGGCCTTCTCCAGGTCCCGTCAGCCTGAGGGGAACGAGCTCCCCTCAGAGATTCGTGCTGTCCCCACCCTCCCTGCCTTCCACAAAGCTTTGAAGACCCACCTGTGCCGGCAGGCTTGGGGCCATTGAAATTTTGACATCTTGCCCCGCTCAATGAATGAATGTCAGATGTATGATGTGTGAACATGTTTGTTTAGTTTTAACTGTGGGGTTTTTAGAATACTGTTTTATTCTAATTTATTAGACTTTTATGCCGCCCCGAGTCTTTGGAGAGGGGCAGCATACAAGTCTAATTAATAATAATAATAATAATAATAATAATAATAATAATAATAATTATTATTATTATTATTATTATTATATTAATGCTGATTTCTTTTTTATTGTTTTTATTAAATTTTTTGAAACATAAAACATAGGCAAACAGAAACAAGAAATAAACAATACACAAAATTACAAAGACATTTGCACATTTAAAATGAAATTGTTTTTACATTTCCATTCATGTAGATTTCTAACATGCTGTAAGCTGCCCTGAGTCTCAGGAGACGGGGGGCATAGAAATCAAATAAATATATGAGCAAGTGAGTGGATAGAAAGAAAGGAATATCAAAAATAGACCCATGAGCTGCAGAAAATTGAAGGAGTTGTGGGGTTTGATGAACAGTCTTCAACTGTACATTTTATTTCAATTTTAGTCGAGGGTGGAGGTGAAAACACCATATATCCAGCAGAGAAGGATATGCTGAATATCAGTTATCTGTTCTGAAAAGCTGTCTATGTTTTGAATGAATAAAAAGTAGTATAATGAATCAAATCATGACTAAGTCACATCAACAGTTTGCATTGGTTGCCGATCAGTTTCCGGTCACAATTCAAAGTGCTGGTTATAACTTATAAAGCCCTACATAGCATCAGACCAGAATACCTTAGGGACCGCCTTCTGCCGCATGAATCCCAGCGACCGATTAGGTCCCACAGAGTTGGCCTTCTCCAGGTCCCGTCGACGAAACATTGTCGCCTGGCGGGCCCCAGGAGAAAAGCCTTCTCTGTGGCGGCCCCGGCCCTCTGGAATCAACTCCCCCCAGAAATTAGGACTGCCCCCACTCTCCTTGCCTTTCGTAAACTCCTTAAAACCCACCTTTGCCGCCAGACATTGAGATATCTCCCCCAGTCCTATACAATTTATGCATGGTATGTTTGTATGTATGTCTGCTTAATAATGGGGTTTTTAAAAATGTTTTTAAATTATTAGATTTGTCATGAATTGTTTTATTGTGTTGTGAGCCGCCCCGAGTCTGCGGAGAGGGGCGGCATACAAATCTAATAAATAAATAAATAAAATAAATAAATGACTGTTTTTATATCAAGGGTTTTAATTGTTTTGTTTTTTAATCATTGGATTTGTATTGTATATTGTTGTTGTGAGCCACTCCGAGTCTTCGGAGAAGGTCAGCATACAAATCTAATAATAAATAAATAAATAAATAAATAAATAATAATAATAATAATAATAATAATAATAATAATAAGTAAGATCTCAGAAGCTCACCACTGCAAACGTGCTCAGACTTTTAAGCCAAACAGTGTCCTTGTTCATTTCCATTTGTGTCCTCCTTCACCTATGCTTAACGTTGTCTGTTTCCCTACCTTCCCCCCCCCTCCAGGAGAACAAAGGGACTGTACAGGACAACATGGCGGCTGATGGTGCAGGGCGTGCCAACTCCATCTCAGCCTCGTCAGAGAAGACCCCAGGTAGCTCTGCTTCCTTGTTTGGCAAGATGACGCGGTACTCGCTCTGCGTCTTTGACAGAGTTAGGGAGGCAAGCCGCCGGCTGCTGCAGGGCACGGTTTCCTCCATTGGGTACCACATAGCCCATAATCCTTTGGACTCCTTTTTCATGTGCCAGCTGGTAGCATTTGGTGTCCCCTTTCTCTATGTCCAGTCGGAGATCCTTGTGCAGATACTGGGAGAGTTTTTATCGGCGCTAGGATATTAACCACCGCATTGTAACCTTGATTTGTTTGAGGAGATGCTTGGGGACCAATATGTAAATGGTGGTGGTGGTGGGAGCAATGTATCTAGTAGTTTTAGAGACAAATCTCTTCAAAAACGACCTTTAAAAATATCGTTTTGAATCTGGTTCAGGTAAACACAGACAACCAGTTGTGGTGGGTCCAGTTTTTCAAAAGAATTGATCTGTGAAATGAGTAACCGATGAATTATTTCTGATGTTAGCATTGCTTGAAAAAGGCTTGGAATATGGCTTAATTAATGAAATTTCTGTGTTTACCCCAAACTATTTGACTACTGTATCCCCTGACTCTCACGAATGTGGTATCTGAATAGCAAAACATCAAAACCTCAACGATCATCCTCCTTGATTTCTCTGACCGCTAAGAGAAATGGCCTTTAAATCTAGTGGGCTCTGAGGTTGATAAGCTCTGATCTCCTCTGCCTAAACATGGCAGCTTTATGATGGCTGTCAAGTCAAAGTGCCATTGAGATGATTCTGTTGACCTTGAAATGGACGCTTCCTTCAAAGGAAGAGTTTTGTGCCAAAAGCATTAATGTGACTAGGTTGTTCTTTTGGACCACTGGAAGGAAACCTGAAAGAAAATCAGAATGGATTTAGTTCTGGGACTGGAAAACTGGGGGCCTATTCAGTTTATGGCCAACATTTAGGAATGAAGCCATGATGGTTTGGCCTTCGAATGAATCTTTAAAAAACTTTTTTTTTTTAATGCATGAAAAAATAATGTAATCGCATGACTTGAGCTTTGGGGTTTCCCATCAATGTAATTGCTTAGTTGCTGTCACTGAATGAATCCCGTAAGAGGAGTTTAAACCTAGCAGCTCAGGCAAATATTGGAAGGGCAGCTTTAATTTAAATGTGTTATTTGATAGGACAATTTAGGTAATTTGCAAGTGGAGAAAATGGCATATGAACCGATTTCTAGTAACGCTAGGGAGCTTTTGACTTATTTTTCTCAGTTTAATTTGAGTTAATGGCTCGTGTAGATTCTTCATAAACTACTTAATCTGTTAATTTCTGTTTCCTGCTGGTCAGGAGAGAAAATTGGCATATTTCACGACTGTCCGCTAGGTAGAATGGCATTTTAGTAGTGAGTAACAAGTATAGCAAATCAATATATATTACAATACACAACTAGATGGTACTTTATTTATTAATAGTGTGACTTCAGGGGTCAAATAGCTATTTTGCTAATATGTGTGTTGTTACATGTTTGAATTATAGAAGTAATGTTATAAGCATCCTACTAAATTGATTATAGCAATAAGTAAAGCATGAATTAATCCCATGTTTTGTGGTATAAATGCTTGATGACTTTTGGTGATAGTTATTTCCAATCATCGCATAACAGCATGGACTCAGAACTGTTGGATTTTACCTAGGTCAGACTGGACATTTTAGGATTTTTCAGACCTAGCTTGTTTCCCAAAACAGGTCTTGCAAAGTCTTGTGCAAATTCTGAATTGCTACCAAGAAGAAAAATAGTGGATTCTTGTTACTGCCAATGAAAGAAACTGAAACTCGAAGCAACTTGGCATTTTGAAGTATGCAAATTATTCCTGATTTGTCAAGAAAAAGTGGCAGGCGGATTACTAATATATTAGAACCTCTGGACAAACTCTGCCTCTCATGCCAATCTATGTTTGTGGTCAGGTGTCCATTCCAAGCTCTTGGTTCAGAGTGGGCCATGGCATGAGAGTGGTGTCTTTTCTGTTGTTTGCATGTTTCAAACAAGTTAGCATTCAGTGTTTGCTTCAAATTTTAAATCTCTACTCAGCCTTGTCTAGAATTTTACTGTATTCAGGTGTGTGGTTTAATAGGCAAAATAGGTACTTCCTATAAGTTATTCTTAGTTTTCCTGGCACATGTATCCCTTTCACTTTTTGGATTGTGTGATTGACATTAGAATATTATTCTAGATCAAAGACGTCATTCACCGAACTTTAAGAAATACATTTAGTACAGCTATTAAAGCAGGCCACACTTCCTCTTCAAGGCTGCTTTTTTGATTTGCAAAGGCCCCTGAAATCGTTTTTTCTGTGAATTGCTTTTGATGTTCCTGCTATCTGGAGACATTTTGGGGGGAAATTGACTGTCAAAGGTTGCAGGCTTCTCTTCTGGTCCAAGTGTGATGAAAGTCACAACTGGTGCTTTCTACACTTGATCTCCGACTTACTTATTGCAGTCTTTGTATTAAAACTTCCTTTGTACTTTTTTCCCCTTGGGACTCTTGTGCCAAATAACTGCTCTACTTTTGCCTATATGGTGCAGTTGCTGCTCTTGCCAATACCAGAGTCCGTGCTTTTCAGTGGTTATCGCCTGTAATAGTTGCCTATCTCTTGTATTTTTTTGATTGTTTTACAGTGAGTGTTAATTTTTTAAATATGTATTTTTAAATACACAAATGTTATTCATTGTTTGTACAATGTTCTAAAGTATGTTGATTGTCCCAAGAGTCTAGTTTAGAGTTTCCACCCTGTATCTTCTAGAACATGGGTCTCCAAACCTCACTTTAAGATCTGTAGACTTCAACTCCCAGAAGTTCCCAGCCAGCAGTTGAAGTCCACAAGTCTTAAAGTTGCCAAGTTTGGAGATCCCTGTTGTAAAACTGCCAGCCAACGTGGCCAGTGACGATTCAGCACATCTGGAAAACATCAGATTGAGGAAAGCATATTTCAGGATCATGGAACAGTCTCATAGATGTAATTAATGTATGGCTTTTTTTTCCCATGAAAAACTTGAACTGTTACCTACACAATCCAGGATAATCTCCCATGATTAAAAACTATAACAACCCGAAACCATTTTCATTATTTTTTTAAACAAATGTTCTTGCTTTTGAGATGGAAGTTAAGTAGTTGATTCCCTTTGGAATCTTAAAAAGCTAAGATGCTGTTCAAGAAATTAGTATCTTTCTCAGACTGGTGTCATGAGATTAACAAAACTACCTTCTCTTTGGTTTCCAAGTACTTCAGTTATTAGTTATTCTAGCTGGTGATGATGGGATATATACTACTTATATAATTCAGTAGTCTGGAGGGCACTAGTGGAGAAGGCTACCCAGCACACTGGCCAAGATACTTGGGTTACTAGGAAATTAATATTTACATGCGACTCTAGTAATTTATTAATGCTGCTTGATTACCAACAAGGAAATGTATCGCTTTATGTATCGCTCTGAGAGCACCAATCAATTATTATCATTAATTTATCTCATTGCTAAAATTTGATAATGGTATTTTTATAGCAACATAGCTACAATAAGGAATTAATGACACATGCTTTATGCACAGTGACCTGGATATATATTTAATCACATAATGAAGGCAGTGTTTTAAGCAGAGATTTTATAAAGCAGCATACAGACTTCATATTGGGGTGGGGTGGGATATCTCTGCTTTTTGATATTCTTGAATGAGCATTGATTGGATTCCTAATGGTGATTAGGGGTTTGCTGAAGGATAGAAAAGGGATAGTAGAATGCTAGAGCAGTTGAAAGAATTCTAGTTTTGCTTCTCTGTTGTGAAACAAAACTCTAGATACTTCCCCAAAATTATCAGAGATGGTTCCTAAAGTCACATGGTTTAAACAAATGAAACTTATGTTTCTGCAAGCAAATTGATTAATCCAGTGTATACACATGGAATTGAAGAAGGTTTCTGCTGAGATGCAGTTGAGAAATATTGATAATCAAGCAGCATTAATAAATTACTAGATTCGCAATCTAAGACTGGTGGAAATTAATAATTCAAGTCCTAACCAAGGAGTTAAGAATTATTAAGAATTATTAAGATAGCATCTAAGAATAAAGGAAAGTCCAAGCAAAACAGGGTGGGGTTTTTTTGGGGGGGGGGGTGTAAAATTAGGGTGTTCAGATCTGATAAATTCAATATTACCATATAACAAGGAAATCCTTTATTTATCGCTCTGAGAGCACCAATCAATTATTATCATTGATTTATCTCATTGCCAAAATTTGATAATGGTATTTTTATAGCAACATAGCTATAATAAGGAATTAATGACACATGTTTTATGCACAGTGCACACATATAGTAAATTATCTTTACAAATTATATCCCTTTCTTAAAGGCAAGAGGTTTTGATTTATAAATATTTTTGTTTTGTTTTTTACTACTGTACATGTTTTTTTTGTGGAGATAATTCAGTAAACTAAACTTGGGTTTGGTTAACTTAAGCTTTTCACCAAAGATTAAATGACTATGTTACTTAAATCAATTGCCAACTTTAATTACAAGATAAAGTACATAAAGTACAATACTGCATTGTCATACAGTACAAATATACTTCTCTAGGACGAGCATTGCCAACTTGAAATTAACCATGCTCAAAAACTCAACTTGAAACATTATTGGTCCAGCCTCAATTTTTGTATTAGTGACACCAGTTTTCCATTATTGTAGCACATACTTCACCCAATCAACCGTTAAATTAATAAAATATTTGGAATATGCAAAGAACTTTTGCAAAAGTGTGAGAAGCCCTTTAAAATATCTCTATATTTTTTCTTATTGTACCTGGTAAAGGCACTACAGTATAAGATAATTTCAGCTCTGTCGTGAAACAGTAGATTATCTCCACCTCTTCTGTCCAGTATCTGCCAAACTTCTCAATTAAACCTTCTTAAAATATTTCCCTTATATAGCAAATTATTTTGGAGACCCTATAAGTTGTCAAAATTTACACTGTGGACTCCGAACATACAAGAAGCATCAAGGTGTTTTTTTATTATTTTCCTTGGCAACTGGATAAAAGAGTGGCACTCAAACAATCATGTTAGATTAAATGACATGTCCAAGACGGAAATAGGCTAATCACACCCAAGAGATTTTTGGATCATTTGGTATATCAAAACATCGGTTCAAGGTCTGCAAAATTTGTATGCCGCCCCGAGTCTACGGAGAGGGGCGGCATACAAATCTAATAAATAATAATAATAATAATCTTATCTATGTCTGTTCTCAGTGAGACTCTAAGTTAGCCTTCCTTAAACTGTTCTTCCTCCAGATGTATAAACCTCAGTGCCCAGAATTATCAGCAATAGATATGTTGTCTGGACAATGTGGAAGTCCTCATATTTAGAGAGCACTTAGTGTGGAGAAAACTGCCATTGTGTAACTAGTACCTTAGAACACTGCCTATTTTACAATGGCTACACACCTTTAACATAGACGACGCTGTCATACAAAAGTTAACTTCATGTGATAGCAGTCATTCTATGAAATATATTGCTTAGATACATTAAAGTTTCTCTATGGAATAACATATTATGGATTTATTTCTAGATGGTGTAGACCAGTGTTTCTTAACCTCTTGCACTTTTAGATGGGTGGACTTCAGCTCCCAGAATTCCCCTACCCATGGCATATTAGCCAGAAGGATTCTGGGAGCTGAAGTCCACCCATC
The DNA here is from genome assembly GCF_031021105.1 of Erythrolamprus reginae. Taxonomy (NCBI): domain Eukaryota; kingdom Metazoa; phylum Chordata; class Lepidosauria; order Squamata; family Dipsadidae; genus Erythrolamprus; species Erythrolamprus reginae. The sequence goes on along the minus strand of NC_091955.1, from coordinate 84,970,077 downwards.
TTAAAGTGCAAGAGGTTAAGAAACACTGACTTAGACATAGCTGCTGCAATGTATGAAACTGCCATTAGATGAACATTAATAATTATATATAAAAATAATAATTATTAATAAAAATTAATAAGCCTTGCTCTTCGCAGGGGATAATTATTACTGTGTATATCGGAGAACTATAGGTGTAGGGTCCTTCTCTTTTTGAAACGGAGTCTTTCAGAACTTGACTTGGAATTGTCTTGTTCTGGGTTCCCATCACATCAATGTTCTTACTAAGTTTTTAAAGCAGGATAAAATCACCCTATCATACAGGTGAGATAAGGATGAAAGGTCAGAATATGGAATGACAAAGAAACTAGCAAAAGAACAGGGATAAAAATGGAGTCTTTTGCATTTTTACACTGTACGAAACATTTTAGAAGTTTTACAAATCAGAAAGCTATAGAATACTGAAACTCAAGCATTTGGGGGTTTTTTTGCTGGGGAAACAAGGTTTTTTCCCCTCTCTTTCTCCCTTTCATCTTTTTCAACCTTACAATGACTTGCTTTATTTGTATGTAAATGCATTTCTTAAAAGACATGGATTATTCTGGGCATTTTCATGAACAATATGCAATACTGCTTGTGCATTGATGTTATAATAATTTAAATGTTGGAAAATAATAGTAGTTTATCTCATTTTTGACTCCCAAGGTGCTTTTATTTAAACCACTCATTTTTTTGAAATGCAAACTTGACCGACCATCAGTCTACTTGAGATTTAGACTGGGGCTCAGGGAGGAAAGAGGAATGTACTCCAAAAAACTTGATATTTACAGCTGGAGGTGTTGCTTTTAGCTTTTTGAGGGTTTTTTTTGCACTTATTGTGAAGGTGATGGTGCACATGCATGTTTACATTCTGTAACTTTGGATTTATTCCTACTGTGAAAACTAAATTATGTTTTTGTGCATTTAAAAAAAAGGAAATAAATTCCAAGCAATATTCAGTTTTCTGAGTGTTTATTTTCCATTCTATTGTTTTATCTCGCGTGACTTCAGCTTGGAGGGGTTGGAAATGAAAACCTTTTAGGAGGTTCGGCAGCTGACCCACAACAATGAAATTAGGATCGCCCTACCACTAAAATAAATATTGGTTTATAGCAAATTTGAGAAAATTGAGGTTTTCCTTGGCACGATTCCAATGCTTGCATTTCCAATTTGTGATTCTATGCGGAGATGGGGAACGATGGCCCCTTTATGACTTGTGGCTGGCTCAGGAATTCTGGGAGTTGAAGTCCACAAGCCATACACCTCTCTTCCACAGTATGCATAGAATCCCAAACATACTAGTTAATGCAGCATACACCTACATAAAAGAGACAGCTGTGCCATGAACTGTGACTTCATGTCTTTCATCTTACTTCTGCTTATTTCCCCCCCTCTTTTTATTAGTTTTTAATTCTATGCTCATTGCTCAGACGCAATTACAAGCTGGGCATTTACATAATGGAATGAATGAATAAATAAATAACTCTCCATATCTCTTGTCTCTGATTCATAGTAGGCAAACAGAATTGTAGAACAGTAAGCAAAATACCAATAAAGGTATAAAATAATAATACAGCAATACCTCGTGTTACGAACTTAATTGGTTCCGGGAGGAGGTTTGTAAGGTGAAAAGTTCGTAAGACGAAACATTGTTTCCCATAGGAATCAATGGAAAAGCAATTAATGTGTGCAAGCCCAAAACTCAGAAACCCGGAAGCCGGGCCACCACCACTGAAGGAGGCTTGAGCCTCCCAGTCCTCCCTGCCCCTTTGCCATGCATGTCATCCTGGGTGAAGCGCTGGGGGGAGGGAGTCAGGAAGGTCTTCCTGCTCCCCCCCCCCCAGCTGAAAACACAATGGAGGTCTGCGTCTGCCAGTGGCTTGAGCCTCCCTTTGCTCCACGCCTCTTCACCCTGCCTGTTGTCCTGGGAGAAGCGTTGGGGGGAGGGAGTTAGGAAGGTCCTCCTGCTCCCCCCCAGCCAAAAACACAAAGGCGGTCTGCTGCCGCCCGCTTGAGCCAGGATGACAGGCAGGGTGAAGTGGCGTTGAGGAATGGGAGGTTGAAGCTGGTGGCGGCAGCGGCGGCGGTCCACCTTTGTGTTTTCAGCTGGAGGGGCAGGAGGGCCGGCCTGACACCCCGCCCCCCAGTACTTTGCCTTCCACCGGCCAGAAAGAGGAGGAAGGGGGGCAACTTGGCCAGCCGCTGGAAAGCCAGGGGAAAATCCCAGGGGCTTCAACTGGCAGTCGGGAGGCGGGGAATCTCGTCGGGGACGGGAAACCAATGGGAAATCCCATCGGGTGTAGTCACAAGGCAGGGGAATCCCTGCATCAGTAAGTGAGCCCACGCACAGTAAGAGAGCCCAGGGAGCCGGGCTCATGTTTGTAAGACGGAAAGGGTTTTTAAGACAAGGCAAAGAAATCTTAACTCCCGGGTTCGTATCTCGAAAAGTTCGTATGACGAGGTGTTCGTATCATGAGGTACTACTGTATAGTAATAAATAATCAAAAAATCAAGCAAAAGAGAATAAAAATAATGAAACACGCTCCATTTACCCCCAGTCGGTTGAGGTGGTATTTTTATATTAAGAATGTTGTACGTAAGTTAAATACCCACAGATTCTGTTGGTTGGCTACTGAATAAATGAAAATAATGTACAAATTAACCTTGTCCATTATGCTAAATCACCGAAGATGTTTCCCACTTACTTGTAGAATAATGATGATATTTTCCTCATAGTCGTAGCACTTTCTGCCACTCAGAAAATGGGCCAGAATTATGTCAAGAATGAGGAATGAAATGTCTGAACCAGTAGTGGATTCTAAATCCCATCGCTACCGGTTTGTGCGCGCGTGACGTTTCTGCCCATGCTCAGAAGCATCCCAGGCAGATGGGCGGAGAATTTTCACCGCCACTGGTTCGCCACACTGGGAGCATCCCACCGCTGGTCTGGACTCTGGAAAACATTGTTATGCAAATGTTTTGGGTCATTCATGACGCAGTAAGAAAATGTCAAAGCTCTCAAACGCTTAGTTATGGCTCTGAAATAAAAGTGCTCTTCCGAGAAATGTTTCTCATTGTTTAAAGTGAGAGCAATAGGCGCCTGTGAGAAGTCTTCTCCTAAGTCCTCTTTGGTTTCCACTAGAACTGAGTCATAACACAAATGGGGTGAAGGTAAATTACAACGGTGTATTTAAAAATCACCGTTAGGATAAATGGCAAATGCTACAAAATGCACCAGGCACTTTTCTTTCTCCCCTGCACTCAACAGTTTGAAGAACATTTTAAGTCATTCTACTTTGAAGATAACATTCCTGGCATCTGGCATTTGTACTCTATTCGTGGTGCAGTTTTATTAAAAGAGTTCTGATCCATTCTTTGTAAGCCAAATGTGTGGGCATGGCTCTAAGCTTGCTCATCTGTTGTATTTAAACAACCTCCCCCCCCCTTATGAACAATGAGTGGGCTGTTTAATCCTGAAGATTATAAATTCCACATCAAGAGAAAAAGTAATACAGTGGTACCTCTACCTAAGAAGGCCTCTACTTACGAACTTTTCTAGATAAGAACCGGGTCTTCAAGATTTTTTTGCCTCTTCTCAAGAACCATCTTCAACTTATAAGCCCGAGCCTCCAAAACCGTAACCGGAAAAGGCAGAGAGAAGCCTCCATGGGGCCTCTCTAGGAATCTCCTGGGAAGAAACAGGACTGGAAAAGGTGGGGAGAAGCCTCTGTGGGGCCTCTCTAGGAGTCTCCTGGGAGGAAAAAAGGTCGGAAAAGGCAGGGAGAAACCTTCATGGGGCCTCTCTAGCAATCTCCTGGAAGGAAACAGGGCCTCCACCCTCCCTGTGGTTTATTTATTTATTTTATTTATTTATTAGATTTGAATGCCGCCCCTTTCTGCAGACTCGGGGCGGATCACAACATGCATTGTTTGCTTTTACATTGATTCCTATGGGAAAAATTTCTTCTTACAAAGTTTTCTACTTAAGAACCTGGTCACGGAACGAATTAAGTTTGTAAGTAGAGGTGCCACTGTATTAGTCTCTTTGAAAAACTAATCAGGCAAGTTCTTCAAGACATCTAATCTGGGGAAGGAAGGAATAGACTACTACGTAAATCCATTTATAACAACCCTTGTTTAAGGTGCTGAAGAGTAGCAGCTACAAGGGCTTAACCAGCCTAATGGCTGTGTCTTCCTCTGGGAATCACAAGCTAGATGGCAAGGCCAGGTCTTGAGATATTTTCAAAAGGCTGGAGATTGGGGGTTCCAACTCACCTTTGGGGGAGAATATTCGAAAGAACAGGGGCAACAGCAAACAGTGTGCCTGGGGCCCACTATTTGGAATTCCTTAACTGATGGGGCATGCTACATAACCTTCTCTATCTAACTGGGTGAATGTGCTAATGTGATGGGGCAAAGATGGTTACATAGGTAGTCTCGTCCCATGTCATTAGGGCTTTAAAAATCATAACCAAGACCTAGAAGCCAGCCGGCAACCAATGCACTCTTCTTTGGATGCCCAAGTTACGGTAGCTTGTGTGGCTGCATTTTGTATGAACAGGGCCAGTTATTTCTGGTTGGTAGACAAAGTCATCAACAGAACTAAATACAAGTCTTTAGCAGAACTTAAAGGTGAAGACTATGGCTGTAAGCATGGAGTGATTTTCCCTACGACACACACACACACACACTTTCCACTGTTAATCTTTTGAATTTTTAATCTTCAATTGGGAAAAAAAAAGTTCATTTTCCCCCCTACAGATTGCTGTAGAAAATTACTACAACTTAATCTGAGATACTAAAATAAGATAACATTTAATAGATTAAAAACAAAAAAAAATGGAAAAGTTTGAAATCTACAATCATTTTTTTTCCTTTTAGTATCTGTTTCCTTCTACCTCTTCTGAAATAGGGTGCCTCCTAGTTCAATTGTACCTGAATTAATGCAGTATGAATGTGGTAGCTCATTTCAAAATAATACTGCTTTCATAACACATCAGCATTTTCAGACCTATGATATCTTCTTCTTTTTTTCTTTTACTGTACCATTGCAAGCTTTTGCGGTCTCATCCTTATCAAATAAATAAGAATTTTTGAAACTCTTCTCTTGTATCCTTTCTTCTCTGTTTTGCAAAATCAAGTTGTGACAGCCATATTGCAAGGACTATGAAAGAACAATCTAAACCAGTTTTTCTGCACCTTCGGGGCTCTGGTCGTATCTTAGGCATGAAGCAGGTAATTCAGCTAGTTCATATCTCTCTCAGCCCTAGGAAGAAGAAAGCAGTGACAAATCACTTCTGAAAAGATTGCCAAGACTCTTCAGGCAATTGAAAGAAGTCAAAGACAAACACACACTACCACCACCACCAAATCTAAGAACCTGTTTCAAAATGAAACATACTTGAATAAAACGTGACAGGTGTTTCTTGAATGTGACAAATTCCAGGGCTCCCTGGAGCCTGTTGAAACAAACCCTAATGCAGGGGTGTCAAACTCAAGGCCCGGGGGCCGGATCCAGCCCATGGGGTGCTTAGATCTGGCCTGCAGGGCCGCCATGGAAACAGGAAAGGACCGGCCCGTGGTGACTCTACCAGCAAAAACGGAGCTCGGGAGAGTCACGTGTGACCCTCCCAGAGTCCATTTTCGGCCACAACAGCCTCCTGTAGCTCTCTGCCAGTGAAAATGGAGCTTTGGCAGAGGGCTTGGGAGCTCGTTTTTGCTAGCCATCATTCAGGCCATCATAGGCTCTCCCCCTGACACGAGTGACGTGAAGCTGGCCATGCCCACCCTCACCGTGCCCTACCCCTAACCCTCGCCATGCCCACCCCGGCCCTGTTGAGGTCAAACACATTGATGCAGCCCTCAATGAAATCGACTTTGACCATCCTGCCCTAAGGCATTATGTGGCTTATTATTATTATTATTATTATTATTATTTTATTTTTTTTATTTTTTATTTTTTTATTTATTAGATTTGTATGCCGCCCCTCTCCGCAGACTCGGGGCGGCACGCAACAGTAATAATAACAGTATACAATGTAACAACTATTCAAGATATCTTAACATTGCCAAAAACTCTACCCGAACAAGCTAGAACACCTCCAATACTATTTGCATTTTACTGAGAGAGAAAAAATAAGCCACCCAAAGTATTTTTTCTGTTAAGTCACATGGAAATTTGACTTTGAGTGGAGGAAGTTTATAGTTTTATATTGAAAAGAAATCAGAAAATGAAATGAATTTCTGTATAAAACGATTATAGCTCTATTGCTCTGCTACGGTAGCACCAGCAAGACAAGTCCTTTAATAGGAAACTTTCAGAAAAATTACATGCATTACAGTATTTGTACTTATCCAACTCTGGCTGTTTTTGAAAAGGCTACAATGGTTAGTAACTACGCAGGATATCTCCTAGGAACTACTGAGGCTTTAGGTTAGATTGAGAGGTGAAAATAGAAGAAGGTAATGGCAAACTATTTTCAATATTTAATCAAGAATAACCATGGAGTTATTTGAAGTTAAGGAAGTTTCCAGGAATATTTCAATAATGACCACATCAGTGATGTTTAACCTTGGCAACTTTAGGACCTGAGGACTTCATTTCCCAGAATTCCCCAGCCAGCCAGTCGTTGAACTAAAGAAGTTTACTTTCTACTCATACTCTAAGAAAGTGATGGAGAACCTATGGAACATGTGCCACAGGTGGCATGCCAAGCCATATTTGCTGGCACATGAGCCATTGCCCTGGCTCAGCTCCAGTACTCATGTGCAAGCTAACCAGCTGATGTTTGGCTTGTGCGGAAGCTCTGGGAGGGTATTTTCAGCTTCCAATGGGCCTCTGTGGGGATTGGGGAGGGTGTTTTTGCCCTCCCCAGGCTCCAAGGAAGCCTCTGGAACCTGGTGAGGGTGAAAAACGGGTAATTGGGCCCACCAGAAGTTGGAAAACAGGCCATTTTCGGCCTCCAGTGGGCCTCTGGGATGGCAGGGGAAGCCATTTTTATCCTCCCCAGGCACTGAATTATGGGTAGGGGCACTCACACATGAACGATAGTGTACACTCGCGCTTTCAGCACCCAAGGGAAAAAAGGTTCGCTCTAAGACAGGGGTGCTGGTTTTTAAAATAATGATAGGGTTTTATATGTTTTTTATTATTAGATTTGTTCCACTACTATATTGTTTTTATTACTATTGTGAGCCGCCCCGAGTCTTCAGAGAGGGGCGGCATACAAATCTAATAAATAAAAAATAAATAAATAATAATAATTGCACCGTGTGACATTTTATGCCTTTGTGGAGCCTGGTGTGGCCTGGCCTGCCAGTGACACATCGGGCCCACAGGCCACCAGCTTGATAGGCCTGCTCTAAGACAAAATCCCTATGACTAAAGAACTGAGTCACTCGTCAATAGCTGGTACCTTTCAGAGAATTGTCGGCACAATCTTCTCTTCCATTACTAATTGCATTGTGGCACGGCCCTTAATTGTCAGGTCTTCAATGTTCCCACAGATCTCTCCTATTCTGACAATTAATTAGGTAATTTTGAAATAATAATAATAATAATTTATTGGATTTGTATGCCGCCCCTCTCCGTAGACTCGGGGCGGCATACAAATGTAATGTAACAGCACTGAACTTCTTTGGAAATTTGTAGTCACTGTTTCCAGTCTTCCACCAGGTTTATCAAGGAAATGGAGAATTTATAGTAATAGACTGTAAATTTTTGCCTGATATGCAGAAGGAGCAAGATAAGAACAATCTATGCAAAATATTCATATTGTTCCTCAGTTCCCTGTTTGTTCTATTCATCACACTAACATTTCTTTACTTGCAGATGGCCATTAGTTAGGCTTTGGCTACAGGACGTTTCAAATAAGGTTTTGTGGGTATCTCTGGAATTTAGAAATGTTTTTTGGTTGCCTCTGCCAACTATACTATTTATCTTCAGTTATATACACAAACATTTATTTTGCTGAAAGGTGCTCCAAATTGCAATGTGTTCTTGACATCTCTCAGGTCTTCAATTATTCTAGTTTAATAACAGGTGGAAGTTCCAATGTGCTTCGGATCCAAGTGCCTGGTCATTTTATTTGTCAGTGACCCAGATTCAAGCAATTGCATTTGACACTGGTTAGAGACAAAGATAAACGGAAATTAATATAGCTGGAATTTGTAGTTATAATTTTAAATATAAAACACTGCATAAGACAGTGAAATCATCATACTAGTATATTATATTAGTAAGATTTAATATCTAATAGCTTATATTTGTCACAAGACAAAAGATAATTGCATTTATTTATTTATTTAATTTATTTATTTATTAGATTTGTATGCCGCCCCTCTCCGTATCTTTAATAAATCTCCATAGATTTATTAAAGATACAGATTACCAGGAATCATTTGCCTGATAAATTGCAATATTTTAAGTTTATGAGCAATAGATAGACACAAATATTCTATGTGTTGGATGTTTGGTTAGTTTTGGTCTGCTTTGGTTTGTAGTATCCTTGGGTATATTAACAGCTGGGAATTGAACAAAAGATTGAACAAAATGCTGTTCTAATTCTTGCCAGTGTAATTATCTAATAAAAACATAGTAATCTAGTACCTTCCCTTTCCCCTTCCCACCCAGTATCTAACACTATTTGCGTAGCAGTTTGACCAAAGACTGATATTTGAGACCCGTTATTATTATTATTTTTTATTTTCTTCCTGTATCATACTAATGGGTATGCATTCATGCAAATGTTCATTCTGAAACTTACTACTAGTATTTCATCAATTTTTGTTTCTTTCTTAGTTAAACAATTTAGATTTAGCTTCCATAGCTTGTTTCCTCCTATTACTAAGTAGGCCTCTTCTTGGAGTCTTTCCATTGTCCTTCCTCAGTTATCATCCAAAACATTTGAGCCAAGGATCTTCTGCGCCTTTATATCTTTTCACTATGAAAACTTCGTCTCTGCCTGCCATACAAGTAAACAGTGTCAGCTCTACATAACTTTATCCAAACACAAGATTATTGTCTGTGATAAGCGAATCCTTTATTTAACTTTTCTGTACTTCTCAAATGTCACAGGTTTTAGTGGCCTGATGTTTTTTGTTTTTCATAATCCCAAATCTTACACTGTCATCGTGTCTGACATATTTCATATGTCAGTTTCCAATCACAATTCAAAGTGTTGGTTATGACCTATAAAGCCCTTCATGGCACCGGACCAGATTATCTCAGGGACTGCCTTCTGCTGCACGAATCCCAGCGACCAGTTAGATCCCACAGAGTGGATCTTCTCCAGATCCCGTCCACTAAACAATGTCGCTTGGCGGGACCTGGGGGAAGAGCCTTCTCTGTGGTGACCCCGGCCCTCTGGAACCAACTCCCCCCAGAGATTAGAATTGCCCCCACCCTCCTTGCCTTTCGTAAGCTACTTAAAACTCACCTCTGCCGTCAGGCATGGGGGAATTGAGATCCTCTTTCCCCCTAGGCCTTTACAATTCTATGCATGGTATGTATGTATTGGTTTTTATATTAATGGGTTTTTAATCATTTTTAGTATTAAATTACTATTGTATACAGTTTTATTGCTGCTGTTAGCCGCTCCAAGTCTCCGGAGAGGGGCAGCATACAAATCCAATAAATAAATAAATATTTTGGGGCTGTTTTCAGCTAAGAATAAGACTATGAGTTAATCTTCCACGTTCTTCCTTGTCAGTTTAATCCATGCAATGACTTCTCTGTCTAAGGATGACATTTTTCATACTTGATCATTGAGTTGAACAAGCTCACTTTTTGCGTTAATGGTTTAACTCTTCCGGAGGATGCTCAGGGTTTTTTCACCCGTTTAACTACATCTTTGGAAGCTTCATCCACCGGAATAGCCTTGTCCACCTCTTTGGATTGATATTAACTGTACAGTGGTACCTCGTCTTACGAACTTAATTCGTTCCGTGATGAGGTTCGTAAGGTGAAAAGTTCGTAAGATGAAACAATGTTTCCCATAGAAATCAATGTAAAAGCGAATAATGCGTGCAAGCCCAAAACTCACCCCTTTTGCCTTACGCCGCTGGGAATCCCCGCCTCCGGACTTATGTTGCCAGCCAAAGCGCCCGTTCTTGCGCTGCTGGGATTCCCCTGAGTCTCCCCTCCCTGGGAAACCCCACCTCTGGACTTCTGTGTTCTTGCAATGCTGGGATTTCCCTGAGCCTCCCCTCGCTGGGATTCAAAGCAGCGCTGGCAAAAATGAAGGAAATCCCAGCGAGGGGAGCCTCAGGAAAATCAGAGCATTGCAAAAACACGGAAGACCGGAAGTGAGGTTTCCCAGTGAGGGAAGCCTAAGGGGAATCCCAGCAGCGCAAAAACGGGTGCTTCACTGGCAACAGAAGTCCGAAGGTGGGGTTTCCCAGCGGTGGCGGCTTGGGTTCGTAAGGTGAAAATAGTTTGGAAGAAGAGGCAAAAAAATCTTAAACACCATGTTCGTATTGTGAACAGTTCATTAGATGAGGCGTTCGTAAGACGAGCTACCACTGTATAATGGATGCTTTTTTTCTACAGGACTGTGCTTTGTTCATTTTTTAGAACCCCTTAATTGATGTCCCCAAATAAGCTCGCTATTCTTCCAGTTGCTTATCTGTAACTGAAATTGTTTCTTTGTTCACTTGACTGTTCATACAACCATCCTTCCTTATGTCTGGTGATTCATTTCATGTTGGAGACATTGCAAATGGCTGTAAATGTGGCCCAATTTGGGGCGTACCCAAAGCTCAGTCATATGACTGCGGGATGGTGGTAGTAACCGCTGGAATGTCCAACCTACTTTTCTTTTTTATAAAAGAAAACTTTATTTAAATACACAAAATGCAAACAATTAAACTCACACAAAAAAGGGGGGAAACATTAAAATAAAAGTTGGACATATTTGTGACGTGCCTGTAGTACAAATCTAATGGTGCTTATTTACTATTACATAAATTATATTTACATATATACATCGAGTTTTAGCAAGTATCTTATTCTGATATGTCTTTTGGTTTTCCTTTTGTGACCAATTTTCTGACAATTGCTTCCCATATTATCTAATATTTATTAATTGTCTGATTTTTCTTTCTTATGATCTTCTACATCAGTGGTTCTCAACCTGGGGGTCGGGACACCTTTGGGGGTCGAACGACCTTTTCACAGGGGTCACCTAAGACGATGGAAAAAGACAAATTTCCCATGGTGTTAGGAACTAAAGCTTCTGTCCTGGCGCCTTGGAACATATTTTTACAATTCGACCAATCAGGCGTTTACAGTGGGAGTGTCCCTCTGTCCTTCCTGCCAATCAGCTTAAAATTCTGTTGGGAGAATTGGTGCTAGTCTTATGGTTGGGGGTCACCACAATATAAGGAACTGTATTAAGGGATTGCAGCATTAGAAAGGTTGAGAACCACTGATCTACATATTTGTAGCCTGGAATCTGATAGAACTAAAATTGATACAATCTTCTGGGATTACTCCACTCCTAAGAGGCCATCCTGAGCCACTGCCACTGCTCTTCCTCCCTCAGAATGGCTAGTGCAGTGATGGCAAAGCTTTTTTTCCTCATGTGCCAAAAGAGCACGTGTGCGCACTATCGTGCATGCGCGAGTGTCCACACCCATTATTCAATGCCTAAGGAGGGTGAAAACATCTTCCCCCGCCGCCCCGGAGGCCCTCTGGAGTCCGGAAACAGCTTGTTTCCCAACTTCTGGTGGGCCCAGTAGGCTCGTGTTTCGCCCTCCTCAGGCTCCAAAAGGCTTCCCTGGGGAGTAAAAATGCCTTCCCCCATCCCCCTGGAGGCTCTCTGGAAGCCAAAAATACCCTCCCATAGCCTCTGTGTGAGTCAAAAGTCAGCTGGCTGGCACACACATGCATGTTGGAGCAACAGGTTAAGTGACAGCAGATATAGTTCTGCGTGCCACCTGTGGCAACTTCGCCATCACTGGGCTAGTGTGTGCCACCCCACCACCAAAATTTCCTCAGATGTATCAATTCATGGACCACAGTGTTCTACTTAAACAACACCAGACGTATTTCAACTTTGTCCTTACAATCCCCAGCTGGTATGAGAAGAGTCTAAGATATCTGAAGGACACCAGGTTGAAAAAACAGCATTGAAGGAGTAACAGATCATGCTATTTGGTCCAAGAGGGGACCAAAAAGACCTTTTTGTGTTTTTTGATGCTATAAGAAAGAAATATTATAACAGTTGTTTTCTCCAAAACATATTCCGCTCTTGCAACTTGCTTTGAAAGAATACTATGAGTCTCCTGTAGTCAGGTCCCAGTTGGAAGTCAACAGTTTTAACATCTTGGTGGGACTGTAACAAAGGCAATTGTTCCAGATGATGATTGAGATCAGGGTTCATAATATCTTTTGGTTGTTTGTTTCTTTTTTAAAAAATATACTATGTTTATAAATATGGAGAGAAAAAAAGGAAATAGGGAAAGGGTAGTGGGGGTTAGGAAGGAATACAGTAGAACCCCGACTTACGAGACTAATTGGTTCCGGAAGGAGGCTCGTAAGTCAGAACGCTCGTATGACGAAACATTGTTTCCCATAGGAAACAATGTAAAGTCAATTAATCCGTGCAACAACAAAAAAAAACCCGCTGCCCCTGAACGCGGAAGTTAGCGTTCAGAGACAGCTGCGAAGCGGCGCGCGTGTTTTAAAACATGGCAGCCAGCCTGGGGGGCTCGGGGGCTTCCCCCCGAGCCCCCCAGGCCGGCTGCAACCTTTTAAAACACGCGGGATACGAGCGCCAAGGAGCTGTCTCCTGAAGCCGAGACAGCTCCTTGGCGCTCGTATCCCGAATGTGAGCTCGGGAGGCGAACAAAAATGTCGCTCCCCTCCCAGCTCTTATCTCGAGTAGCTCGTAAGTAGAGCTGCTCGTATGTCGAGGTTCCACTGTATACAGAAAAGAAAAAAGGGGTGGGGTGGGGTGGGGGGGATAGGGAAGGGAAATACGAGATCAAACAGTTCAGGTAAGTGATACGATTATACATTGTAAGTTGTAGATTATAATACGTGTAATTCTTGATAACAGTGTTGTATTTCTTAAACATTGTAAATAAACAGTAGATAAACAATATCGTTAATATTATCAAGAATTTTCTTAGATTTTAATAATGTGTTACATCTCATGTTAATGTATATTAGCTAATAACAAATTGATGAGAATATTTTCTAAATTTGAAGAGTGAAAAGAGAGAGATATTAAATTTACAGAAAAAAGAAAGGGTAAGTGGGAAAAGGGAAAAAGGAGGGAATTGAATAAAAGAGAAGAAAGAGTACAGAAAAGAAAAGAAAGATCTGCATGTAACGCAGACGTTTACAGGGACGGCTTTTGGGGAAAGGTAATAGGAGGAGTATATGCATAATATAGTAAATGTATTTTATATGTAAAAGGGAAAAAAAGGAAAAAAAGAGAATATCTGTTAGTAGGTATTAGTAGTAATGTGTTATGTGATATGTATTACATTAGTTTAAAGACGGATAAATGGTTGTTTGTTTCTTAATTCTTCTCCAGCTCCCAACGTAAATGGCGTAGAGGAACCCACTCTTGCGAAGAGACTGCGTGGCACACCAGAACGGATTGAATTGGAGAACTATCGGCTCTCCGTACAACGGGAAGAAGACTTGGAAGAAGTGCCGGAGGAGACTTTGGCAGAGCACAACCTCAGCAGCGTGCTAGACAAAGGAACAGAAGAGGATGTAGCCAGCAGGTTGTTTGATTTGGGCATCTTTAACAGTTTCTGTACTTAGATTTTTATAGACTATGCCAGTGATGGCTATGTGTGTGTGTGTGTACTATAGCAGTGTTTCCCAAACTTGGCCACCTGAAGATATCTGGACTTCAACTCCCAGAATTCGCTGGCTGGGGAATTTATTGATTGATTTGATTTGATTTGATTTGATTTGATTTGATTTGAATGCCGCCCCTCTCCGTAGGCTCGGAGCGACTAACAACAATAATAAAACAGCATATGACAAATCTAATATTTAAAATAACTAAAAACCAAACATACACACAAACATACCATGCATAAATTGTATAGGCCTGGGGGGAAAGGAATATCTCAATTTCCCCATGCCTGACGACAGAGGTGGGTTTTAAGGAGCTTACAAAAGTCGAGGAGGGTGGGGGCAATTCCGATCTCTGGGGGGAGCTGGTTCCAGAGGGTCGGGGCCACCACAGAGAAGGCTCTTCCCCTGGGTCCTGCCAATTACAATTACCGTATTTTTCGGAGTATAAGATGCACCTTTTTACTCCCCAAAACAGGGTCAATGGTTACAAGTCAAAGACGACGTATACCAAGGGTCTCCAACAGTAGTGGGTTCTAAAACCCTTTACTATTCGCTCACTTGCGTCCCGGGTGAGTGGGCGGAGCCTCCCACTGCCAGTAGTACTGGTTCTTTTAAACTGGGCCAAAACGGGAGCAACCCACCGCTGGTCTCCAACCTTGGCAACTGTAAGCCTGGAGAACTTCAACTCCCAGAATTCCCAAGTCAGGAAAGCTTGCTGGGGAATTCTGGGTGTTGAAGTCCTCCAGACTTAAAATTGGAGACTCCTGACCTATACAATATCAGGCGAAATAGTTAGGTATTATGAACTGGTAATAGTTAGGTATTCTGAACTGGTAGATGATAGTTTCCTTTGGCTATGCAGTATTTATTGAAAAATATTATTAGCTGAAAGCCTTCCAAGGTGTCTCTTGCCTGTTTTCCCAACAGTAGCTCAGAATCTGAGATAGAGGAGGAGGAGGAAGAAGAGGAGGAGGAGGAGGCAGGAGAGCATCCCAAACAACCGACCTCCGACCTGGGTGGCGTGCCGTGGAAAGAGGCTGTGCGAATCCATGCCATGTTGAAAGGAAAGAGTGAGGAGGAGCTGGAGATTGAGAAAAACCATGAACATGAAGAACAGGTGGAGGCGGAAGAAGAAGAAGAACAATTGGAGGAAGAAGAGGAGGAGGAGGAAGAAGAAGTCTCTAGCGAAGGTTAGTAATAGTTTATTCCCCCGTCTAGGTATACATTTGTGTGCTTATGGATACATATGTGTGTGTATTCCTTTTTACCTCTTACATATTAATTAATACATAGTAGTAAATGTGACGGAGTCTGATACATTAAAAAAAGTTCTTGGAAGTTAGAAAAAAGTCATTTGAGGAAGTAATACCAGTAGAATCCAAACAAGTTATTTTTTTTTCTCATTGTATTTTATCTAACCCATTTTACATTGCCTTTATTTAATTTTAACATCTTAAACGCAATACTCGGGTGTCTTATTTGGGTTTACCAAAAGAAAAACTACGAATGAATACGTTGCACTCAAGATGAAGACAGAACCACAATATTAGGAGCCAGGAAGCCAATTTCCAAAACAGACATTTCAGAAAACATTATTTATTGTAGAAAGTCATAAAGTAGAAGGTCATAAAGATGTAAAATATGTAGGTTGGGAGGGGAGTAGGCGCCCAGCATCTCAGATTTTTGTAATCATAATCGTAACTGACAAAAACCACCAACTTGGTTACTTTTGGAACTTATCTTTTTTAAACAGTTGGTTCCTATTTTATAATAAGTGTGGTCTATCTCTGGATCACATTTGATCACTCTCTTAAGTTCTGCATGGATCAACTCCTTTAATAATGGAACACAAGAAAGGGATGTTAGCTTATAAGAGACCCCTCTCCTGAATAAAATTAAAATTAGTTAAATTAGGTGCAGGAAAATTGTTTGTAAGCCACACACCATATATTCATTTTCCAATTTTGTAGCCTTTGTGCACTGTGGGATAGATGTGTATCCATTACACATGTATCTGTACATATTTGGCATGTTCAGATTCCTATGTGTGATTGAACGTGTGTGAGACTATCTACAAAGGTGAAGCAACTTAAAAGCCTCTCTCTGCCGGTTTCCTCCGCTTTCGGCTGCCTTCCTTCTCCCTCGCTGTCCTTTCTTTCACTCTGACAATGCTATTTGTTGGTGTCTTCCTCCCCCTGCTGTAGAGGGAGAGTATTACCCTTGGGAGCGAGAACTGCAGCAAGGCCTCTGGCTTCAACGTCTATCAAATGAAGAGGACATGGGTACTTTTAAAGGTACCCTAGCACCGTCACTGCATCCCTCGAGGAAAAAGGGGGAGCCCCTTTATTACAAAGAGCAGGCCTCTGTGTATTTAGAAACCGTTGTATTCAACAAAATTACATTCTAAATAAAAGCATATCCTCTAGATCAGTGGTTCTCAACCTGGGGGTTGGGGCCCCGTTTGGGGGTCGAATGACCGTTTCACAGGGGTCACCTAAGGCCATGGGAAAAGACAAATTTTCCATGGTGTTAGGAACTAAAGCTTCTATTTTGGCGCCTTGCAACGTATTTTTACAATCCGACCAATCAGGCGTTTACAGTGGGGGTGTCCCTCTGACCTTCCTGCCAATCAGCTTAAAGCTCTGTTGGGAGAATTGGCGCTAGACTTACGGTTGGGGGTCACCACAACATGAGGAACTGTATTAAGGGGTCGCGGCATTAGAAAGGTTGAGAACCCCTGCTCTAGATCGGTATTTCTCAGCTTAACCTTCCTGGAGTCCACGTTTCGGCCGGCCAGGAAGGACGTCTCCGTGATGTCAAAGCTCCGCCCATGGAATTCCCTATTGGGATTCCCCACCTCCGCGGCTCTTCTGCAAAGGAGACAGGTGGGTGGCGGCTCTTCTTGGCGGCCACGCGAACTTTTGCCGAACTTTTGGGTTCGACGTTCGGGCAGCGGGTTCGTAAGGCGAAAAAATTTCATAAGAAGAGGCAAACATTTTCCGAACCCCAGGTTCATATCTCGAAAAGTTTGTATGATGAGGGGTTTATTGGGACATTTGAGCAACGGTTTTATCTTTTATAGAATAAGCCAGATCCACATTTTATTCTTTCAAGGTTCCTTTTTCAGGCAAAACAATTTTCTTTTTTAAAAAAGGTACATCAGAATTCATCAGTGATCAGATGACTAGCATTCAATCAGCAAACTCCTTTTATTTTTACTAAGCTACATATTTTCAGAAATTCAACATAATAATCCCCTGTGTTAAAGTTTAGCACTAGGTCAAAAGCTTCAGGGGAAATAATAATAATAATAATAATAATAATAATAATAATAATAATAATAATAATAATAGATTTGTATGCCGCCCCTCTCCGAGAACTCAGAGCGGCTCACAACAAGCAATATATATACAAATCCAATATTAATCCAATATTAAAAACAATTTTAAAAAACCCTTATAAAAACAATCATACAATCCAGACAAACCATACGTAAATCGAAACAGCTAGGGGTATGTCAATTAAATCATCGTTATGGGCTTTAAAAAAATTGGAAATTGTGAGTTTTGTCGGATACTATCAGAATAACAAGCTTTAGTTTCTGATGGTTGGTTGAGGCCTGCTCTTTGTTTGAGAGCCTTGCTAAGGTTCTGTGTATGAATTCCCAGACATTTTTTAATCTCACAAATTAAACTCATCTGGTTAACTCCCCAGCAGTGTGTTCTAACACTAACAATACTTACCCAAGGATTTGTGATGGAAAAGGACAGTTTGCCATAATTTAACAAGAGAACTTGAGTGCATGAAGTTCTTCAAAATTCCTACTGGATGGTTTTATAGTTACATCATTCTACTTGGAAGCAAAGTAGGATTGGGTGTGAATTTTAAAGGAAAAGAACAAAATGTATTTAACCTCCTGCCTCTATTTTTAGTTTCTTTCTATGATTTAAGTTGTACATATTGGGCAGTTATCGTTTGGAAGGCTGCTTAGTAAAAGAGAAGAAAAAAACAGTCCATTGTAAACCCTACTGGTGAACATGGTCTCTTTATTAGCGGTTAAGGAAGAGTGACAAAATATGAATGTTGGAATTAGATGCTTTCTAATAGTCTTAGTGATGGTGAATCTTCAAATACAGTGATACCTCATCTTACAAACGCCTCGTCATACAAACTTTTCAAGATACAAACCTGGGGTTTAAGATTTTTTTGCCTCTTCTTAAAAACTATTTTCACCTTACAAACCCACTGCCGCTGCTGGGATGCCCCGCCTTCAGACGTCCGTTGCCAGCAAAGCACCTGTTTTTGCGCTGCTGGGATTCCCCTGAGGCTCCCCTCCATGGGAAACACCACCTCCGGACTTCTGTGTTTTTGTGATGCTGCAGGGGAATCCCATCAGCGCAAAAACGGATGCTTTGCTGGCAACGGAAGTCCGGAGGTGCAGTTTCCCAGCAAGGGGAGCCTCAGTGAAATCGCAGCATCACAAAAACACAGAGGTCCAGAGGTGGGGTTTCGAGGACTTCGGTGTTTTTGTGATGCTGCAATTTCACTGATGCTCCCTTCACTGGGAAACCCCACCTCTGGACTTCCGTTGCCAGCGAAGCGCTCGTTTTTGCGCTGCTGGGATTCCCCTGCTGGGATTCCCCTGCAGCATCGCAAAAACACGGAAGTCCAGAGGTGGGCTTTCCCATGGAGGGGACCCTCAGGGGGATCCCAGCAGCGCAAAAACGGGCACTTCGGCTGGCAAAAGGGGTGAATTTTGGGCTTTCATGCATTAATCGCTTTTCCATTGATTCCTATGAGAAACATTGTTTCATCTTACAAACTTTTCACCTTAAGAACCTCGTCCCAGAACCAATTAAATTTGTAAGACAAGGCATCACTGTATTGTATACATCACTGAAGGATTATTGTATTTTGCGGTGAATTGAATATGTAAACTGCAATGTGGAAGAACACTCCTACATGCCCAATGCTGATCTTTTATCTATTTCCTTTTTCAATCTACTTCAAATAACTTTTTTTTTCTTTCCCTGTCTTTCCTGTACTCCTTTTCCTCCCTGTTTTCCTTTACCTGTGCCTTCTATGTGATCCACCATTGGCCTTTTCTCTGCTAGCTGGAAACCTGAGGCTGCAGCAGATAGTAAATCCAATTGATCCCCTGGAAATCTTGGCTGATGTGCATTGGACACACATCTGTCAGAAGGAGGAGGAGGAGGAAAAAGTGGGCCTCACTTCTAAATCCTCCACCTCAAGAGGTAACCAGGTCCACTGCATTGACCTCCTGTGTCATAAGGGCATTTGATTTCCATTAAATGCAGAAAGACCAATTCTCTTGATCATCCTCATGTTGCTTCTAGAGCTTTCATGTTTGTCATTGTTTGTAATAGAATGAAACACGCCT
Source organism: Erythrolamprus reginae (assembly GCF_031021105.1). NCBI lineage: Eukaryota > Metazoa > Chordata > Lepidosauria > Squamata > Dipsadidae > Erythrolamprus > Erythrolamprus reginae. The sequence continues at coordinate 84,950,836 of NC_091955.1, read as the reverse complement.
TTTGTCTATGGTATAAACATTTATTTGTAATGGAAGATCTGTTGGCATGTACTATGAAGACTAGTAAAAGGTATGTATTTTAAGCTTTAAGGACCCATGACTTCCTAAGACAGGCAGAATTAGCTGGATTAGTCTAGCCCAGGGCTTACAAACTCAAGGCCCATGTGCCAAATGTGTCCTCCAGAGTGCTTACATCTGGCCTATGGAAACATCTGGCCCTGGAAACAGGGAAGGACTGGCCCATGGTGCCTCTGCCAGTGAAAACAGAACACGGGAGGGCTGTATGTGGCCTACATAGCTCCATTTTCACTGGCAGAGGGGTGCAGGAGGCCGTGGTAGCTGAAAACTGAACTTGGGAGCCCATTTTCACTGGCAGAGCATTTGGGTCACCACTGGACATGGCCAGCATGTGATGCGTCCAACCATGGGCCAGGAGTTTGCTAGCCCTCCTCTAGAGCTTCTGTTGGATAGTGTTCTGTCGGGCTCTCTGGTAGAATCCTCCCGAAAATTCACAGATACAAATTTCAGACACACACACGTTTGAAAATTCAAAACAATGTTCTTTATACGGAAAATTCAAAGAAACTAAGCCCTCTTTTTGTAGAGCAAAGAACACTCGTCTCCAAACAAACTGGTAATTTGTACAAGTCCCTTATCAGTTCTGAGATACTTAGCTTGCAGCTGTGAGGCAATTCACAGTCCTTCTTCTTTCACAAAGTGAAACACACTTTGCTCTGGTTTAGTTTCAAAGCGGAGAAAAATCAGCACACAAAGGTCGAAGTCAGCAAGGCAGGCACGAAACACAATGATCAGATAATCCTCCACAATGGCCAAACCCACAGGCTGCTATTTATAGCAGCCTCACTAATTACCACAGCCCCACCCAACCACAGGTGGCCTCATTTTCTTTGATAATAATCTCTCAGTTGTTGCTGCCTATGCATCGCTCTCCGCATGCATGGCTGTATCATTAACTCTTGTTCCGAATCCAAGGAGGAGCTAGATAATTGATCTCCTTCTGAGCTGTCTGCCATGCTCTCCTCCTCCCTTTCACTCATGTCTTCATGGTCAGAGGAGCCTTCATCAGCAGATTCCACCGGGAGCAAAACAGGCCTGCGGCATGTGGATGTCTCCCCCACATCTACAGTCCTTGGGGCAGGAGCTGGGCCAGAGCTCACCGCAACAGATAGGTTATCTTAATTTTGTGTTCCAGATATTTTTTTACGTTAAATCTGCAGCTTATTACTCTTCTGAAACAAAGACTCTCAGATTCCTGTTTTCTAGGATTGGGCAAGTTGCCCTGTTCGTTATCCTGGCTGGGCTGCCAAAACTTGTAGTTGAGCACCCATACTTCATTCCAGTTCAAGACAGTACTTCTTATGACCTATTGTATTCCTAATGTTGAAATATTAATACTTTGCAAGGAGGGGCTCTCTCCCGCCTAAAGCCACTAAAATTGCAACTCCTTTGGTGCAATTATTTATTGACTAGCTTTTTTCCAAATCCTTTAGAAAGTTTATTTTCTTATACTTTCTTGAAATGAAAGGAGTGGGTATATATATGTGTGTGTGAGAGAGAGAGAGAGTGAGAAAGAGACAGACTGCCAGACCAAGAGAGATTGACAGAATAATTATCATATTTTTTGGATTATAAGATGCACCGATGTATAAGACACCCCAAGATTTTGAAGAGGTAAGTAAGAAAAAGATGTTTTTACCCTCCCTGCCCCCAGGAGCACTCGGCAGGCCTCCCAAACCCTCTGTGTGCCCTATTTTTTGCTAAAGTGGTCCCATTTTCACATATTTGGGGAAATTTGGGTGCACAAAGGGTTTAGGAGGCCTGCAGAGTGCTTCTGGGAGCTGAGGGATGGCAAAAACACTCCCATTTTTATGAAAAACAGCCTGTCTTTGCCTCTTTTTCACAAAAATAGGTGTTTTTGCCTCCCCGCATCCCCCATAAACAGTCTGCAGGCCTCCCAAACCTTCTGGGCACCCCGTTTTTGCAAAAAAGGGCTGGGTCATTGGAAGGCCAAAAATGGTGGTATTCAGTGTATAAGAGGCACCAACATTTCCACCCTTTTTTTGGGGGGGGGGTGCATCTTATACTCTGAAAAATACGGTATTAGCAGAGGTATTATGAACTTTACAAAAGAAATATTGCAAGTTTTTTTAGTCTTGGAGTTCTGCACTTGTCATACAGCAACTTTAAGCATTCAGAAAACCATTTGGACCCATTTCCTGAGTGCATACAAAACTAGCATATATAGTCGAATTAAAGATTCTGTTTTCTTCTGAAACTTTTCTTTTCTTGGATTTATCCATGCTTGGCCTACCAGGTCCAAAAGCTTAATAAATTGTGCATCGGTGGGTGTCATATACTGGCAGTTGTGATGCGTATTTTGAGCGACAGGGAACTGCAGCAGAGGGATGAAAGAGCCACATGCAGCTCCAAAGCCATGGGTTGCTGACCCCTGTCATATACCACTTAATGTTATTCCAAATACCTATGCTGCAACCTACCCCAAATGAGTTAAAAAATCTGTTTCAAGTAGTCCTTCCAAATAAGGAAAATTAGAAAGAAAGAACTCATACGCCTTTTATTGCACTTTTCACTAAATGTAAGACAACCTTCCCATTTTAAAGGTAAATGATTGGTAACTTTTCTTTTGAGGAATGTAAATGGTGTTCCCAAATTCTGATTATACAATTATTCCAGTTTAGGATCGGTATGTTCTTTGAAAGGAGTTAGTCTTTCATCAAACCCTGTATCTCAGTCTATTTTCATCCAAACGTATAATCAATACCTCTAGTGTTCTATTGGTGGAAATCTCAAACTCTTTTTTCCTAACAGTAACTCAATCATCTTTGAGATCAAGGAAACGACAATCTCTACTTCTTAAAATATAAGCAGTTTTAAAATTTGACAAACCTCTAAAATGGAATACGAGCAGCCCAAGCGCAAGAGAACTTATATTTTGATCTTATATTTTCTCTGAAGAAAAAAAAGGAAGTCATATTTTGGGACTGAGTAATTCTTGCAGTTTGAAAAATTGAACGGGTCCAAAGAGGGGCTACAAGAATGGTGGAAGGCCTTAAGCATAAAACGTATCAGGAAAGACTTCATGAACTCAATCTGTATAGTCTGGAGGACAGAAGGAAAAGGGGGGACATGATCGAAACATTTAAATATATTAAAGGGTTAAATAAGGTCCAGGAGGGAAGTGTTTTTAATAGGAAAGTATACACAAGAACAAGGGGACACAATCTGAAGTTAGTTGGGGGAAAGATCAAAAGCAACATGAGAAAATATTATTTTACTGAAAGAGTAGTAGATCCTTGGAACAAACTTCCAGCAGACGTGGTAGATAAATCCACAGTAACTGAATTTAAACATGCCTGGGATAAACATATATCCATCCTAAGATAAAATACAGAAAATAGTATAAGGGCAGACTAGATGGACCATGAGGTCTTTTTCTGCCGTCAGACTTCTATGTTTCTATGTTTCTATTAATATGTTCATTATACTTTGCTAATGTTATATTCTATGGGTATTTCATAATTGTCTTACTTCCTTGGATTTTCTCTGGTGATCTGGTGGATGGTTTGAGGTTTCAGGTGAAGTACAGTGTCCCCTCGATTTTCATGGGTTCGAACTTCGCGAATAGCCTATACCACGGTTTTTCAAAAAATATTAATTAAAAAATACTTCACGGTTTTTTCCCTATACCACGGTTTTTCCCACCCAATGACATCATATGTCATTGCCAAACTAATAATTTTTGCAAATATATAACAAAAACATAATTATTGTTAATAAATAATTATGTTTATAAATATCAGGATCACTAAGTGTCTTATTCAATGGTGAGTACCAGTAATAATGGTGAGTAAATGGTTGTTAAGGGAATGGGAAATGGTAATTTGGGGGTTTAAAGTGTTAAGGGATGGCTTGTGATACTGTCCATAGCCAAAAATGGTGTATTTACTTCCGCATCTCTACTTCGCGGGAAATTAGAATTTCGCGGGCGGTCTCAGAACGCATCCCCCGCGGAAATCAAGGGAACACTGTAGTATAAAAGAGCTTAATTTTGTCTCATAATGAAGAGATATACTGTACAAGAGAAGGCTAAACATTCAGTTTTGTAACTCACATTAAGCAATGGGCTCTAAATTGCCCTTTTTACATTGTTTGTTGTAGTTAGAACAGTCTCTTTATCAAAGCTGGATCTATTTGGCAGGAGAACATGGGAGATGACCGTTTGAGGACTTCTAAAAATAGGGTTCGCTATAACAGAGTAATCACAAGAACACAAATTCATCCACTTCAAGGAAGGGAGTGAATATAATAGGGATTGGGGGAATCCATTGATCGGAGTATTTCTGTTTTAAGTATTTTTTAAACATTTTACTAAAAGATATTTGGTTTCTACAAAAAAGGTCAGAGCTCAAGCAAATGTAATAATTTTCCAACAAAGTTGTCTCAGGTAGGTAGCTGAAGCCACGGCGGCAGATACCAAGATCAAAGAATTCATGTTTCAGTCTTACCGTCTAACTCCCGTCTTATGTCTCTACGTAGAGTCCGTCTGAGTTTGCTTTCCCATGGTGTGTTTTTGTTTTCCTGCTTCTTGACTTTTTTTCTTTTGTGATGTTTCCATTTCAAAATACATGCTGTGGAATTTATTATAATTTTATTTTATTTTAATTCAGCATCTGACCTTCCCTCCATCCGCCACGAGGCAGTACAGGCATGGCTGGATGCAGTCCCAGGAGGTAGTTGTGGTGACGTTCTGTTTATAGCGCACAAGTAACCCTGCCCGCCACCGCTGGCAATGCCACTTGTTTCCAGTGCCTCATTTGCTGGCCTTTTTTTTTTAACCCAGGAACTATCAATGTCTTTATTGCTACTGCATGGCAGAGTTGGGGAGGCAGGGAGAATAAGGGGTTGCATGTCTCAAAGAGATGAGCCATTCTTGCATGAATTAGACCACCGTCTTAACTCCTTCTCTTGCAGAGAATGTTGGAAATGCAGATGTAGTCGAGAAGAGATTTTCTAGATATGCCATAGACCAGTGATGGCAAACCTTTTTTTTCCTCGGGTGCCGAAAGAGTGTGTGCAAGCACTATCTCACATGTGCTAGTGCCCATACCCATAATTCAATGCCTGGGGAGGGCAAAAACAACTTACCCTGGAGGTCCTCTGGAGGCTGGAAATGGCCTGTTTCCCAACTTCTGGTGGACCCAGGAGGCTCGTGTTTTGCCCTCCCCAGGCTCCAAAGGCTTTTCTGGACCTGATGGAGGGTGAAAACACCCTTCCCCATTCCCCTCGAGGCTGTCTGAAAGCCAAAAACGCCCTCCCAGAGCCTTTGTGCGAGCAAAAAATCAGCTGGTTGGCACACACATGCATGTTGGAGCTGAGCTAAAGCAGCGGCTCGCGTGCCAGCAGATGTGGCTCCGTGTGCCACCTCTGGCACCCATGCCATAGGTTCGGCATCACTGCCGTATATCAATAGGACCTATTTAAATCTAACAATAATTCAGGGGTCCCCAAACTTAGCAACTTTAAGACTTGTGGACTTCAACTCCCAGAATTCCCCAGCCAGCTATTCTATGCTGGCTGGAGAATACTGGGAGTTGAAGTCCACAAGTCTTAAAGTTACCAAGTTTGAAGACTTCTGGACTAACTGAAAGGTGAAAACAAGCCAGACCCTCTTAACATAGGCATTTCTCTGAGTGTTCTTAGATATAGTCCTGGTGGATTAAACACCCATCTTAACAGTTTGCTTTGGGGGAAAAAACCCACCAAGATTTCCATTGATGCCAGTAGAAGATTGCACCCCAAGATAAATTATTTCCTTTACTCAACTTTCTTGTCTTGATTTTGAACAAGGCCCTTGGTGGAAATTGTTTTCTAAAATTACATTTAAGTTAAATGCTGTTTAAGGTGGTCTGAAGTGGTTCCATCTTTAAAATTCATAATGGGAAGATGTGTGATCTGTCCCACATAACATAATCTTAATATAATATTACAATTTCTGCAGAACCTCCTCCTAATGTTGGGGGAAAATATTTCCACTTGCTTGATTCTGGAGCCATTACTTTAGCCAGTTTCAAAACTTTTTCTTTTTAAATTAGAAATGGTAGACAAAATGTGTCTACAATTCTGAAAAGAAGTATAGTTTGAAGGAGAAGCCATTGAGGTCACTGAGCTGAAATAATGCTGGTCTAGATAGACCTTAAGTTGACAAAAGCTTCAATGAGAAGTCATTGTTGAAGTCAGTTTGAAGTGTATTAAAGTCAGAATTGAGATGTGTTTGTGTGCCTGGAATTCGGCCATCTAGATAGATGCCATAATAGATCAGATTCTTCTGTAGGATGAGATGTGGTTACGTGACAGAGGTGGGATTCAGCAGGTTCTGACCATTTCTGGAGAACCGGTAGCGGAAATTTTGAGTAATTCAGAGAACTGGTAAATACCACCTCTGACTGGGCCCATACCCATCTATTCTTTGCCTTCTGAGTCCCAGCTAATCGGGAGGAAATGGAGATTTTGCAGAACCAGTAGTAAAAAAATTTAAATCCATCACTGTTATGTGAGTATCCTTTCAATTCCATATAAAATAGCTAAATTGTACAGGTTGCAGCATCGGGTTGCTACCCGCTACACAGTAGCGAAAACGGAGCTGCACGCATAGCTCTGTGTTGTCGGCGTGTATGTGGGCGTGTCCCAGCGAGATTTTGCTTCTGCACATGCTCAGGAAGCAAAATTTTGTCAAGGATTTTGACAAATCCTTGACATGCGTGAGAGATTTTGACATGCGCGGAAGCAAAAAAATCGCCAAAATCTTGCAGGCGCGCATGTCCTCTCGCCAGATTTTGCTTCCTGCTGAGAAGCAGGAAGAAGAAAAATCTCGCTGTGACATGCGCATGTGCACGCTGGTGACCTGAAGCTACATGCACATTGCACCAGTAGCGGTGGTAAGTAGGAACCCCCGCCTGATCCTTTGGTCTTATTCTTAAAGCTGAGTCCTTCTAAAAAAATTGGTTATAATTTCAGATAGTAAAACAGAGATTGCTTCAGATTTGGCAATGTAGATATTGCATGGATGGAGCTAGTGCATTTCTGAACCTTTTTTTATTTTTGGCTTCTGGTCAGCAGAGTTTGCCTATTGCCTTATTCTTAGCCAGTTTTGACTGCTGACGAATCTGTGCAAAAAAATTGCTTCCAGTAGTTTGGGATATAGTAGTGCATTGCTCTTAGGTTTCTATGCGGGAGCTTCTCCCCACCCTGCACTTCATGTTTAACTGCTTAATATGTGCAAAGATGTATTTGCAAAATAACTATGAATAATAGAACACATTTTCCCGAGAATAAATGTACATCAGTTTTTGCTAATTTGTACCTCTATTAACATATCACTGAATCATTGATTCATGGGAACATGCATGATTGCCTAGGCGAGACTAGTCTATCCTATATTGAAGGATGATCCAAAATATTACATTAGTTAAATGTATAGAACCAGTTACGTTTGATTTTAAAATTCTGTATTTGACCTCTACATACAGTGGTACCTTGGTACTCAGCTACTTTGAAACTCATTGAATTTGTTACTCAAAGCATTTTGACACAAAATTTTTATCCCAATGCTCATTGTTCGTTTCGTACTCAACATATAAGGTAGAACTTGTGCTATCGGCTTCCTTGTGATTCCCGACAGCAGTGTTGGCGAACTTTTTCGGCACTGAGTGCTGAAACGGTGTGTGGGCGTGTGCATTTGTGTGCTGGAAAACTGGAAGAGGAGCTGACCGGTGTGCATACTTGCACTGGGAAAATGATCTTCCAGGTACTTGTACACACATGAGCACCGGCCACCTGATCTTCCAGTTTCTGGCACACATGCGTGAATGAAGACCAGTTAGCGGGTGCACAGGTGCGCGCCAGAACCCAGAAAATCATCTTCCCGGTGCATGAATGCACAACAGGTAGCTGTTCTTCCAGTTTTCGACGCTCCTGCACGCATGAAGATGAGCTGGCTGGCACGCCGGAATCCAGAAAAGCAAACCCAGTCTTCGGAGAGGGGTGACATACAAATCTAATAAATTATTACTATTATTAATGAGCGACCACTCGCTTGCCCGGAGAGATAGCTCTGCGTGCTACTTCTAGCATGCGTGCCATAAACTTGCCATCACGGCTCTACAGTATTCCTTATGGGAAAATTTTGTTTGGAACTCATCAACTTAGGTCCCACAGAGTGGACCTTCTCCGGGTCCCGTCACCTAAACAATGTCGTTTGGCGGGCCCCAGGGGAAGAGCCTTCTCTGTGGCGGCCCCGACTCTCTGGAACCAGCTTCCCCCCAGAGATTAGAACTGCCCCCACCCTCATTTGCCTTTCGTAAACTCCTCAAAAACCACCTTTGTCATCAGGCATGGGGGAACTGAGATATCTCCCCCGGGCCTATACAATTTATGTATGGTATGTTTGTACGTATGTCTGCTTAATAATGGAGTTTTTTAAATATTTTAAATTGTAAATTATTAGATTTGTTATGAACTGTTTTATTGTGTTGTGAGCCGCCCCGAGTCTACGGAGAGGGGCGGCATACAAATCTAATAAATAATAATAATAATAATAATAATAATAATAATAATAACAACAACAACAACAATAATAATAATAACAACAACAACAACAACAACTTTGGTGCTCATTGTGCCTCCAGGAACCAATTCATGATGAATACCAAGATATCACTGTACTCTTAGTTTGGATGGTTGATTAGAATAGCTACAGCTAACATGTATATGCCATAAATATATTTCCAATTATGTTTAAACTTCAATAGGGCTGTATGGTCCAATTGTATATTACAAATATTTAAATATGAATATTCTAAAATATCAGCCTCACATTGCAGGGCATCGTTCATTTCATATATTGACCTAACATATTCTACTTGTTTTAAAAAGATGTATTTGACTAATGATGTGAAGTTTTTGTTTTTATCCAACATATACGAACTTAGTTTTGTATGGTTTAAAAAGTCTGTGCTGTAGCTCATATCTGATTGTCTCAGCTCAGATACATCAATGTCACGTACATCACTGTTCTTTGGCGTTCAAATGCAAAAAAAATAGGCAGATCTTTATTCCAGGATAGTCATGTCCCGTCACACATATCAATTTTAATCCAAAGCAGAACAAAAAAATCACGGTTGCTATATTTGGATTATGGGAGTGTGTCTTAAATGGTCCTCCAATCAGAAATATATTTTCTCTTCCACCCTATTATCTCTTTTTAAAATTTGTACCAACAATTTATTGTAGCCCTGTGTGAAGAGAACGATGAAGAAGATGAAGTGGGTACCGAGCCTGCAGAAGCAATTGAAGATGGAGACACCGGGGCAGATTATGGTAGGAGTCTGGGGACATCTTCACACAGTATCTCGTTGGTTGATGTGATGGAACCTGTGGATGACCTTGGGGGATGAGGGGAAGAGATGCTCCCTAGAAAACAATCAGAGAAGAGAGTAAGTGGCTTAACAGTCAGAGAAAGAAATTTAGGAAAGACTGCCCTCGTTGATTAGATGGTTAAAAGTAGCAGTGGAAAGTTTGTACCTTCAGACTTGTCAGATTCTATTAATGTGCCCTTACTATTAAGGGTCTTTTTTCCTGTCTGGTTTAACCTGTGAGAACTGGCAGTTAATATTGCAGAAATGCAAAACCATGCTGCAAAACCATTGCGTGCAAATTTGACAACCCCAAACAAAAGAGGTCAGTTGATACAGTAATTTAAGTGGTGGATTAATGGCGTGGGACTTGGAGGTGGTAGAGAAGCATTTCAAGATAAATTATACATGTCATTTTTTTAAAAAAGTTTTATTTATTGTTTTTGGTACATAAAGAAAAACATCTATTTACAGACCATTGCCCATATTTAATATACAGTTATACTTTGTCTTTATTTCTGTAATACAAGAAAAAGAAAAATGAGAAACTTACTTCAATCCAAAAAGAAAGAGATTATGAGCGTATACATATATTTACAGTAAGCCAATTGAAGAAAGGATTATCAAATATTTCGGTACACCTTTAGTCTGAAATTAACTGTCATTCTCTCTGGTATCTTTTTTGAATCCACTTGTGCCATTTCTCCCATATTTTAACAGTTTCATTATTTTTTGTTCCTTTAATATCCCTTGTCATCTCATCCATTTCTGCACATCTGTATATTTTTTCTATAATTTGACCTTCTGAGGGTATGTTTTTATTATACTTAGTCACACACGTAATCACCGCAACTAGAATAGCTCACGCCCAGATCTGGAAAAATGTACATGTCATTTTTAAATCAGATGTGGAATAGCCATGTTAAATAAAAATGTAATAAAGGGTTTCGGAAACACAGGGAAATTTTAGTTAGTTCTAAAATTGTGATTTAGTACTAACAAAACTAGATAATTTAGCATACAAATAATTTACTCTGATTAGCAAGTATGAAAAGGGAGGGAGGGAGGGAAGGAAGGAGGGAGGGAAGGAAGGAAGGAAGGTCCCACAGAGTTGGCCTTCTCCGGGTCCTGTCGACTAAACAATGTCATCTGGCGGGACCCAGGGGAAGAGCCTTCTCTGTGGCGGTCCCGACCCTCTGGAACCAGCTCCCCCCCGGAGATTAGGATTGCCCCCACCCTCCTTGCCTTTTGCAAACTCCTTAAAACCCACCTCTGCCGTCAGGCATGGGGGAATTGAGACATCTTCCCCGAGGCCTATATAGTTTTATGTATGATATGCTTGTGTTGTATGTTTTTTAAATAATGGGTTTTAGATATTTTTTAAGTATTAGATTTTTTCTTTGTACATTGTTTTATTGTTGTGAGCCGTCCCAGGTCTGTGGAGAGGGGTGGCATACAAATCTAATAAATAATAAGAAGGAAGGAAGGAAGGAAGGAAGGAAGGAAAGAAGGAAGGAAGGAAAGAAAGAAGGAAGGAAGGAGAGAAAGAAGGAAAGAAGGAAGGAAGGAAGGAAGGAAGGCGGAGGGGATAAAGGCCTACATAGTTTCACCATCCCCTTCCTTTGCTATGAAGTTACTATAAACGTGTATAAAATTTGAATCTTAATTCTTTTTTGTTTTCCAATTCCTGATATATTGATGGGGGTTTAGATGATATCCCTTCTGATGCAGAGGCAGAGTGTCGCATCCATCAAGAAGAAAAAGAAGAAGAAAAAGAAGAACTGAAAATCTCTGAGCTTAAGGAAGCAGAAACAGTTACCCCTTTCGTTATGGTGGAAGGTACTAAACATTTCAGCATTGCAGACCACACTGGATTGGCTAAGAATCTCCAGACCAAATTATGTAGTTTTTCCCGTTTTTTAAAAATTTAGAATAAATCAAACAACAATTCCCATTGACAGTGTTTACAAATAAACCTCTTTCCCTTGCCAGTGAACACTGATTTTGTTATGACAGTCAGGCTAAAAATGCAAGATGCAATATTATGAGGCAGAAATAGTTCTGAAATGACATTTTCCATGATGACACAAGTGCCAGTGAACACTCAAGAAATTCTTGTAATCATTGCAATAAATGTGTCATCATGGAAAATGTCATTTCAGAACTATTTCTGCCTTATAATATTGCATCTTGCATTTTTAGCCTGACTGTCATAACAAAATCAGGAGCAATGAATCAGTCAGTCAGTCAGCCAGTCAGTCTGTCTGTCTGTCTGTCTATCATCTATCTATCTATCTATCTATCTATCTATCTATCTATCTATCTATCTATCTATCTATCTATCTAATGTATCTATCTATCTATCTATCTATCTATCTAATGTATCTATCTATCTATCTATCTATCTAATGTATCTATCTATCTCTATCATCTATCTATCTATCTATAAATCTATCTATCTATCTACCTATCTATCTATCTATCTAATGTATCTATCTATCTATCTATCTAATGTATCTATCTATCTATCTATCTATCTATCTATCTATCTATCTATCTATCATCTGTTATATGGCTGCCCATCTCACAAAAAGTAATTGGGTAGCTGACAATAATCCAGTAAAAACAATAAACAAATAAGACAAACATTAATTAAAACCATTAAATAATAATGATTTAAAGGAATTTAAAACTATAAAGGCAGAACTAAAACTGTAAAAGAGAAAGGAGGGATATTAATAACAAGGAAGTCACCTTTTAAGTTCAGCATTCCACAGGCCTGTTGCCATGATCAGATTTTGAGGAAGTTTTGGAAGCTCAAGGATGATGGGGACAACCTTACCTTGTATCTTGATGCTTATGAACTGCATGTAGTAATCAAATACTGAGCCTTTGACTTTTTGTAGCTGGTTCTGTTTGGGTATTCAGGCCTCATGAAGGGGAGTTAAATAGAATATAGAACTGAGTCATTGATTTCTGTTAAGGAGTGTGCAGAACCCTTGACTTTTCAAACACATGCACAGAGGAAAATGTGAGATTCCAGCAGATATCCTGGAGATATGAGTAATTATTTAGTAAAAAAAAACAGATACAATAAAGTGTGTAAAATAGTGTTTACTTTGAGAAATAGCACAGTCAAGTTAAACAGTCCGGTCATTCCCATTCAAATCAGTCAATATCTTTCAATGCAATAATAATATTACATATCAGACATACATTATAGCTTACAAATACATCAAACTAACATCAAACATACAGAGCTTACTACATCAGTCACAATGAATCAACAGAAAGAACAGAGAGAGCAGAGAGAAAATCATGCTTTCTGGCTCCCTCTCATGGCAATTTGCAACAATACCTCTTAAAGCTATAGCACTTCAATACATACAAGCATTCATTGTTAGCTTGTTTATATATTGCAAACCCAACTGTTTTCTACATAGTAGTAGCAATTTCTGCCATTGTGCTTCAGAAAAGCATCTAGTTGGCCAGCGTGGGATCCAGGATACTGGATTTAAGAAACAAATATTAGAACCTTTATGATTAGACACATTGTTTTCAAACCAATTGAAATTCACTCTGCTGTCTCAAAGGAGCTTTTTCAAAAGACAATTTAACTTCATTTTTCCTTCAAGATGTTTTGTTTTTTTGGATGAGAAATGAAACATTTTCAAGGAAAAACAAGTCCAACTGCCTTTTGAAACCTTTGGGACACCATGACCTGGTTGATTGAGACTCTCCATAAAGATTCACACTGCTATTACTACCAAAGCATTACGGTGTTCCCTCGATTTTCGCGGGGGATGCGTTCCGAGACCGCCCGCGAAAGTCGAATTTCCGCGAAGTAGAGATGCGGAAGTAAATACACTATTTTTGGCTATGGACAGTATCACAAGCCTTCCCTTAACACCTTAAACCCCTAAATTTACAATTTCCCATTCCCTTAGCAACCATTTAGATTATTACTCACCATGTTTATTTATTAAAGTTTATTTAAAAAAATATTTATTAAAGGCAGATGAAAGTTTGGCGATGACATATGATGCCATCAGGCGGGTAAAACCGTGGTATAGGGGGGGAAAAGCAAAGTATTTTTTAATTAATATTTTTGAAAAACCGTGGTATAGACTATTCACGAAGTTCGAACCCACGAAAATTGAGGGAACACTGTATACCATTGTTGCAAAGAGTTCAAGCCTTCTTGCTTTGCAATACTCTCTGAAATATATAGGAATTCCCTTCTAAGTAATGTGCATAATAATCATAATAATGTGTATCAGAAGAGATTGTGCAAAGTATAACGCCAAGGAGTGTTGAAGGGAGAGAGTCAAATTTGGATCGTGTAACAAATTGACTATCTAGAAAGGAGCATGAAAGGAAGTAGTTAATTCCATTTAGTTTATTTGGTTTTAAAATGGTCATAGCTTTATTTTTTTGTTGTTGTTCTTCAGATACCTGCAATACTTGTCTTCCAGTCCAGTCACCATGTGAAAGGACTGGCTCTATTTCTCCAATTTGTAACCATAAGGAAGAAGAAAAAGAGGTAAGGAATTGTCTTCCTATATAAACCTAAACCATGATTTTTAATTATTATTATTATTATTATTATTATTATTATTATTATTATTATTATTATTATTATTTATTGGATTTGTATGCCGCCCCTCTCCAGATAAGCACAGTGACTTTCTTTCACACAAATAATACTGTGGTTCAGTCAACTCAAGATTTGTTAGAAGAGTTCTTTAATTTTCCGGGCTGAATGGGAAGCCGATATTTCTCATTGTTGATATATAATCTGCCTCCCAGGGATGGGATATTTTAAGACTTGGAAAACGTTGCAATGTCTGCTTCTTGGGAGCCAATGCTGGAAGGCCCAGCCAACTTGGAGCATTTTTATAATTTTATCCAGCTAAGGAAAAAGAGCATAAGGCATTAAGTAGACCGTGGCTGATATTGCTTCCAGCCGAGTGGCCATAATTTCAAATTTAGTTTCAAAAGTGCAAAGGTAATGTAAATAATGTGCCTCAGTTGTTTTCAATACTAGTTTTATTGCAGACTTCCCTTCTCGTTGCTGTATTTTGATTGTCTGAACAGGAGTAGAATTCTTCTGGAACAATACAGTGGTACCTCTACTTACGAACTTAATTTGTTCTGTGACTAGGTTCTTAAGTAGAAAACTTTGTAAGAAGAAGCAATTTTTCCCATAGGAATCAATGTAAAAGCAAATAATGCGTGCGATTGGGGAAACTACAGGGAGGGTGAAGGCCCTGTTTCCTCCCAGGAGATTCCTAGAGAGGCCCCACGGAGGCTTCTCCCCGCCTTTTCTAGATCTGTTTCCGCCCAGGAGATTCCTAGAGAGGCCCCATGGAGGCCTCTCCCCACCTTTTCCGGCCCTGTTTCCTCCCAGGAGATTCCCAGAGAGGCCCCACAGAAGCTTCTCCCTGCCTTTTCTGGTTACAGTTTCGGAGGCTTGGGTTTGTAAGTGGAAAATGGTTCTTGAGAAGAGGCAAAAAAATCTTGAACACCCGGTTCTTATCTAGAAAAGTTCTTAAGTAGAGGCGTTTGTAGGTAGTGGTACCACTGTACTTTTTATATTGTAACCACATATACTATTATGTTCCTTGAAAATTTGTTGGGAGTCCATCAGTAAAATGGCCAGTAACAGTAGGAATAGTTGAAAAATAATTTGGCCAACTGCTATTTATATTCTATGTAATGTACACTAATCGAGGCAATTTTGAATGATAGTGTAACATGAAGTAGCCTTGGTGCACCCAGGATTATCTCCCCAGAATCCAGTAGTGGTTCTGCAACAGAATCCTGTGGTTCTGCATCAGAATTGGAGGCACTATTCTATAGATGTATTGATGAGGAAATATTATCAGAAAGTAGGAATAGGAAGCTATTATTCTATAACAGGGGTCTCCAAATGTGGCAACTCTAAGACGTGTGGACTTCAACTCCCAGAATTCCTCACCATGCCAGGAATTCTGGGAGTTGAAGTCCACAAGTCTTAGAGTTGCCATGTATGGAGATCCTTTACTTAGAACTTAGTGGAAGATATTTTAGGCCACTAACTATGCTCTGATTTTATCACCTTTGTAGGAATCTCTTATACCGATATCATACAAAGAAAAGCCTTCAGATATCCATTTTTTCTCTGAGCCTTTCCTCCCGGAAAAAGAAAAAGAAGGCAAGATCCTTGATGATCAAAACGCTCAAAGTCCACCAGCATCAATTTCACCAATACGGTCACAGCCAGTTGCACTGCCTGAAGCCATCACACCAATATCACCTGTAAAATCACCATCAACGGTACCCATAGAATCGGTTTCTCCACCTCTTGCCCCCCTGCCTATTTGTTCACAGCCTTTGCCCACCACTGAAGCCTCCATTACAACTCCAGCAGAGCCACCTGTGTGCTTTCAGCCAATCCCCGCTTTTACTTCTACTCCTTTGGCCAAACTTGCTCTAAAAAGTAAAGATGGGCAGATGGAAAACCTGGAGAGTCCCACCACAACAGAAGAGATTTTGAAAAGGAATAATCTGGTGGAGGAATTTTGGATGAAGAGTGCTGAAATCCGAAGGAGTTTAGGCCTCACTCCTGTCAACAGAAGCAGGGGGTCAGACCTAAACTTTACCTATTCACCCCTAGAATCTGTTCCTCTTAAGTTATATAATTCTGACGCGGGCTCAGAAGAAAAGGGAATCCATCCTGTCAAACCACCAAAGGTAATCACGCCAAAGTTGGACAAGGAACCATTTTCTTTGCTGACACCGACCTCCCAATCAGAGAAAGAGTTGAAAAACTCAAAGGACGTCAAAAGAGATCTTTCCAGCAGTTCTGGACTGGGACTTCAGGGTAGCTCATCCAACATGAGGACACTGGCCAGCCAAAGCTTCAACACGTCCGATTCCACCATGCTCACCCCTCCGTCCAGCCCTCCTCCGCCACCACCTCAAAATGAAGAACCAGCAACGTTGCGGAGGAAAAGGCACCAGGCGATTTGGCAGAAGGAAGCAGAGCCCATACAAGCACCTCCGACGGCACCAGCCAATGAGAGGATCCGGCCAGCCAGAAATACTTCTCAACCACCCAGAGAGGAGGTGAGGAAATCATTTGTTGAGTGTGTGGATGAGATACCATTTGCTGATGACGTAGAGGACACTTACGATGACAGAACGGAGGATACGAGCCTGAATGAAAAATACTTCACTCCACCTAGCAAGCCAAGGCCTGAGAAGCCTCTTCAACTTTATGGGCTTAAGGACAATGATAGGTCATCATCCAGCGAAGGAGGAAAGAGAGGCTTTCCTCATGTTTCTGCTGAAGCCAAAGTGTTAGCTGAGGAAAGGATGAGGGCCAGGGAGAAGTCCATCAAAAGCCAGGTCTTACGGGATGCGATGGCTAAACAGCTTAGCAGGATGAAAGATCTGGAGGTGACAAGCAGTGCTCTGGCTGCAAAATCGCGCAAAGCATCGACGGCACCCGCAAAGACCAAAGAATTTACTGTAGACGCCTCCTCCAAGCATCCGACTGGCAAAACCAGTGAAGGCCCCACTCTGAAGCACGAAGGTAGCAGCGAGAGGTTCTTTCCCCCGTTAACAGACATCGGTGGTCACGATGGGTCTATCACGTCGTCAGAAGGCTCCAGCGGGAAGAATAAAAAAAGGACTTCTCTCTTCTCTCCCCGGAAGAACAAAAAGGAGAAGAAGTCAAAGAATGAAAATAAGCAATCGGACAAATCCAGCAGCGCAGCTGAGGAGTCCACAAAGCCCAAATCCCTTTGGAAGTCTGTTTTCTCCGGTTACAAGAAAGACAAGAAGAAAAAGGCAGATGACAAATCTTGCCCTAGCACGCCTTCCAGTGGGGCCACAGTGGATTCTGGGAAGCATAAGGCATCTCCATTGGTTAGAGCAGCAGGTATATTATCAGTGCCTATATATTATAATGATTTCACCATTAGGCAGAAACTCTTCCAAGGTATTGTGCAGATCATCAGATTTGCCCCCCCAGCATGTTCGGTTGCTGTAACCCTTTGTGCATTTAGTGGCAGCTGAAATGGAGGGAATAAGTAGGAGAGGCCAGAATAAGAACATACTGTCCTAAAGGCATCAGGTATCTTTAGATTTCTGCCACTTATTGGAGAGTTCTGTATCTAACCTTAGCTAGATTATCTAATATTTATCTAATACTGCTGTGGCCTAGAGGTGGAGCTCCCACCCCACAATCAGGAGGTTGTGAGTTTGAACCTAGGTAGAGGCAGATGTAGGGTCTCCTGCTCTGGCAGGGGGTTGGATTAGATGACCTGCAAGGTCCCTTCCAAATTATTATTATTATTATTATTAATTAGATTTGTATGCCGCCCCTCTCCGCAGACTCGTGGCGGCTACCTGTCTGTCTGTCTGACTGACTGTCCTATCTATCTATCTATCTATCTATCTATCTATCTATCTATCTATCTATCTATCTACCTATCTATCCATCCATCTATTATCTATCTATCTATCTATCTATTATCTATCTATCTATCTATCTATCTATCTGTTAATCTATCTATCTATCTATCTATCTATCTATCTGTTAATCTATCTATCTATCTATTAATCTATCTATCTATCTAATCTATCTATTATCTATCTATCTATCTATTTATCAATCTATCAATCTATTAAACTATATCTATCTATCTATTAATCTATATCTATCTATCTATCTATCTATCTATCTATTAATCTATATATATATATCTATTAATCTATATCTATCTATCTATCTATCTATCTATCTATCTATCTATCTATCTATCTATCTATCTATCTATAACAGAGGTCCCCAACCTTTTTTGCACCAGGGACCGGCTTTAAGCTAGACCAGTTTTCCATGGCCCAGTGGGGGGGGGGGGAGCTAGCTGTCAGCGGCGCCGTAAAAGGGGCGATCAAGAGAGGAATGGGTGAATGAATGGACGGAGGGTGGGAAGGAAGGAAGGAAAGAGGGAAGGGACAGGAACAGAAGAAGGGTGCAAAGGAAGCAAGGAAAGGTGTGAAAGGGGAGAGTAAGAGAGGAAGGAGTGAAAGAAGGGAATGAGGGAGGAAAGAAGGGAGGAAGGAAAAGGAAAGCAAGAAATGGAGGGAGGAAAGGAAGGAAGGAAAGAAAGAAAGAAGGGGGAAGGGACAGGAACAGAGGAAGGAAGCAAGGAAACTTATGAAAGGGGAGAGTAAGGGAAGAAGGTAGGAAGGAGAAAGAAAAGAAGAAATAGAGGAAGGGAAGGTAAAAGAGAGAAAGAAAAAGAGCAAGAAAGAAAGCAAGAAAGAGAAAGAAAGAAAGAAAGAAAGAAAGGCAACTTCAAAGAAAGGCTCACTGAGCATCTCTCACTCTCTCTCTCTTTCTATCCCTCTTTCTTTCTTTCTCTTCCTTTCTCTCTCTCCTCTTCCTTTATCTCCTCTCTCTCTCCCTCTCTCTTTCTCTCCCCCCTCTCTCCCCTTTCCCTCTCTCTTTCTCTCTCTCCCTCTCTTGCTATCTCTCCCCCCTTTCCCTCTCTCTTTCTCTCCCTCTCTTGCTATCTCTCCCCCCTCTCCCTCTCTCTTTCTCCCTCTCTTTCTCTCTCTCTCCCCCTCTTTCTCTCTCTTCTCACTTTCTCTCTCTTGTTTTCTTTCTGTCTCTTTTGCTTTCTCTCTCTCTCACTCTTTCTTGTTTTCTTTCTCACGCTCTTTCTCTCTCTTGTTCTCTCTCTTGCTATCTCTTTCTCCCCCCCTTTCTCTCACTCTCTCTTTCTCACTTTCTCTCTATCTTGCTGTCTGTTGCTATCACTCACTCTCGTTCTCCGTTCTTCTCAGCGGTGACGCGCGCACGCCCTGCCCGCCTCACCTTTGCGAGAGCACTTTCGCCCCGGGCTCTCAGAAAGGGGGTTTGCAGGAGAGGTGGGGCCGGCGAAGGTGATATTCAATGCCGGGGGCGCACAGGCGGTTGCACGCGCTCCCTATCTCCCTGCTAGCCCACTCGGAATATTCAAAATAAGAAAAGCCTTCGCCGGCAAAGGTTTTTCTTATTTTGAATACTCCGAGTGGGCTAGCAGGGAGATAGGGAGCGCGTGCAACCGCCCGTGCGCCCCCGACATTGAAGACCTCCGCTGAGAAAAGCCTTTGCTGGCATTTCCTCTCGGCGTCAAGGAGGCGCAGCGGCGGGCGGAGAGAGGGAAGGGGGGGCAGCGGCGTCCCTCCTGGCCTTGGCGGGCCGCCCGACCCTCCCCACCTCCTGCAAACGCGGCGGGGGGAGAGCGAGGAGCCGGTTCCGGCGGGCGCGGGGCTTGGCTGGCTGGCGGGGGGAGCGCCGCTGGTGGTGCGGAAAGGCCGAGGGGGCCCTGGCGCCGCGGACCGGCTGAAAACCCCCAACGGCCCGGTGCCGGTCCGCGGACCGGCGGTTGGGGACCTCTGATCTATAATATCTATCTATCTATCTATCTATCCATCCATCCATCCATCCATCCATCCATCCATCCATCCATCCATCCATCTATCTATCTATCTATCTATCTGGATTAGACTGAAGGATAGTGATTCACCCATTGTCACCAGTGATCTGATGGGAAGTTGAACATTGTCTGCTTAATTCTTGTCTGGTAATTTTGTCTTCGCATATCTATGCATTTACATATTTATTGCATTTATCCCAGTCTGTAAGACACCCAACTCTAGTCTAGAAAAAAGAACAGTCATTTAAAAAAAATAACATCACAGAAGGATCCCACCACCTATTCTAACCAAACACCTGGAGAATGGGATCAGTTTAGGGCCTGATTGGGGGGAATGAATATGAATCCCAGGAGGGGTGGGGAAAGGGAATGGTGTTGACAGAGAAATCCAGTTTCTCTGTCAACACCATTTCCTCTCCTTACCCCTCCTGGGATTCAGTTTCCTGAATAAGGCAGCATTGTTTAATCAATGGGATCTGGAAATGCTGACTTTTTAAGAGTGTGGGGGATGAGCTGAAGTTACAGGGAACAGGCAGCTTCTCTGGTGGTGCTTTAGAAATAGTTTACTGCAGATCACTTATTCCATTTCAACTACACTGCCTGAGGATATACTGGGAGTCATTGACTAGGACCTGAGATGTTAGAAAAGGCTGAGTGGAATCACTGATGCAGGAAGGGATGCTATAGTCCTTTTTCAACCCCAAGTGTGTGTCTGATTGTTTAGTTCAGTGGATCTCAACCTTTCTAATGCCGCGAACCCTTAATACAGTTCCTCATTTTGTGGTGACCCCCAACCATAAGTCTAGCAACAATTCTCCAATAGAGCTTTAAGCTGATTGGCAGGAAGATCAGAGGGACACTCCCACTGTAAACACCTGATTGGTTGGATTGTAAAAATATGTTCCAAGGTACCAGAATAGAAACTTTAGTTCCTAACAACCATGGGAAATTTGTCTTTTCCCATAGTCTTAGGTGACCCCTGTGAAACAATCGTTTAACCCCCAAAGGGGTCCAGACCCCCAGGTTGAGAACCACTGGTTTAGTTTATTATCAATTTTAAAGGAATCCTCAATCTGAGCATTGCATTGGCAGTTCTGTGTTAGCAAAACCTTCAGAAGAGAAGGATTTAGGGTAGTGATTTCTGACAGTCTCAAAATGGGTAAGCAGTGTGGTCGGGCAGTAGGAAAAGCAAGTAGTATGCTTGGCTGCATAGCTAGAGGTATAACAAGCAGGAAGAGGGAGATTGTGATCCCCTTATATAGAGCGCTGGTGAGACCACATTTGGAATACTGTATTCAGTTCTGGAGACCTCACCTACAAAAAGATATTGACAAAATTGAACGGGTCCAAAGACGGGCTACAAGAATGGTGGAAGGTCTTAAGCATAAAACATATCAGGAAAGACTTAATGAACTCAATCTGTATAGTCTGGAGGACAGAAGGAAAAGGGGGGACCTGATCGAAACATTTAAATATGGTAAAGGGTTAAATAAGGTTCAGGAGGGAAGTGTTTTTAATAGGAAAGTGAACACAACAACAAGGGGACACAATCTGAAGTTAGTTGGGGGAAAGATCAAAAGCAACGTGAGAAAATATTATTTCACTGAAAGAGTAGTAGATCCTTGGAACAAACTTCCAGCAGACGTGGTTGGTAAATCCACAGTAACTGAATTTAAACATGCCTGAGATAAACATATATCCATTGTAAGATAAAATACAGGAAATAGTATAAGGGCAGACTACATGGACCATGAGGTCTTTTTCTGCCGTCAGTCTTCTATGTTTCTAATATGATGCAAACTACTCCTTAAACTTTGCCATTTGACACATTTCTTTATTATCTCAGATTTGCAACTGCGCCAACACTTAAGCTTCTCTGAGGATTCTGATCTCTCTAATGAAGATGTCTTAGAGCGTTCCTCACAGAGATCTAAACGAGAGGTAAGTTGATGCTGCTGTGATCACCTGCAGCCAAGATGAGTCACAAAAGCTACACCAAGACTCTGAAGCTGTTGTGGGCCATTTTACTATTTTCTTGTGATTTTGGATCTCTGGACCCAGTAAGAACGAGAAAAAATAATTAGACCAAACTCCATAAGTTATATCTAAAAAGTTCATTTCTGTTCATAAGCATAGGTATGTTTGAAACTAAGTTGGGGAAGTATAAGTAGTCCTCAGATTATTACTATGATTGGAACTAGGATATCTATTACTACCCTGTTTCCCCGAAAATAAGACGTACCCCGAAAGTAAGGCATGTCAGAGGTTTTGCAGAATTTGCTAATATAAGGCACCCCCCGAAAATAAGGCGTAGTCAAGTTTACATACGGTACGGTGGAAAAACATACGGTACCATTCAAAGCTGTTCATAGCGGTACCGTAATAATGTGGCGTCCCCTGCTGGCCCCTTCCATCGCTTTGTACCGTCCAGAACAGCAGACACAGTCTGCTGCTGTCTCACCGCCATTACAGTCTCCACTACAGTGCATAGACTGTAGTTCCTCTGGTGGCCGGAAGCTGCAATAGCGGGAGTATACTGTTGTACCATATAAGTGCCGTCGTTTGTGTGTGTAGGTGCCATACTGACGGGTACCGTACCGTAATCAGTGTACCGTACAGTACGCTTTCTTTGGGGGTGTCAGCTTTTCTGCCTGTGAATTTGTCTTATTTGAGAAGTATAAGGCACCCCCCGAAAAATAAGACGTAGCACAACTTTTGGAGCAAAAATTAATATAAGACAGTGTCTTATTTTCGGGGAAACACGGTAAGCAAGGCAATTGTTAAGTGAGTCACAGCCAATTTTACAATCCTTTTTGGCAAATCATGGAAGTTGTTAAGCGAATTATGTAATTATTAAGTGACCCTGACTCCCCCCATTGATTTCACTTATTGGAAGCCATCTTGGAAAGTCAGAAATTGTGACCAAATGACCCTGAGATGCTGCATAAATATATGCCAGTTGCCAATTGGCCAAATCCTGGTCATGTGATTGTGGAGATGTGGCAGTGTTTGTAACTGCCAGAACTGGTTGTAAGTTACCCCTTTCAGTGCTGTTGTAACTTCAAACAGACAGTCACTAAATAAATGGTTATAAATCAAGGACTATATGTAATCTCAGATTCTTGTGCGATCCTGAAATCTAGGTGAGTTTAGACAGCTAGCTACTCCAAAAGTTATTTTAATAGAAGTGGAAAAGATGTTTAATTACATTGCCAAAAAGGCAATATGTATAAAAAGTATTATTTTTCAAACTTATGCAATAACCATAGGAATTGGCCAGGGTTCCCCCCACCATCCCAAATAATCATATGTACACACTCAATTTTTACTAAAGTTTGACAATGGCAAACTATATCTATAGTGTTACTTAATAAAATTGAGTGGAAATGCTCCTATTGTCAATAATAATCAACTTTGAATTGAGAAAGAAGTAACTAACATTTTGGTAATTGTACAAGATTATTATCCTGCCAACTTCTTGATTGAAATAGCAAGTTTATTTGCAAACTGAGCTACTTGTAAATGATTCTTTTTGCTACTCAAATCTACTTGTGACTGAGCTTGGTAATAGACTTGTTTTACCCAGGATAGTTTAAGGCAGGGGTCCCCAACCTTACCAACTTTAAGACTTGTGGAATTCTGGGAGTTGAAGTCCACAAGTCTTAAAGTTGCCAGGGTTGGAAACCCCCGGTTTAAAGCAATTCTGGTGGAGGATAGTGAAGATAAAACCACTGGTTCAAAGTTCAACCTCTTTCATGATTAAATACTGTGTAACCATTCTTTTTTAATTGCTCTTTTTATTTGATTTTTTTTAAAAAATTATCACAGTCAAAGTGAATATTGTTTTTTTCCTACCTAGTTTGCATAACAGAGATGTTCCAGATGTTATAATCCCTAAAGAGCAGTGATGCTTAGAATTACAGTGAATATTGTGTTTTTCCTGCCCAGTTTGCATAACAGAGATATTCCAGATGTCATAATCCCTAAAGAGCAATGGTGCTAGGATTTACAGTATTAAGATTTAAATTGAAAGTGGAAACTACAAAATCTTTTTTTTTTTGCTAGCAATGAGAGTTAAATGTTCCATAGATTAGCTAATCCGCTCTAAATGTTTTAGTAAGAGTACACTTCTTAGAGTAGTTAAGGGATCTGGCTGACAATAACAACAGATGGTTTAACTCCTACTTTAAACATAATTGGCAAAGAGCTTTTGCTGTACCCTTCTCCTTGTAAGACATTTTTCATAGTAGTGGTAAAGTGACATGGGATATTTTAACTTAAACAATGCAGAATAGATGAGCTGATAATGTAGTTTTACAGGACTGTCCTTGAATCATAAGGTGTGTGATTTGTAAGGAATATAATCCCTTAATCTTGTCACTGAAGATTAAAAAGCAAGAGACAGAAAATTACATAAATCGTAGAACAGTGGTTCTCAACTTGGGGTTGCAGCCCCTTTGGGGGTCGAACAACCGTTTCACAGGGGTCGCCTAAGAACATGCCCTCCCCCCCAAACTGAAGCTTCTATTCTGGTGCCTTGGAACATATTTTTACAATCCAACCAATCAGGTGTTTACAGTGGGGTTGTCCCTCTGACCTTCCTGCCAATCAGCTTAAAGCTCTGTTGGGAGAATTTACACTAGACTTATGGTTGGGGGTCACCACAACATGAGGAACTGTATTAAGGGGTCACGGCATTAGAAAGGTTGAGAACAACTGTCTTAGAGCCTTGGTCTAAGGCAGACTGAGTGAAAGACCCTGACTGCAAAAATAATTGTTTTCACAGTGTGAAATCACTAACAACGATATTCCTTGAAAGGAAATATATTAGTTATGACCAGATACAGAACAGTACAAAAATTAAAATCCAGTTCTTAAGAATGCTACAAAAGAGATACAGAGAATGACAATGACAATATTATACAAAGAGAAATGTGAACCTGATTATACAATCAATTCAGCCTCAAGTTTCTAGATAACATTGTCAACGCCAGGGAAACAAAGCACAGTTAGCTTGATTTTCCAAGCAATAAAAGTTATTCATGCATGGCTTCTACCTGCCTGTTTTGTGGTGACTAAAATGACATTTGTGACTAGCTTTGGAGAAGATGCAGGATCTGATGTATAATGTTGAAAGCATCTGCTAAATAAATACATCATTCCTGAATCAGCCATGAAACATTTACAAATCATGTTGTTGCAGATCGCTCAAAAATATGTTACCGTTTCCTAAAAGCAGAAAATTTGTCTAAAACTCACCTAACCTTTCACACTTCCCTGTTCATGTTTTTGTGTTTAGTTTCAGAAAAAGTGAATGTGTTGCCAAAAGTATTAAAGGGCAGGCATTGAGAATGAGAAATATATTTGGGTTTTGTGCAGTCCTGTCAGTGTTTTGGTGTACTCATTTACCCAAATAAAGTGTTAGATTCAATATCCCAAGCCCTTAAAATCTAATACTTTGAAAGCAATTGCCTTTTGCATATTTGTATAAAGTTTGCAAATTTTGAAAATGCAAACCCAACTAAGAACTTTGGGAACCCAAGATTGTTTTATTTTACTTCGTTTTTTGTAAAGCTATATGCTTCCATTACGTATTTCCAAATTCTGAAGTATTCTGTAGGTCCATGTAGTTTCAAGCAGCTTTTTTTGTTTATTGTTGTCTTTCTGTATTGAGTGTTACAACGTTGAACTGATCTTGCTCCATTTTATGTATTTCTTCTTATTTTTGCCTTTGCTATTCCTTCCCGTCCCTCCCCATTTTTAAAGTCGATTTACATACCACATGCCTTGGCATTCAAGAGATCATATGCATCAAAGGTAGTGTCTCCATTCTCATTGACTGGCCATTGTTGCATGCATTCCTGTTATTAACCTACCAGCTTCATAGCCTGTACCTCCTCTGCTTTCTCCTGCCTTTATTTATACTAATACAACCTGAGATTGTGCATGTATGCAGCCATTAACAGATCATCTTCAAGTCCTAAAACATCAAGTCCATTTGAAGTGTAGGTAATATTTTCATTGAAGATCCAGCTGGGATCACAATTTTTGGAGACACTCTACCAAGTGCTTACCTTGGTGGGGTGGATATTTGCCCTGTGCCTAAAAGAAGGATTGATCCAGTGGTGGGTTGCTACCGGCTTTACAACCAGTTCACTGAGTGCACCCTTCTCTGTCCATGCGCAGTTCAGAGGAAATAGAACTTCTGTGTTACAAACTGGACAAGGAACAAGGAAGACAGCAGTGGAGCAGCAATTCAGTCTGCTGCCCCTGATCAGCTGGGCTTCAGAAGCAGAGATAAAGGGGCAGGCAGGCAGGTCCACATTCACAGATAGAGATAACTGGTTCGCTCTCGGCTTGGAGTCAGAGCTAACGGTTTGGGTGAACTGGCCCCAACCGGTACCAACCCGCCACTGGATTGATACAAATATTACATGTTACAGATTCCACCTCCATTTTATTCTCACAACAACTCTACAGAGGTAGGTTAAACGGAGAGGAAAGGATGGGCTCACAGTCTTTGGATCTTCATGATCTTAATCTTGTAGCCCAGTCACTGTACTGTGTTGAGTCTTGATTGATGTGTATCCACAGTGTGGGTAAGAAAGACTTTTTAAAAGATATAGCTCTTGGCCTATGGGTGCATAAGAAGCAATCATGCTTGTAGGTTTGAGTCGTGAAGGGGAAAAAAATGAAATAAGCAATTCATTAATGTGTTTATTTATGCCAGTTACACGAGCTATATACATTATCTCCAAATTATTAATTTAAGTATGGAACTGGTCACTCATAAATAAATAAATAAATAAATAAATAAATAAATAAATAAGTTCGTTCGTTCGTTCATTCATTCATTCATTCATTCATTCATTCGACTTCTATGCCGCCCAGTCTCGAAGGACTCAGGGCAGCTTACAACAGTATAAAATACAAAACAATAAAAAGAAGTGAAATATAAAACTGAGTTATAAAACTATTAATTGAAACCCTAATAACATAATAACTAACCCAACATGCATACTAAACATTCATACAATTTGGCCATTATCAGACTTATGTAGTAGAAAGCAGCTTTCATCAAACTCCAAACATATTGTAATTGGAGCTTCCCAAATTTTGGTCTTTCTAATTGGAGAAGACTAACTTAAAGGGACACAGAAGAGATTTCTTGTTGTATGACATCTTTTCGGCTCTAATGAACTCTGGTGATGACTTTAATGGTGTCTCTTCTCTTCCTATATCTTATCTGTTGAGGGATTCAGCTAAAATGATCTAGCTAAATTGATTTTTCTTTTAAATGAGGTGAAAATGTGGGAAATGTGAAAACAGACTGCATATATAAATGAAGATCTACTCTCTTAATATAAAAGGATACACAGTAGATGGTCATAAAGCATATATTATAATTATCATGGGTATCTTTTTATTAGACACATAGGAATTTTTAAACTCTAAAATGAATTATACAAGTCACATAACTACCTTGAAAATACATGTGGAATAATCACTTAGATGACATATTTTAGATGCTGGATTTTGTATTAAAAAAAGATGAATCATAGAATTATAGGACAATTTATGTAAAAATATATAGCTAAGGTGTAAAAGCATCTACTGCTGGTGTATCTTTTAAATTAAGATTGTTAATGTGATTCCATTATATCTTTATTGACATGGAATTTCCCCTCAAATATTGACCTGATAGGCAAACCTTTTCTAATAAAGGAGAATATTTGCAGTTTAGGGTTGAAATAAGGGATCCTTGGGGCTCCCTGATGTTACTGGATTTGAGCAATGAAACATATGCTAGCAAAACAACCAAGCTCAGAGAGCATCAAGGACTCCATTTTTTAGCCTAACTTCTCCCGACAGGGTTGAAATTCAAAAATTTCCCCTACTGGTTCTGTGTATGTGGCAGGGGAAGGATACTGCAAAATCCCCATTCCCTCCCCACTCCTGGGAGAAGGATATTGCAAAATCTTCATTGCCACCCAATTCTGGAGCCAACCAGAGGTGGCATTTGCCGGTTCTCCCAACTACTAAAAAATTTCCCGTACCGGTTCCCCCAGAACCTGCTAAATTTCACCCCTGCTCCGAATTACTTTGGTTGAAGATATGTTGGAAGTTAATTTGTTTTAAATGTTTATGATGGAGAATTCAGCCCTTTTCCTGTTGTGTAGTTTCCAACTGAATCACAAAACGCATGATACATTGTTGAGTCATTCAAGTTGAGTTTTTGAAATGTGAATTGAATTGCAGACTACAGGTAGTACTCAACATACAATAGTTTGCTTAGTAATCATCCGAAGTTACAACAGCACTGACAAAAGTGACTGATGAATTTTTCACACTTATGACCTTGCAGCATCCCCATAGTCATGTGATTTACATTCAGATTCTTGACAATTGACCAGTATTGGGTTGCTAGCCAGTACGGGTCACACTGCATACTGGTAGCGAAAATGGAGCTGTGTGCACAGCTCTGTGTTGTCGACATGTGTGCACACGCGCACTCCAGCAAGATTTTGCTTCTGTGCATGCGCAGAAGCAAAATCTCACTGCGGTGCACACGTATACACACCGGTGATGCGGAGCTGCGCGCACATTGTTCCGGTAGCAGCAGTAAGTAGCAACCCCTGCCTGCAATTGACCCACATTTATGATGGTTGCAGGGTCCCGGGGACATGTGATCACCTTTTGCAACCTTCTGATAAGCAATGGGGAAACCGTTGTTTCCCCATTGCTACACGCAACATAGGTGGCAAGAAAAATCATAAAATAGAACAAAACTCACTTAACAAATTTCTCACTTTTAGCAACATAAATTTTGGGCTCAATTGTGGTTGAGGACTACCTGTAAAGTCTTAGCAACAGCATTAAAAAGGCACTTGACCACGCACTATGGTTTGCTCAGATATACAGTGGTACCTCAAGATACGAACCCCTCGTCTTACGAACAACTCGTGATACGAACCCGGGGTTCAGAAAAAATTTGCCTCTTCTTACAAACTTTTTTCGAGTTACAAACCGGCGTTCGGAGACTGCTGGGAAGCTGCACGGCTGTTTTAAAAGGTGACAGCCGGGTGGCGGGGCTTCCCAGAAGCCTCCCGAACGCCGGTTCGTAACTCGAACAAAGTTCGTAAGAAGAGGCAAAATTTTTCTGAACCCCGGGTTCGGTTCGGGAGGTTGCTGGGAAGCCCCCCAGCCCGGATGTCACCTTTTAAAACAGCCGCGCCGCTTCCTAGCTGTCTCCCGAAGCCGAACGCGGAAGTTCGGCTTTGGCGTTCGGCTTCAGGAGACAGCTGGGAAGCGGCACGGCTGTTTTAAAAGGTCGCAGCCGGCCTGGGGGGCTTCCCAGCACCCCCCCGAACCCCAAACCCAGGTTCGGGGGGGTGCTGGGAAGCCCCCCAGGCCGGCTGCGACCTTTTAAAGGAGCCGCGCCGCTTTCCATCTGTCTCCTGAAGCCGAACGGCAAAGCCGAACTTCCGCGTTCGGCTTCAGGAGACAGATGGGAAGCGGCGCGGCTGTTTTAAAAGGTCACAGCCGGCCTGGGGGGCTTCCCAGCACCCCCCCGAATCCCAAACCCGGGTTCGGGGGGTGCTGGGAAGCCCCCCAGGCCGTCTGTCACCTTTTAAAACAGCCGCGCGGCTTCCCCGCAGTCGCCGAAAGCCGGTTTTTTGCGGGGGGGTTTTGGGTTGCACGGATTAATTGACTTTACATTGTTTCCTATGGGAAACAATGTTTCGTCTTACGAACCTTTCGTCTTACGAACCTCCTCCTTGCACCAATTAAGTTCGTATCATGAGGTATTACTGTATACTGCTCAAAAAAAAAAT